>NC_060149.1:161544214-161855881 GCF_021461385.2 Schistocerca piceifrons
TGTTCTAAAATTCTACAACAGATCGACGTCAGAGATATAGGTCTATAGTTTTGCGCATCTGCTCGACGACCCTTCTTGAAGACTGGGACTACCTGTGCTCTTTTTCCAATCATTTGGAACCTTCCGTTCCTCTAGAGACTTGCGGTACACGGCTGTTAGAAGGGGGGCAAGTTCTTTCGCGTACTCTGTGTAGAATCGAATTGGTATCCCGTCGGGTCCAGTGGACTTTCCTCTGTTGAGTGATTCCAGTTGCTTTTCTATTCCTTGGACACTTATTTCGATGTCAGCCATTCTTTCGTTTGTGCGAGGATTTAGAGAAGGAACTGCAGTGCGGTCTTCCTCTGTGAAACAGCTTTGGAAAAAGGTGTTTAGTATTTCAGCTTTACGCGTGTCATCATCTGTTTCAATGCCATCATCATCCCGGAGTGTCTGGATATGCTGTTTCGAGCCACTTACTGATTTAACGTAAGACCAGAACTTCCTAGGATTTTCTGTCAAGTCGGTACATAGAATTTTACTTTCGAATTCGCTGAACGCTTCACGCATAGCCCTCCTTACGCTAACTTTGACATAGTTTAGCTTCTGTTTGTCTGAGAGGTTTTGGCTGCGTTTAAACTTGGAGTGAAGCTCTCTTTGCTTTCGCAGTAGTTTCCTAACTTTGTTGTTGTACCACGGTGGGTTTTTCCCGTCCCTCACAGTTTTACTCGGCACGTACCTGTCTAAAACGCATTTTACGATTGCCTTGAACTTTTTCCATAAACACTCAACATTGTGAGTGTCGGAACAGAAATTTTCGTTTTGATCTGTTAGATAGTCTGAAATCTGCCTTCTATTACTCTTGCTAAAGAGATAAACCTTCCTCCCTTTTCTTATGTTCCTATTAACTTCCATATTCAGGGATGCTGCAACGGCCTTATGATCACCGATTCCCTGTTCTGCACATACAGAGTCGAGAAGTTCGGGTCCGTTTGTTATCAGTATTTCCAAGATGTTATCTCCATGAGTCGGTACTCTGTGTAATTGCTCGAGGTAATTTTCGGATAGTGCACTCAGTATAATGTCACTCGATGCTCTGTCCCTACCACTCGTCCTAAACATCTGAGTGTCCCAGTCTATATCTGGTAAATTGAAATCTCCACCTAAGACTATAACATGCTGAGAAAATTTATGTGAAATGTATTCCAAATTTTCTCTCAGTTGTTCTGCCACTAATGCTGCTGAGTCGGGAGGTCGGTAAAAGGAGCCAATTATTAACCTAGCTCGGTTGTTGAGCGTAACCTCCACCCATAATAATTCACAGGAACTATCCACTTCTACTTCACTACAGGATAAACTACTACTAACAGTGACGAACACTCCTCCACCGGTTGCATGCAATCTATCCTTTCTAAACACCGTCTGTACCTTTGTAAAAATTTTGGCAGAATTTATCTCTGGTTTCAGCCAGCTTTCTGTACCTATAACGATTTCAGCTTCGGTGCTTTCTATCAGCGCTTGAAGTTCCGATACTTTACCAACGCAGCTTCGACAGTTTACAATTACAATACCGATTGCTGCTTGGTCCCCGCATGTCCTGACTTTGTCCCGCACCCGTTGAGGCTGTTGCCCTTTCTGTACTTGCCCAAGGCCATCTAACCTAAAAAACCGACCAGCCCACGCCACACAACCCCTGCTACCCGTGTAGCCGCTTGTTGCGTGTAGTGGACTCCTGACCTATCCAGCGGAACCCGAAACCCCACCACCCTATGACGCAAGTCGAGAAATCTGCAGCCCACACGTCGCAGAACCATCTCAGCCTCTGATTCAGACTCACCACTCGGCTCTGTACCAAAGGTCCGCAGTCAGTCCTGTCGACGATGCTGCAGATGGTGAGCTCTGCTTTCATCCCGCTAGCGAGACTGGCAGTCTTCACCAAATCAGATAGCCGCCGGAAGCCAGAGAGGATTTCCTCCGATCCATAGCGACACACATCATCGGTGCCGACATGGGCGGCCACCTGCAGATGGGTGCACCCTGTACCCTTCATGGCATCCGGAAGGACCCTTTCCACATCTGGAATGACTCCCCCCAGTATGCACACGGAGTGCACATTGGTTTTCTTCCCCTCTCTTGCTGCCATATCCCTAAGGGGCCCCATTACGCGCCTGACGTTGGAGCTCCCAACTACCAGTAAGCCCACCCTCTGCGACCGCCCGGATCTTGCAGACTGAGGGGCAACCTCTGGAACAGGACAAGCAGCCATGTCAGGCCGAAGATCAGTATCAGCCTGAGACAGAGCCTGAAACCGGTTCCTCAGACAAACTGGAGAGCCCTTCCGTTCAGCCCTCCGGAATGTCTTTCGCCTCCTGCCACACCTTGAGACGACCTCCCACTCTACCACAGGTGAGGGATCAGCTTCAATGCGGGCAGTATCCCGGGCAACCACAGTCTTAGTCCGATCGGGGGATGCGTGGGACGAGCTGGCTGTCCCCGACAAACCCCCATCCGGACCCCCACAGTGATGCCCATTGGCAACAGCCTCAAGCTGTGTGGCCGAAGCCAACACTGCCTGAAGCTGAGAGCGAAGGGATGCCATGTCAGCCTGCATCCGAACACAGCAGTTGCAGTCCCTATCCATGCTAAAAACTGTTGTGCAAAGAACGTCTGAACTAATATACAGAGAGCGCAAACAAATCGACAGAAAATTTAAACGGTTATTAAAATACAAGATTGCCTAGTAAATGCAGTAATGCTGCTGCTTGCGCACTGCTGACACACTTCTCGGCGGCGGAAGGAGACTACGCGATTTTACACTATTCAGGTACTAAAACGCGATGCTACAACTCTCAAATACTATAATACGCCCGAAATTTATGAATTAAACAATGCAAGTACCAAAAACACGCAAAGAAATTAAGAATTAAACTATGTAACAAATGAGTGAGCTAGGAGTATACGACTTGCTGCTGCAGCTGCTTATCCAACGGTGGCAGGGAGCACACGTATGAAGCTGTAATCATTTGCTTGTCTATACATGTACATGAAATCTAACAATTTCGGTCCCATTATGGTAATTATTTCTTGGTGCTTCGTTTTTATTATTATTTTCATTTAATTTTTGAAGAGGGAATTCACATAACTTTTTTTGCACAGCAATGAATTTCCCATCCATCGATCTTTTTCTATTTTTTTCCGGTGGTTTCTGAGAAGGTAGTTCTGAAGTAAATTCTTCGTTGTTTTCACATCATATTGCATGTACCTCTTTCTTAGCCGAACTTGGAACTGCGAAGCGTCGTCTTTTTAAATACCAGGATCGTAATGATTCCACCAATGACCGTGATCACAGAAGAGGTGTATGCGCTCTGTTTCGATGTGAACTGCTGCACACAATGGTCCTTGTCCACGTCCGCGTGCAGTGCCGGTATGTAATTTAGGGCACAGCCGCAGGTGCCTGGCGCTAGCGCAGGTAACGCACCTCTGCAAATATGCTCGCGGCACGATACATCACGCCGTCAGTTATGCAAATACCGCGCTCCGCGGCAAGAATGCTTATGACGTATGTAGATAAATATCCAATACGAGAGGCCGTGTCCATTACAAAACCCGTATATGTGGAATGGCCTTGGCTGAGAGGGTCATTGTGAAACCAAATCTGTTCTGTCGCTCGTGTGTCTCTCTGCAATCCATGGAATCTGCGGTTTGACGTATGTCCCTCCGATCAAACAAAACGCGGATGCTGCGTATCCTTCTGACCGTGCATATCTCTCTCGTGGTATTCGTGCAGGAAAAAGTCAAGGCACACGCGTACCCTTGCACGTGCACGCGATAACGCGTACAAATCATTAAATGCCCTCTTTAAACGAGGTTTTCATGAACAACGACCGATTACGTATCAGCTTTCGATACACATTGCATAAGTTGATTCACCGCTAGCTCAAAAGCGACGTTCGTGTCGTCAGTCGATAAATTATCAAATTAGCAGAATATTTCGCAAGAAACTAATATGCTATAAATGTTGCGAAATTGTAGTTTTATAAACTGTTGTGTAATACATTTTGTGATATTTTAATCTTGAGAGAAATTAAGTAGTCAAGAGAAGAAGTTTTGCCATGACCGAGGATCTTTCCTGACAACACACCCAGTTTCATAATTATCCGTTCTAAGGCCCTCTGAAGTGACCAAATCACATAGGCTGAATTTCGCAATGATATTTGTCGATAAAAAGCATTAGAATAAAACTTTAACTCTTCATTATCAGTATCACCTGAGAGAGGTGTTCTAAAGTCATGTGATAGCCAAGTGCAGTAAATAAATAAATGAAAAATAAATCCATACACAACACACTATATATACACATGCCCATTCTCATAGGTTATACTTCATGACCCCTGATGCAATTTAACGATTCCCCGCACAGCAGAGATTGCTATCACTCCTGATAGTTTGCAACCTATGTAAGGAGAATCATTAACAATTTTCATCACATATTAATTCTGTTCTATCAAATTATGGTTGTTATGCATAAACTATTAACGTGGTACACAGATACATTGAATTTGCGTGACTGTTTCTTGAGCAGCAGTCCCCGATAAATTTAGTATGCATGCAGTGTCACAAACGTCGTACATTTTCAGCCACAAGAGAAAAATAATTCTACATAATAGCGAAAATTAAGTTTTCGATTATAAAAGATTCATATACACATTCGCGTACCAAGACAATCAGCTGTGTGTGTGGGAAATACAATGACAATTTCTCTCGCAAAATGTTCGCATTTCTTCTTGGACTCACATCTCTTGGAAGTGTTTCTTCCACACCTCTGTTAGCATTCTCCTTGACATACCTCAATACATTCACACGTTTTGGGTTAATCGATGATTGTTTATTTGTTTATTTTTGAGTCTTCAGCCTTGTGACTTTTCTGATGCGGCCCGCCACGCATTCCTCTCCTGTGCTAACCTCTTCATCTTAGAGTAGCACTTGCAACCTACGTCCTCAATTATTTTGTGGATGTATTCCAATATCTGTCTTTCTCTACTGTTTCTTTCCCTCTATAGCTCCCACTAGTACGATAGAAGTAATTCCCTGATGTCTTAACAGATGTCCTGTCATGCTGTCCCTTCTCTTTGTCAGTGTTTTCCACTTATTCCTTTCCTACCCGATTCTGCGCAGAACCTCGTCATTGCTTACCTTACCAGTCCACCTAATTTTCAACATTCGTCTGTAGTCCCACATCTTAAAAGCTTCGACTCTCTTCTGTTCCGTTTTTCCCACAGTCCATGTTTCACTACCATATAATGCTGAGCTCCAAACGTACATTCTCAAAAATTTCTTCCTCAGATTAAGGTCTATGTTTGATACTAGTAGACGCCTCTCGGTCAGGAATGCCCTGCTTGCCAGTGCTAGTCTGCTTTTGATGTCCTCTTTGCTCCGTCCGTCATTGGTCATTTTGCTGCCTAGGTAGCAGAATTCCTTAACTTCATGACCACGTTATGCTTCTCTCGGTTCTCATTTCTGCTACTTCTCATTACTTTAGTCTTTCTTCGATTTAGTCTCAATCCATATTCTGTACCCATTAGACAGTACATTTCATTCAGCAGATCATACAATTCTTCTTCACTTTCACTCAGGATAGTAATGTCATCAGCGAATCTTTTCATTGATGTCCTTTCACCTTGAATTTTAATCCCACTCCTGAACCTTTCTTTCATTTCCATCATTGCTTCTTCGATCTATAGATTGAACAGTAGGGGCGAAAGACTGCATCCCTGCCTTACACTTTTTTTTTTTAATACAAGCACACTGTTATTATTCTCTCTTGGCTATTGTACATATTGTGTATTACACGTCTCTCCGTATAGCTTATCCCTATTATTCTCATAATTTCGAACATCCTGCTCCATTTTACGTTGTCGAACGCTTTTTCCAGGTCGTCAAGTCCTATGATCGCGTTCTGATTTTTCTTTAGTCTTGCTTCCATTATCAACCCCATCGTTATAATTGCCTCTCTGATGGCTTTAACTTTCCTAAAGCCAAACTGATCGTCATCTAACACATCCTCAATTTTCTTTTCCATTCTTCTGTATATTATTATTGTCAGCAACTTGGATGCATGAGCTGTTAAGCTGATTGTGCGATAAGTCTCGCAACTGGCAGCTCTTACAGTCTTCGGAATTGTGCGGATGAGATTTTTCCGAAAGTCAGGTGGTATGTCGCCAGACTTATACATTCTAAATCACAACGTGAACAGCTATTTTGTTGTCACTTCCCCCAATGATTATAGAAATTACGATGGAATGTGACCGATCCCTTCTGCCTTATTTGATTTTAGGTCCTTCAAAGCTATTTTAAATTCTGATTCTAATACTGGATCCCCTATCTCTTCTAAATCGACTCTTGTTTCTTGTTCTATCATATCAGACAAATCCTCCCCCCCACACCCCCTTCATACAGGCCTTCAGTGGACTCTTTACACCTATCCGCTCTCTCTGTGCATTTAACAGTGGAATTCCCGTTGCACTCTTAATGTTACCACCCTTACTTTTAATTTCACCGAAGGTTGTTCTGACTTTCCTTCCGACAGCCATATCTCTTTCCATTTCATCACATTTTTTATGCAACCATTTCATCTTAGCTTCCCTGCAGTTCCAATTACTGTTTATTTTACATCACATTTATAGCGCACTAAGAATATACACTCCTGGAAATGGAAAAAAGAACACATTGACACCGGTGTGTCAGACCCACCATACTTGCTCCGGACACTGCGAGAGGGCTGTACAAGCAATGATCACACGCACGGCACAGCGGACACACCAGGAACCGCGGTGTTGGCCGTCGAATCGCGCTAGCTGCGCAGCATTTGTGCACCGCTGCCGTCAATGTCAGCCAGTTTGCCGTGGCATACGGAGCTCCATCGCAGTCTTTAACACTGGTAGCATGCCGCGACAGCGTGGACGTGAACCGTATGTGCAGTTGACGGACTTTGAGCGAGGGCGTATAGTGGGCATGCGGGAGGCCGGGTGGACGTACCGCCGAATTGCTCAACACGTGGGGCGTGAGGTCTCCACAGTACATCGATGTTGTCGCCAGTGGTCGGCGGAAGGTGCACGTGCCCGTCGACCAGGGACCGGACCGCAGCTCCATGAAGCTGGGCTACGGTCCCGCACACCGTTAGGCCGTCTTCCGCTCACGCCCCAACATCGTGCAGCCCGCCTCCAGTGGTGTCGCGACAGGCGTGAATGGAGGGACGAATGGAGACGTGTCGTCTTCAGCGATGAGAGTCGCTTCTGCCTTGGTGCCAATGATGGTCGTATGCGTGTTTGGCGCCGTACAGGTGAGCGCCACAATCAGGACTGCATACGACCGAGGCACACAGGGCCAACACCCGGCATCATGGTGTGGGGAGCGATCTCCTACACTGGCCGTACACCACTGGTGATCGTCGAGGGGACACTGAATAGTGCACGGTACATCCAAACCGTCATCGAACCCATCGTTCTACCATTCCTAGACCGGCAAGGGAACTTGCTGTTCCAACAGGACAATGCACGTCCGCATGTATCCCGTGCCACCCAACGTGCCCTAGAAGGTGTAAGTCAACTACCCTGGCCAGCAAGATCTCCGGATCTGTCCCCCATTGAGCATGTTTGGGACTGGATGAAGCGTCGTCTCACGCGGTCTGCACGTCCAGCACGAACGCTGGTCCAACTGAGGCGCCAGGTGGAAATGGCATGGCAAGCCGTTCCACAGGACTACATCCAGCATCTCTACGATCGTCTCCATGGGAGAATAGCAGCCTGCATTGCTGCGAAAGGTGGATATACACTGTACTAGTGCCGACATTTTGCATGCTCTGTTGCCTGTGTCTATGTGCCTGTGGTTCTGTCAGTGTGATCATGTGATGTATCTGACCCCAGGAATGTGTCAATAAAGTTTCCCCTTCCTGGGACAATGAATTCACGGTGTTCTTATTTCAATTTCCAGGAGTGTAGATCCATCTTGAGCATAGTCCATCCGCTTAACAAGTGGCACGTGAACTTCCCCTCAAACAATTGGTCCTCCAGTCTGTTGTGGTGCATACTTCCTCCTACTGTTTGAAAACTATCAGTAAATACAATAGTGTTGTGTTCAATTCAGCTGCCCATATGAGATAAGGTCTGTTACGTACATCACAAATTTAACATCGCGACTCATATCAGGAATTATTATTCAAAAATGTTTCACAAACGTGTCAGTCAATTGTGTGTATGCTATAAATGGCTAGTTGCTAGAAAGGGAGGCTGGAAATTTTCTTAAAATCGGTCAGAAATTTGCTATAAATGGCGATGGGGGCTTGTGACATTTTTACTTCTGCTTTAAACATGAATTACAGATATACTGAATTCATGTAACCTGTATATTTTTTAAATATTTTCCCGCCGTGCGGGATTAGCCGAGCGGTGTGAGGCGCTGCAGTCATGGACTGTGCGGCTGGTTCCGGCGGAGGTTCGAGTCCTCTCTCTGGCATGTGTGTGTGTGTGTATGTCCTTAGGATCATTTAGGTTAAGTAGTATGTAAGCTTAGGGACTCATGACCTTAACAATTAAGTCCCATACGATTTCACACACATTTGAATATTTTTTAAATATTTTCCCGTTATATTCTACCATTCTAAGTGCTAATTAGTGTGTATATAAGTCTTCCATCGTAAACTAGAGTTAGAAGGTATGGTCCGGATATTGCCGAATTACTGTTGCAGAAAATTCCCTCTCTAAGATCATACAAAAATTTGCTACTCACATATACACCAATAATGTATTGATACTGCCAAATACGCATCAAATGCTGAATTCTACCTTCATATTCACGCTATGTGACAACAATGTTCCCACCTGAAAGGATATAAAACACATTTTCAACAACTTAAAATATATTTCGAACTGGCTATGATACATTTGTAACAATTCACCATCCGTTTCAAAGAGTTGGCAACACATTCCTCATGTCTGTCAATACACTCTCCAGAGCTGATAATGCATTTCCAACAGATCACATATTTTAAACGGTTCACAACCTTCTGTTACGGACTTCATGTCAGTTTTGTTATACAAGCTGACAACGACATTTCGTATCGAACACCAACCTCAGAGAACTTGGAGCGACCACCTCTACATAGTTCACCACACATCTAAGCGCTCAAGGGGTAATAATCGCCACGTAAGTAGCACCCCATACACCAATTAGTGGATATTAACATGAAGTGTGTCCATCCTTCACATTTATGACAGGTATGCAGGTATGAACTCTTCTGGGGACACTCAGTGAGGTGACAATGTCTGTGCAAGAATGGAAGCTTGTTGTCCCTCAAAAGCCAAAACCAAAGAAGATGGTGCCGTTGGACGCTGGTGCACGAAGCGAAGATGACGTTCTAACTCATACTAAAAGTGTTCCGTAGGGTTCAGGTGGCGTCTCCGGACGGGACATTCAAATTCAGGATTGTTATTATCCACTGTCTCACAGAGGCTGCTTCATGACAGAGTGCATTATCAAGCTGATACAAACAATCACCGTCACACAAACGTTCCTCTATCGAATGCAGTATACAATTCTCCAAAATGTGCTCATAACCTGCCGCATCTAGTAATTTCTTATGCCGCGACTGCTACGGTCGCAGGTTCTAATCCTGCCTCCGGCATGGATGTGTGTGATGTCCTTAGGTAAGCTAGGTTTAATTAGTTCTAAGTTCTAGGGGACTGATGACCACAGATGTTAAGTCCCATAGTGCTCAGAGCCATTAGAACAATTTGTTTTCTTATACGCAGTAAGGGAACCACAAGCTAACGATAAAAAACGCTCCCACACCATATCACCACCTCCTCCGTGCATCTACACCTACATCCATACTCCGCAAGCCACGTGACGGTGTGTGGCGTAGGGTACTTGGAGTACCTCTATCGGTTCTCCTTTCTATTCCAGTCTCATATTGTTCGTGGAAAGAAAGATTGTCGGTATGATTCTGTGTGGGCTCTAATCTCTCTGATTTTATCCTCATGGTCTCTTTGCGAGATATACGTAAGAGGGAGCAATATACTGCTTGACTCCTCGGTGAAGGTATGTTCTCGAAGCTACAACAAAAGCCCGTAACCAGCTACTGAGCGTCTCTCCTGCAGAGTCTTCCACTGGAGTTTATCTATCACCTCCGTAATGCTATCGCGATTACCAAATGATCCTGTAACAAAGCGCGCTGCTCTCCGTTGGATCTTCTCTATCTCTTCTGTCAACCCTATCTGGTACGGATCCCTCACTGGTGAGCAATATTCAAGCTGTGGGCGAACAAGTGTACTGTGAATTACATCCTTAGTTTTCGGATTGAATTTCCTTAGGATTCTTCCAATGAATCTCAATCTGGCATCTACTTTACCGACGATCAAATTTATATGATCATTCCGTTTTAAATCACTCCTAATGCCTACTCCCAGATAATCTATGGAATTAACTGCTTCCAGTTGCTGACCTGCTATACTAGAGCTAAATGATAAAGGACCTTTCTTTCTATGTATTCGGAGCACATTACACTTGTCTACATTGAGATTCAATTGCCATTCCCTGCACCACGCGTCAATTCGTTGCAGATCCTCCTGCATTTCAGTACAGTTTTCCATTGTTACAACAAGCATCTTCCGCAAAAAGCCTCAGTGAACTTCCGATGTTATCCACAAGGTCATTTATGTATATTGTGCATAGCATCGGTCCTACGACACTCCCGTGCAGCATACCTGAAATCACTCTTACTTCGGAAGACTTCTCTCCATTGAGAATGACATGCTGCGTTCTGTTATCTAGGAACTCTTCATTCCAATCACACAATTGGTCTGATAGTCCATGTGTTCATACTTTGTTCATTAAGCTACTGTGGGGAACAGTATCAAACGCCTTGCGGAAGTCAAGAAACACGGCATCTACCTGGGAACCCGTGTCTATGGCCCTCTGAGTCTCGTGGACGGATAGCAAGAGCTAGCTTTCTCACGATCGTCTTTTTCGAAACCCATGCTGATTCGTACAGAGTAGATTTCTAGTCTCCAGAAAAGTCATTATACTCTAACATAATACGTGTTCCACAATTCTAACTGCTCGACGTTAGAGATATAGGTCTACAGTTCTGCACATCTGTTCGACGTCCCTTCTTGAAATCGGGGATGACCTTTGCCCTTTTCCAATCCTTTGGAGAGCTACGCTCTTCTAGAAACCTACGGTACACCGCTGCAAGAAGGGGGGCAAGTTTCTTGGCGTACTCTGTGTAAAATTGAACTGGTATCCCACCAGGTCCAGCGACCTTTCCTCTTTTGAGCGATTTTAATTGTTTCTCTATCCCTCTCTCGTATATTTCTATATCTACCATTTTGTCATCTGTGCGACAATCTAGTGAAGGAACTACAGTGCAGTCTTCCTCTGTGAAACAGCTTTGGAAAAATACATTTAGAATTTCGGCCTTTAGTCTGTCATCCTCTGTTTCAGTAACATTTTGGTCACAGAGTGTCTGGCCATTTTGTATTGATCCAACTACCGCTTTGACATTAGACCAAAATTTAGTAGGATTTTCTGCCTCGTCAGTACATAGAACTTTACTTTCGAATTTATTGAACGCCTCTCGCATAGCCCTCCTCACACTACATTTCGCTTCGCGTAATTTTTGTTTGTGTGCAAGGCTTTGGCTATGTTTCTGTTTGCTGTGAAGTTCCCTAGCCTTCGTAGCAGTTTTCTAACTCGGTTGTTGAACCACGGTGGCTCAATTCCATCTCTTGCGATCTTGGTTGGCACATACTCTTCTAATGCATATTGCACGAAGTTCTAATATGTTATCGCCACATGTCGGTACTTTGTTTAACTGGTCAAGGTAGTTTTCAGATAATGCACTTAAAAATTTCACTGGATTCTTTGTCCCTGCCATCCGTTATTAACGTTTGAGTCTCCCAGTCTATATCCGGCAAATTATAATCTCCACCCAGAACTATAACATGGTCGGGAAATCTGCTCGAAGTATTTTCCAAATTTTTCTTCAGGTGCTCTGCCACAACAGCTGCTGAGCCAGGGGGGCCTATAGAGACATCCGATTACCAGGTTTGACCCTGCTATAACCGTGACCTTCAGCTGAATCAGTACAGACGGAAAGCATATAGGATTAATTTGTTGATCGTCTGTCTATTCGACTATTAAGAACTCTTTATTTTTCAAGAACAAGTAGACGAATCAAGTTGAAATATACCTCCTACACTAATATACAGAGAGATTATAATTAAAGTTAAACTTCCAAACCACTGTAGAAAGAACACCACTGGTCAGAATGACGTCAAATTGCAACGGAATGCCGGCCGAAGTGGTCGTGCGGTTAAAGGCGCTGCAGTCTGGAACCGCACGACCGCTACGGTCGCAGTTTCGAATCCTGCCTCGGGCATAGATGTTTGTGATGTCCTTAGATTAGTTAGGTTTAACTAGTTCTAAGTTCTAGGGGACTAATGACCTCAGCAGTTGAGTCCCATAGTGCTCAGAGCCATTTGAACCATTTTTTGCAACGCAGTATTACCGGAGAAAAGAGAAAACGTGTAACAGAAGAAAAATAAATACACTACTGGCCATTAAAATTGCTACACCCAGAAGAAATGCAGATAATAAACGGGTATTCATTGGAGAAATATATTATACTGGAACTGACATGTGATTACATTTTCACCCAATTTGGGTGCATAGATCTTGAGAAATCAGTATCCAGAACAACCACCTATGGCCGTAATAACGGCCTTGATACGCCTGGGCATTGAGTCAAACAGAGCTTGGATGGCGTGTACGGGTACTGCTGCCCATGCAGCTTCAACACGATACCACAGTTCATCTAGAGTAGTGACTGGCATATTGTGACGAGCAGGTTGCTCGGCCTCCATTGACCAGACTTTTTAAATTGGTGAGACATCTGGAGAATGTGCTGGCGAGGGCAGCAGTGAAACATTTTCTGTATCCAGAAAGGCCCGTACAGGACCTACAGCATGCGGTCGTGCATTATCCTGCTGAAATGTAGGGTTTCGCAGGGACAGAACGGGGGTAGAACGACAGGTCGCAACACATCTGAAATGTAACGTCCACTGTTCAGAGTGCCGTCAATGCGAACAAGAGGTGACCGAAACGTGTAACCAATATCACCCCATACCATCACGCCGGGTGATACGCCAGTATGGCGATGACGAATATGCGCTTCTAATGTGCGCTCACCCCGATGTCGCCACTCACGGATGCGACCATCATCATGCTGTAAACAGAACCTGGATTCATCTGAAAAAATGACGTTTTGCCATTCGTGTATCCAGGTGCGTCATTGAGTACACCATCGCATGCGATTCTGTCTCTGATGCAGCGTCAAGGGGAACCGCAGCCATGGTATCCGAGCTGAAAGTCCATGCTGCTGCAAACATCGTCGAACTGTTCGTGCAGATGGTTGTTGTCTTGAAAACGTCCCCATATGTTGACTCAGGGATCTAGACGTGGCTGCACGATCCGTTACAGCCTTGCGGAAAAGATGCGTGTCATCTCGACTGCTAGTGATACGAGGCCGTTATGATCCATCACGGCGTTCCGTATAACCCTCCTGTACCCACCGATTCCGTATTCTGCTAATAGTCATTGGATCTCGAACAATGCGAGCAGCAATGTCGCGATACGTTACACCGCAATCGCGATAGGCTACAATCCGACCTTTATCACAGTCGGAAACGTGATGGGAAGCATTTCTCCTCCTTACACGAGGCATCACAACAACGTTTCACCAGGCAACGCCGGTGAACTGCTGTTCGTGTATGAGAAATCGGTTGGAAACTTTCCTCATGTCAGCACGTTGTAGATGTCGCCGCCGGCACCATCCTTGTGTGGATGCTCTGAAAAGCTAAACATTTGCATATCACAGCATCTTCCTCTTGGCGGTTAAATTTGGCGTCTGTAGCACGTCATCTTCGTGGTGTAGCACTTTTAATGGCCAGTATTGTAGATTTGTTACCGGTCAATTCGATAGGTACGGGAGTGTTACGGTCCTAAACTAGGACTGCTTAAGGTGTAGAAATCAATTTGTGCGCGGAGGACTATTGAGGAAATTCACAGTACCGCCTTTTGCGGCAGATTGCAGAACGATTCTACGCTTCCAGTGTTCATCCTGCGTAAGGACTATAGGAAGAAACTAACGGAGATTAAGGCTCGTGCAGAGATATACAGCATTTATTTCTCCCTTGCTCCGTTTGCAAGCAGCACAGTAGGAGTGGAAGCGAATAACAGTTGCAGAAAGTACGCGCGCAATGCGTTATAAAGAGGCTTTATTGGCCACTTCTTCACTGATGCGGAGAAAGCAATGGCTATCAGAGAACGCTGTTTAGCTTTGAATATTTTCATAACTTTTTCATATGATTCATAATTTGTCAATTTTATCTCTTGAGTTTCAGATTCTTCCAGAAACACAGGCCCGGTTTGCTTCAAGGCAGTGTGACTCTTCCTACATATGTCATCAGGTGAAGAAGATGAACACGACTCTACTCATTCATGGACTGCTTTGCCATGGTTTCGAGACATGGCATGCCCGTTGGACGCCACCACGCTGTACTCAAACATTTGTGGGAGTCAAACGTCACCATAAAAGCTTAACCCTCGTGATAAGATTTCTGAAATCAGTGACGTTTTCACTATTCCAGTCTCTTTAAGTTCGCGCTTTCCCCACCCGTAATGGCATTGCCTGAAACAAAAGCATTGCTCTAACGGAAAGAGTTGGGCAGCTGGGTCATAATCGGCTCACTGCAACTACATACAGCAAAGTTGCCAAATTACTCTTATGAAATTTCTCACTGAATTCCGTGTTCTGCTACTCCATATCCGGCTTTTTGAATCCAATGAATTTAGAATTAAAAGTGCATTGAAGCTCTTGATATGAGTCCTTTTAATAACTTGGGGTATGGTTTTATCCTGAGTGTGTTCAGATTCATTGTATTGTTGCGTTAGGTATGATTTCTACTACCGATCTATTCAAACTGTTATGTATTTGAGTGCTGGAGGTAGCAGGCTAAACATAAATCATTGGCTCAAATGGCTCTGAGCACTATGGGACTTGACATCTGAGGTCATCAGTCCCCTAGAACTTAGAACTACTTAAACCTAACTAACCTAAGGACATTACACACATCCATGCCCGAGGCAGGATTCGTACCTGCGACCGTAGCGGTCGCGCGGTTCCAGACTGCATAAGTCTTTCAAACAATCGGGGACATAAATGTTAAACCAGACAGAGCCCAGCGCTACCTTGACAGGCTTAAGACAATGTAAGATCTGCAAGTGCCGCAGAGGTTTCGTGTGTACGAGCTCATCGGCAAGTAGCAAATCTTGAGGTTGAAGGTTTCTAGTTCCTAAACACAAGTTCGTTCCATCCGACTATCCATCCTAAATCCACGTGACAAACATTCAACAACAGAGCATCAAGGCCGCCGCTAAAGCGATCCCAAAGTTCGCAGTTCTACAACAACGGTAGAATTCCCCAGACGCTGGCTTGGGTGCACTTTGTGCTTTAAATACGGAAACAGCAAAGCTGGACAAGTTTCCATATAAGCAAACCATTTGGCACTACGTGTAGGTGTACACTATCTGTAAAAAGGTTGATCATTAGATGCCACGACAACGGGACATCTACATTTATACTCCGCAAGCCACCTAACGGTGTGTGGCAGAGGGCACTTTACCTGACACTGTCATTAACTCCCTTTCCTGTTCCAGTTGCGTATGGTTCGCGGGAAGAACGACCGCCGGAAAGCCTCCGAGCGCGTTCGAATCTCTCTAATTTTACATTCGTGATCTCCTCAGGAGGTATAAGTAGGAGGAAGCAATACATTCGATACCTCATCCAGAAACGCACCCTCTGGAAACCTGGACAGCAAGCTACACCGCGATGCTGAGCGCCTCTCCTGCAGAGTGTACCCCCTGGGTTTGCTAAACATCTCCGTAACGCTATCACGCTTACCAAATAACCCTGTGACGAAACGCGCAGCTCTTCTTTGGATCTTCACTATCTCCTCTGTCAAAAAATGGCTCTGAGCACTATGGGACTTAACTGCTGAGGTCATCAGTCCCCTAGAACTTAGAACTACTTAAACCTAACTAACCTAAGGACATCATACATATCCATGCCCGAGGCAGGATTCGAACCTGCGACCGTAGCAGTCGCGCGGTTCCGGACTGCGCGCCTAGAACCGCTAGACCACCGCGGCCGGCTATCTCCTCTGTCAACCCGAACTGGTACGGATCCCACACGGATGAGCAATACTCAAGTGTAGGTCAAACAAGTGTTTTGTAAGCCACCTCCTTTGTTGATGGACTACATTTTCTAAGGACTCTCCCAATCAATCTCAACCCGGTACCCGCCTTACCAACAATTAATTTTATATGATCATTTCACTTCAAATCGTTCCGTACGTATACTCCCAGATATTTTACAGAAGTAACTGCTACCAGTGTTTGTTCCGCTATCATATAATCATACAATAAAGGATCCTTCTTTCTATGTATTCGCAATACATTACATTTGTCTAGGTTCAGGGTCAGTTGTCACTCCCTGCACCAAGTGCCTATCTGCTGCAGATTGTCCTGCATTTCGCTGCAATTTTCTAATGCTGCAACCTCTCTGTATACTACAGCATCATCCGCGAAACGCCGCATGGAACTTCCGACATTATCTACTAGGTCATTTGTATATAGTGCGAAAAGCAATGGTCCCGTAACACTCCCCTGTGGCACGCCAGAGGTTACATTAACGTCTGTAGACGTCTCTCCATTGAGAACAACATGCTGTGTTCTGTTTGCTAAAAACTCTTCAATCCAGCCACACAGCTGGTCTGATGTTCCGTAGGCTCTTACTTTGTTTATCAGGCGACAGTGCGGAACTGTATCGAACGCCTTCCGGAAGTAAAGGAAAATGGCATCTACCTGGGAGCCCGAATCTAATATTTTTTGGGTTTCATGAACAAATAAAACGAGTTGTCTCACACGATCGCTGTTTCCGGAATCCATGTTGATTCCTACAGAGTAGATTCTGGGTTTCCAGAAATGGCATGATACGCGAGCAAAAAACATGTTGTAAAATCCTACAACAGCTCGATGTCAGAGATATAGGCCTACAGTTTTGCGCATCTGCTCGACGACCCTTCTTGAAAAGTGGAACTACCTGTGCTCATTTCGAATCATTTGGAACCTTCCGTTCCTGTAGAGACTTGCGGTACACGGCAGTTAGAAGGGGATGGGGGGGCACTGTCAGCGGGACACACCAGTATAAAAGGAAGCTGGAACAGAATGGGTTGGTCATGAAAATTCTGGGGAAGGAATCACTCATGAGATACAAAGTGCTACCAGAAACCCATCCATCACAATGGCTGTGGGTAGGGAGTTAAGAATAGTGGCGTAGAATGATCGAACAGCTCCTCGTAATCCATACATTTCTATAGTGAATGCTAAGCGACGCGTGAGATGTTGTAAAGAATAAGGCCACTAGACAATGGATGACTGTAAACGGGTGATCTTGAGTGATGAATCACGCTATACCTTGTGGCAATCCAATGAAACAATTTGTTTTGGCGGATGCCTGGAGAGAGCTATCTGCCATCATTTGTATTGTCAACGGTGAAGTAAAAAAAGTATAAAAAATGCAATAGTATCGAGGAAATTGACGGAGATCCGAAATTTGGGTGAAGGTCACGGTTAAAGCAGGCTCAAACATGGTAACTGTATGTCTCTATATGCCCCCTATCTCAGCAGCTGTTGTGGCAGAACACATGAATGAAAATTTGGAAAATATTGCGAGTAGATTGCCCGACCATGTTATAGTTCTGGGTGGAGATTTTAATTTGCCGGATATAGACTAGGAAACTCAAACGTTAATAACGGGTGGCAGGGACAAAGAATCCAGTTTTTTAAGTGCATTATCTGAAAACTGCCTTGAGCATACACTCGCCGAGGAGTCAAGCAGTATATTGCTCCCTCCTACGTATATCTCGCGAAGAGACCATGAGGATAAAATCAGAGAGATTAGAGCCCACACAGAGGCATACCGACAATCTTTCTTTCCACGAACAACACGAGACTGGAATAGAAGGGAAAACCGGTAGAGGTACTCTAACTACCCTCCGCCACACACCGTCAGACTGCTTGCGGAGTATGGATGTAGATGTAGATGTAGATTATGAAACTCTGCCGGCGGGGAGTTAGTGGGGCGTAGCGAGGGAGAGGGTGCTGAGGGGTGGCGGCGTTTGGTGGTTTAAATATGAATATCTCGAATACCGAGGCTTCTAGCGGAAATGTCTTCCAGTACGAAGTTAAACTACGTTAAATATCGTTCTAAGAAAGGTCCTATTAATTTCTTCTCTAGGACCGATAGTTTCGGCGTTGCAGGGAAAGAAAAATATCTACATCTACTTTTATACTTCGCAAGCCACCCAACGGTGCGTGGAGGAGGGCACTTTACGTGCCACTGTCATTACCTCCCTTTCCTGTTCCAGTCGCGTATGGTTCGCGGGAAGAACGACTCTCTGAAAGCCTCCGTGCGCGCTCTAATCTCTTTAATTTTACATTCGTGATCTCCTCGGGAGGTATAAGTAGGGGGAAGCAATATATTCGATACCTCATCCAGAAACGCACCCTCTCGATACCTGACGAGCAAGCTAGACCGCGATGCAGAGCGCCTCTCTTGCAGAGTCTTCCACTACAGTTTGCTAAACATCTCTGTAACGCTATCACGGTTACCAAATAACCCTGTGACGAAACGCGCCGCTCTTCTTTGGATCTTCTCTATCTCCTCCGTCAACCCGATCTGGTACGGATCCCACACTGATGAGCAATACTCAAGTAGAGGTCGAACGAGTGTTTTGTAAGCCACTTCCTTTGTTGATGGACTACATTTTCTAAGGACTCTCCCAATGAATCTCAACCTGGTACCCGCCTTACCAACAATTAATTTTATATGATCGTTCCACTTCAAATCGTTCCGCACGCATACTCCCGGATATTTTACAGAAGTAACTCCCACCAGTGTTTGTTCCGCTATCATATACTCATACAATAAAGGATCCTTCTTTCTATGTATTCGCAATATATTACATTTGTCTATGTTAAGTGTCAGTTGCCACTCCCTGCACCAAGTGCCTATCCGCTGCAGATCTTCCTGCATTTCGCTACAATTTTCTAATGCTGCAACTTCTCTGTATACTAAAGCATCATCCGCGAAAAGCCGCATGGGACTTCCGACACTATCTACTAGGTCATTTATATATATTGTGAAAAGCAATGGTCCCATAACACTCCCCTGTGGCACGCTAGAGGTTACTTTAACGTCTGTAGACGTCTCTCCATTGATAACAACATGCTGTGTTCTGTTTGCTAAAAACTCTTCAATCCAGCCACACAGCTGGTCTGATATTCCGTAGGCTCTTACTTTGTTTATCAGGCGACAATGCGGAACTGTATCGAACGCCTTCCGGAAGTCAAGAAAAATACCATCTACCTGGGAGCCTGTATCTAATATTTTCTGGGTCTCATGAACAAATAAAACGAGTTGGGTCTCTCACGATCGCTGTTTCCGGAATCCATGTTGATTCCTACATAGTAGATTCTGGGTTTTCAAAAACGACATGATACTCGAGCAAAAAACATGTTCTAAAATTCTACAACAGATCGACGTCAGAGATATAGGTCTATAGTTTTGCGCATCTGCTCGACGACCCTTCTTGAAGACTGGGACTACCTGTGCTCTTTTCTAATTATTTGGAACCTTCCGTTCCTCTAGAGACTTGCGGTACACGGCTGTTAGAAGGGGGGCAAGTTCTTTCGCATACTCTGTGTAGAATCGAATTGGTATCCCGTCAGGTCCAGTGGACTTTCCTCTGTTGAGTGATTCCAGTTGCTTTTCTATTCCTTGGACACTTATTTCGATGTCAGCCATTCTTTCGTTTGTGTGAGGATTTAGAGAAGGAACTGCAGTGCGGTCTTCCTCTGTGAAACAGCTTTGGAAAAAGGTGTTTAGTATTTCAGCTTTACGCGTGTCATCCTCTGTTTCAATGCCATCATCATCCCGGAGTGTCTGGATATGCTGTTTCGAGCCACTTACAGATTTAACGTAAGACCAGAACTTCCTAGGATTTTCTGTCAAGTCGGTACATAGAATTTTACTTTCGAATTCACTGAACGCTTCACGCATAGCCCTCCTTACGCTAACTTTGACATCGTTTAGCTTCTGTTTGTCTGAGAGGTTTTGGCTGCGTTTAAACTTAGAGTGAAGCTCTTTGCTTTCGCAAATCATATAAAATAGTATTTTAACGGTATGTATATAATGCTTACTGTTTAATGAAGTGCGTTGAGAACAAATATTAAACTTATATATCACATCCAAGTACAGTAGAACCGCATTAAGGGATAAATTTTGTCATGGTGGTAAGACATGTTGGAGTGGAGGCTGACAACAGATGCGTGAGGGAAGGCAGATAGTTGGATTGCGGTCATGCATTTCCCTTTTTACTAGGTCCGAGAACTGAAGAGCAAGCCGGTAAATTCCCTCTCTCTCTGCACGCTACGTCACAGAAAGCAACGACAGTGTTTTTCACAAAATTGTACCGATGATTCCACGGCTCACTTTATGACTGACTGGCGACGTAATGTGCAGAAATTCCCGGGGGAATGTTTATTTTCCACAAAGTCCGTTAACGTAACACCAGATACAGATATGAGTTGCCAATACTATTAAAGCAATAAAAGTATATGGACAGATTCAACATAAATCTCTGGACTCTGTTCTACACTGCTAGAGGGGAAATTGAGTCGTAGTCATCGTATACGGCAGCTGCAGTGTTCTTCTAGGAAAGGCGACTTCACCACGGACGCTGCTCGCTTTTCAGTTTGCAGAGCCACTGTAACTCAGTAGCATTTCCTGTCCATTTCTCTCATGTAAGTTGACAGAATAACGTAACTGATCCCCTGTTTCCAGTCCGTTGAGTGAGCATGTGACTTTGATAGCAGATTGGTTTCAATCTAATTAGTTTATATCTAGTATGTGTGTATGGGCAATTATAAGCAACTGCGTGATGATGGTGGCGATATACGTATTGTGTGCTAGTTAATGAATGAATAATTACGTATTAATGTAAAAGGTAAGTCCTTGTACGAGTCCGAAATCAGAACACCATGAATCACCAGTACAGTACTCATGACCATCAGTTAATGGGTCTTAAATGATTAAACCTCCATTCCATTCGGAATCAGTATTGCTATGGAGCTATACCTGCCACCACATGGATAACTTTACTGGAGGCTGAGGGAAACTTGAGGTGGAGTGGGGGTGAGGGTACTGTATTTATGTATTCCTAAATAACAGATATCACTGCTCTTCCAATTACATATCTCCAAGCTGATCTTGCATCCTTTCACACGTCGTACAGGATAAAAATGTTCTTCCTCTGCTTAATACTGCAAGAGGCTATAACCTGTGAAGTTCTCACCGAATTTTCAACACAGGTCCACTGCTTATTCCTCCATATGATCGACTTCAGTGCACAAAGCATGTTCTGAGAACCTTAATAAGCTCGCCACTAAGAGTTGTGGAGAGCCTCATCAATCCTGAAGTGCTATAGTTACATCCGTAACATTTGTGACGCAGCTCACTATGGTGTTGTTACGGCGACATCTTCTGTCAGACATTTAGTTCTCTTCTAGATCCCTCGCTGCTTTCTCTCAGTGAAAAGTTACTGATGATCAGCATTCCAAAAGCCACTTCCCAGTCTGGCTGCAAATATATCCAAAAAGAAGCCGCCAACTCAGAGATACTCTGACGGAGTCGCCACACGACGGTAACGGAACTCGGAACTCGAGACACTGAACAATCCTTCCATTTTAAACCTGGCAAACTACGATCACAACCATAGGTGAAACGTAATAGCCCAAAAAGACGCCTTCCTACAGACTATTAATCACCTATGTTAGTACAAGCTCACTAACAAAGCAAATACTGGTGAACCCATGGATTACAGTAAAACTGGCAACGGCAGCTGAATGTACCCAACCAACCATCCGCCAACGCAGGGAAGCCGTATTACACATCAAACGCAAGCAAAACCCAACAATACTACACACAATGTGCGATCGATTTATGACCAACTGGCCACTCATATGACAACCTTGACGTGTTACAAGTATAGACGCGGCATGTGGCCCAAGAGACATTACACGTACCCAGCCCAGCAGTACCCCTCCTCGACTGGACTGCTTCTTTTATGAAGACCTAAGTTATGACAATGGTACCGAGGATTGCACCATACTCAAAAACTAACAAAAAACATTACTCTCGCATGAGCTGTCGCAGATAGGAAGGAAACCGCTACTACTCTTACTACCCGTCCAGACTACTGCAGCGGTTTTCTTTCCGAGGCACTTGCCTTGGCACTTTTTTCCCTCTGCCCTCAGACCCACTACCCTTCATTCGCTTTTCGACACTTCTATCTGCTGGATGGTCCCGTACCAATAGGTAATCCTACTCAGACGTGCGGACATCACTGCCCCATATCCCGTGACCTCCTCGATCGAAACTAACAACACGGAGGTAACAGTAGAACTTTTGTGATGATCACCACGTCGGTGAGGGCTGGAGGGACTACACCCTTTATATGAAACTGCAGAGATGGAATAAACTGGACATGGCACCTTAGTTAGCTATTTTCCTCCATGAGGACAGTGTAAGGAATAGATAGATCATGTCAACAATCATGCACCATGCCGTTATTCCACACACCTCGACGTCCCAGGTCAGCGTAAGAGACATTACGCCGCTTGGTGGTACAGTTAGAGTCACTGTGTAATTCAGGACAGACATGTGACTCTGCGGGGTGTTGATTGGAAAATATTCGCAAAAACCTCACAGAGCTCCCGGACACAAGGGTGAAAGATGGACGAGAATTCCAGGAAACCAAAAAATCTTCTTGGAGAGAGCACTTAGAAACAATAAAATATTTATAATTTTTTTATTACGTGGTTGGAGATAAAACAGTGTGATATTACAAATTATCACTTAATGATACAGTAAACGACTGTGGCATCTGCCAGCTGTTCTCTGCAAAAAAAAAAAAAAAAAAAAAAAAAAAAAAAAAAAAAAAAAAAAAAAATTCTAATGGCTCTGAGCACTATGCGACTTAACATCTGAGCTCATCAATCCCCTAGAACTTAGAACTACTTAAACCTAAAGACATCACACACATCTATGCCCGAGGCAGGATTCGAACCTGTGACCGTAGCGGTCGCGCGGTTCCAGACTGAAGCGCCTAGAACCGCTCGGCCACACCGGCCGGCTGTTCTCTGCGCCGCCGACTTCAGCCATATGGTCCCGTGATCTGATGATGGCCAGCATAAAGGTCGAAACCGATTATCATTCTTAAATAAATGCCTATTTGCGATCTTGACTATATCATTAAGTAATAAAACGTTTCACCTCCTCTACACAAGTATGAGAGGCCTTCAGCTGAAGGTCTGGCATATGCCCTCAGCGACATTCAGCAGCCCTACTGTCTCCGGTCAACACGTGGAGACAGTGGCAGAGCACTTTGCTAAGACTGCTGCCAATACAAGCCTGGATCTGACGTCACGTCACCGCTCTGCTCTACGTTGGTTCCAGTTACAGTATTGTCTGACTCTCTCAACTCTGCTCCCGCTCATGGCGGAAGTTAGTACAGCGTTTTACGGTAACTGATAAATTATTCACAGGAAATCCTAACAGCGCTTTTCAATTAAACATGAGACATAGCTTAAGTTCCTAGCTAGTGGAAGGAATCCATTATGGAAGAGACGGAAATGCTCCACTAGCTACAGAAGCGTCTCCCTTACGAACTTTCAGAAAGACCGTGGAGTTACTGGTGGAGCATCCATGACGGTATGGATACTGAAGACTAGGAAAATACTTATCCCTCATTTAACGAAGTTTTCCCTCATTATTAACTTAGCCTAAGTGGGCCTCTAGAATTTTTCGTCATTTTAACTTGACGCAAATAGCCTATTTCGAATTTACCATCGTTTTTTATAGGAAATATGACCTATATTCGCCATCTATGATTTTTACACAGCAAAAGTGTTTTTTTCGCCGACTTTATACTTTCATAAATCGGTCAGTGTCGCACAGGGTGCACAAAGAATGTGAAATCAGGCAGCATTCAGGTTTGCTGCAAACTTGCCCTAAATACCTATTTAGAAAATGGCTCTGAGCACTATGGGACTTAACATCTAAGGTCATCAGTCTCCTAGAACTTAGAACTACTTAAACCTAACTAACCTAAGGACATCACACACATCAATGCCCGAGGCAGGATTCGAACCTGCGACCGTAGCGGTCGCGCGGTTCCAGACTGAAGCGCCTAGAACCGCTCGGCCACAACGGCGGGCTAACTATTTAGAATGTGTGGAGAGTAGCACTCAATGTCGAAATATAACTTGTTAATGTACAAAGTGAAGTAATAACGCAGCACTAAAACAGAAATAAACCATTCGAAAAGTTATCGAATTAATAATGCGTGATAAAAATAGTGTAAAGTGTTTATCGAAAATTCCTAAAAAGTCTTGTCATTTCTGAAACACATGTTGTGTAAGTTGATGAATGTTGCTGGACACAGGCCAATAAGAAAGTATACGCCTTCCTGTCGCATCCCAGACATGCTGTATTGGTAACAGATTTGAGGATCAAGTAGTCTAGTCAGAGATACGTTTATTCCTCTAGGTTTTTGTGGTGGGAACTGCTGTGTGGGGTCTTCCATTATCCGGCTGGAATATGCTATTTGGACCCTGGTCTTAAGAGGTATGAAAATAGGGTTCGTCAATCTCTCTACTCCAGGCGGCCATTCTGCCACAATTCAACAATTACCAAATTATCCTTGTTGTCATATGCAATAGCTGCATACACCTTGAATCCAAGAGCTGAAGGTACGATTTCTATATTCGCTGCACCTAGTGACCTTCCACCAAGTCCTCTACGAACACATTGGTGTCGATTGGCAGCCACAAGCAGAAGCGAGACTCCTTGCTGAATACCATGGAGTCCCACTCAAAGTCCTAGCGACTCTGGCTCTACGTCGTGCAAGTCCCTGTAGCCTGCGATGTGATGTCAGTGGTACGCAACGTATGCCAACTGGAGGTATGACAGCAGCTTCCAGTAATTTGGTCCCGTTGGTTCGTGCCGATCCTCTGCCTTTAACTTCTGCCAGGATTTCATTTATTGCCATACTTCAGTTCGCCAGAGTCCATCAAACAATCCTACGATCTCAACGTGTTGTAGTTCTTCTGGAAGAACCTGCGCCTATTACGCTTGCCACATTATTGTTCTGATCTCATCTCGTCACCAGCTGCTTTACAGCCATCTGTTTGTGTGTTCTATCAGCATGATGTTCCCACGTCCTTCATGCTAATAATTAGACCTTTCTGAAGTTCGAAAAATGTTCGTATTCCGCACATTCACATCGTCTGGCAGTGCTGTTCTGCGACCTCCTACTGACACTTCCAGAAACGTCAACCATAACTTCATTCTCGTTATGTAAAAACAACTTTTCCTATAGTAAAAATTGCCTCGCAGACGGATAATCTTTGAACTACGTATCTTAAGGGCATCGAATTGCTTGAGGATGAAACAGGTAGCGCGTGGTTACTGATTTATGGTGTAACACTTCCCGTTTGCATCAGTATATATTAAAATGTACTTTCCATGTGGAATGCAAAATAAACTCGTTAGCTGGAAACAAATTACAGCACCAAGCGCTATTTTATTTTTTCATCACCATGACCAATTCCAGCCACCAAAGCCATTTTGAAGTGTTTATCTGAATAAAAATACACAATAATGTGGAAAGATGAAGTAAAAATGAAGTAAGTTACATAAAACGAGAAGTTTACAACAAACACCATCAAAACAAGACACCATGGTAAAATAAATAACGTGGTACAACAGCTAGTCCAAATTTTAAGAAGGTAAAATGGACAATATCAAGAAGAAGTTACAGCAACGAATTCTCTTATGAGAGAAATATAGTTAATTCTCAGTATCACGGAATCCATTCAGTGACTGCACTATTTCCGCTACTGAAATCAGTGTCACGAGGTACTGACATTTACTGATTTTTCGCTGAGCAGTTATTCACCTTTTTGATCTTAGCGCAAACTGGGTAAAGTTGCCTTTTTGTCTTTTATACAGCAACATCAAGCAAAATGCAGTCAATCATGACTGTACGCCATTCAAGTACGACGACTGCGGATTATTCCGGCATTCACAGTTCACTCACGCAACACCGGCTTTATTTTCACTGCTAAAATTATCGTTGGAGGTACATAACTGTACCTCCGTTCACATTACAATTCGGCTGCGGCTGAATCTAGAAGGAATAGGGATTCAGCCAAAAATGTTTTAATGCATAAGTTCTTCGATCGTAAAATGTAGCTCGACGACGGGGCCTCATATGTAGTTAAATAATGTGCTGGTAGGGGGGCAGAGAGCGGCCGCCTGGCGCATGGAGCGTGGCAGCCGTCCGACTCACAATGGACTTTCCTGAATGGCCTGCGACCCCTCCCCACGTCACGCAGTGAACCGTGGTCTGTACAACGTCCAAAAGGGAAGATTTCATTGGTTCTGCATCGAAGACAAAAGTGAGCCATTTTGTTCGTAGATATATCGTCCTGGAGCTGTAAACTGATAAAGAGAGAGAGAGAGAGATGGAATGAAGTATAGTAGCCGGTGACCTTGTGCCTGCCAGGTTAACTCACCTTGTGAGCACACTACATCTGCCTGCTAGATGCTACGGAATTCCTACAGCATCCAGGACGAAGTATCTAAAGGTGAGCTTCTCTTCATTTGGCAGCCTGTCACTGATTGTAATAGACGCCATTCTCGATATGCTCGTACTGCTACAGTTCTGTACCCCAGAAATCAGAACGGGTGACATTTATTTCTTTGCGTCGCTCAACTTTGGAAACTTGTATCGCAATACATGCAGGGCTCTCTGGTGCATGAATGCGTGACCAGTTCCTTCAGTATTTCCGCCTGCTTAGCTGCGTGGTAACGTGTTTGCCTGCTATACAGCGGGTACGGGTTCGATTACTTGGTGGGCTAGACATTTTTCACCGTCCGCGGACTGGTTGCTGTGTTGTCCTCATCATCACCGACCCCCTAATTGCCCAATGTGGTGTCACCTGAAATAAGACATGCACCTGGCAGGCGATCTTCCCCGGATGGTGCTTCTCGCCCAACACTCGATACTTTCATTTTTTTCCCCTTTGATATCTGCCACATTTAGAGCAAAGCTAGACAGCAAATGATACACGTAGCACAATATGTACAAAAATTTACTTTGTTGTAATAAGAGCTATGGCTCAATGTTTGAACGCAGGTACATAGAAGACATCACGAAACATTGCCTGATTCATATATCAAAAAGTTTTGGATTTATATAACTAAGATTTTAAAATATTTCGCTCATTTAGTCGTAAACTAGAAACACTGCTTTAAAACAGAACAGAGAATAAAGCAAAACTCTAACATACTGAAATGAAATTTCGGGATTATTGAAATATTAGGGAATATCATTCTTGTATTAATAAATGCCAGTATAATGACAGATCATTCGCACTGATCGAACAGGAGAATAGCTGCGTCTGCTGTTTATTGAATACACAATTCAATCTGAGTCCGATAGCCCTGGGCTCGTTCTGTAGTTCAGAATTTTCACGCATGTTGCGGAAATACGTTGCTCTAAACGGTTTCCAACATTACTTAGGAATAGATGGTAGAGCACTTGCCCGCGAAAGGGAAAGGTCTCGAGCTCGAGTCTCGGTCCGGCACACAGTTTTAATCTGCCAGGAAGTTTCATCACCTAGAAATAATGCAAATTCCGAGCCTTTTTCTACAAAAACGGTCACATCGAGTTAATTCCGTTACTTGGTGGAATTTTACTCAAAAGCGTTGCTTGGATAATGAATGTGGTATAAACAACAAAAATTCTATTTTTTGTAACAAGATTGTTGGAGTGACCCTTTCCTACTACGGCTACAGTAACGTAACGTATTCTTGGTGTTGCAGTATTGGTGTTAGTTTTCCAAATGTGTTTCGTCTTTTATGTGAAAGTCAGTTCTTATGGGTATTCTGAAAAATACTGTTTTTGGTTTCACATACATTAACGAAGTTTAAAAGCAAAAAAAAATTCTAGCTTCACAAAAAAATTCATACACAGAAAACAAAATCAGGAAAGGAAACCGTTTAAAATTAAAGCTCGAATGTAAGTGACAACTCCTAATTTACATACAAGAAATAGCTGAGCGACATCCCAAAAGTAATGAGCAAAATATCATCATGCAATCCCTTTCCACTCACTCTCCAAAGAACCACTACCCGAAATCCATATGTACACAAACTTCACCCAGCCTCTCCTTTCACCTAATTCGCTCCCTAACTGGTGTTCTAACCACCTCAAACGTTCTTAAATCTCTTAGCGTTTCCATGAATACACTCACCTACAATAGTAACATGA
Organism: Schistocerca piceifrons; assembly: GCF_021461385.2. Taxonomy (NCBI): domain Eukaryota; kingdom Metazoa; phylum Arthropoda; class Insecta; order Orthoptera; family Acrididae; genus Schistocerca; species Schistocerca piceifrons. The sequence goes on from NC_060149.1 coordinate 161,572,768, forward strand.
AGTCAACATAGCTCTAATGAACACACTGTTTCCACCTCATATCCTCACACTACCAGTTTACATAAAAAATAAAAAAATCCGCCTTCGCTTACACAGACACAGACACACACACACACACGCACGCACGCACACTTACACACTCACTATAAGAAATGAAAGTAGCGAATAAAAGGTAAACAACTTCACTTCAATGGAACAACAGTCATCAAGTAAAAAAACAGTTCTGTTATCGAAACTTCTAACGTTTTCGTATAAACATCTAAAATTGCCAAACCATCACTGAAGTGTTCACATCACATATTACACAAAAAATTACAAAATTTGTTGTCACACAGTAAGAAAACAAATAATAGACCTTTTTCCAATCCGTGGAGTTGTGTTACAGCAACCAGTGGTAACAATATGAAAGAATAAACAGTCTCGCTTGGAAAACCGACTTTTTATTTCATTTATCCTCAAACGACTCGTTTCACCTTATACAACGCATCTTCAGATTAGCCTACGAGAAAAGCTAGCCGTATACTTCTTGTACTCTTCTACGGCCAGTACTACACTATGTGATCAAAGGTATCCCGGCACCTGGCCGAAACTGACAAGTTCGTGGCGCCATCCATCGGTAATGCTGGAATTCAATATGGTGTTGCCTCCCCCTCCCTTAGCCTTTATGATAGCTTCCACCCTCGCAGGCATATGTTCAGTCAGGTGCTTGAAAATTTCTTGGGGAATAGCAGCCCATTCGTCACGGAGTGCTGTACTGAGGAGAGGTATCGATGTCGGTAGGTGAGGCCTGACACGAAGTCGGCAAAAAAAAAAAAAAAAATGGTTCAAATGGCTCTGAGCACTATGGGACTTAACTTCTAAGGTCATCAGTCCCCTAGAACTTAGAACTACTTAAACCTAACTAACCTAAGGACATCACACACATCCATGCCCGAGGCAGGATTCGAACCTGCGACCGTAGTAGTCGCGCGGTTCCGGACTACAGCGCCTAGAACAATATATATAAATGAGCTAGTAGATAGTGTCGGAAGTTGTAAGTAGGCTGTTTCTGTTTTCTTATTGGTAACGCCACGTAGCGCTCTGTATGAAAATCACAGGCTGTGCTGTGTGCAGTCTGTGGCTAGTTTGCATTGTTGTCTGTCATTGTAGTGTTGGGCAGCGGCAGCTGGATGTGAACAGCGCGTAGCGTTGCGCAGTTGGAGGTGAGCCGCCAGCAGTAGTGGATGTGGGGAGAGAAATGGCGGAGTTTTGAAATTTGTAAGACTGGATGTCATGAACAGCTATGTATATTATGATTTTTCAACACTATTAAGGTAAATACATTGTTTGTTCTCTATTAAAATCTTTCATTTGCTAACTATGCCTATCAGTAGTTAGTGCCTTCCGTAGTTTGAATCTTTTATTTAGCTGGCAGTAGTAGCGCTCGCTGTATTGCAGTAGTTCGAGTAACGAAGATTTTTGTGAGGTATGTGATTTATGAAAGGTATAGGTTAATGTTAGTCAGGGCCATTCTTTTGTAGGGATTATTGAAAGTCAGACTGCATTGCGCTAAAAAAATATTGTGTGTCAGTTTAAATACAGTCATGTATAATTCTTCTACGGGGACGTTTCAAAGTTCCATGCGGCTTTTCGCGGATGATGCTGTAGTATACAGAGAAGTTGCAGCATTAGAAAATTGTAGCGAAATGCAGGAAGATCTGCAGCGGATAGGCACTTGGTGCAGGGAGTGGCAACTGACCCTTAACTTAGACAAATGTAATGTATTGCGAATACATAGAAAGAAGGATCCTTTATTGTATGATTATATGATAGCGGAACAAACACTGGTAGCAGTTACTTCTGTAAAATATCTGGGAGTATGCATGCGGAACGATTTGAAGTGGAATGATCATATAAAATTAATTGTTGGTAAGGCGGGTACCAGGTTGAGATTCATTGGGAGAGTCCTTAGAAAATGTAGTCCATCAACAAAGGAGGTGGCTTACAAAACACTCGTTCGACCTATACTTGAGTATTGCTCATCAGTGTGGGATCCGTATCAGATCGGGTTGACGGAGGAGACAGAGAAGATCCAAAGAAGAGCGGCGCGTTTCGTCACAGGGCTATTTGGTAACCGTGATAGTGTTACGGAGATGTTTAACAACCTCAAGTGGCAGACTCTGCAAGAGAGGCGCTCTGCATCGCGGTGTAGCTTGCTGTCCAGGTTTCGAGAGGGTGCGTTTCTGGATGAGGTATCGAATATATTGCTTCCCCCTACTTATACCTCCCGAGGAGATCACGAACGTAAAATTAGAGAGAGTAGAGCGCGCACGGAGGCTTTCAGACAGTCGTTCTTACCGCGAACCATACGCGACTGAAACAGGAAAGGGAGGTAATGACAGTGGCACGTAAAGTGACCTCCGCCACACACCGTTGGGTGGCTTGCGGAGTATAAATGTAGATGTAGAACCGCATGGCCACCGCGGACGGCCCGACCCGTAGACATACCATTTCTGGACAACACCCCAGACGCCATTTTTCAGCAAGACAATACACGACTACATGCTGCTTATTGGTGTCACAGGCTGTCAGCCTTTTGCCCTGGCCTGACGGATCACCGGACATATCGCCAATCGAAAATGTGTAACGTATGGGGAAAGATGCGTGCAGCGCTGTGATCCAGTGCAAACCACTACTGATGAACTTTGGAACCCATGGTACACAAAACGGATCAGATCGTTGTTGCAGAAGCAACGAAAAAAGCATGAAAATTTAAAAGAACGAAAATTCCCTAGGACTGGCAAAATTGCGCAGAAGTTCGAAATAAAGTGTGTACTTCAATGCGAGACGCTTTTAACAATTTCCACAACGAAACTCCGTCTCGGAATTTGCCAGAAAACCCAAAGAGATTCTGGTCATACATAAAGCACACCAGTGGCAGGACGCAGTTAATACCTTAACTGTGCGATAACAGTGGTGAAGTCGCTGGTGACAGTACCGCTAAAGTAGAGTTATTAAACACGGTTTTCCGAAACTCCTTTACCAAGGAAGACGAAGTAAATATCCCTGAATTCCAATCAAGAATAACTGCCAAGATAAACATAGAAGTAGATGTCCTCGGTGTAGCAAAGCAGCTTAAATCAATTAATGAAGGCAAGTCCTCCGGTCCAGTTTGTATACCAGTCAGGTTCCTCTCAGAGTATGCTGAATCAGTAGGTCCACATTTAGCAATTATATACAACCGCTCGCTCACAGAAAGTTCTGTATCTAAAGACTGGAAAATTGCTCAAGTCACACCAATACCCAAAAATGGAAATAGGAGTAACCCGCTGAATTACAGGCCCATATCACTAACGTCGACTCCCAGTAGGCTTTTGAAACATATACTGTGTTCGAACTTTATGAATTACCTCGAAGAAAACGATTTATTGACCACGGATTCAAAAAACATCGTTCTTGTGAAACACAGCTAGCTCTTTATACTCATGAAGTAGTGAGTGCTATCGACAGGAGATGTCAAATTGATTCCATATTATTAGATTTCCAGAAGGCGCCACCATTCCTCACAAACGTCGTCTAATCAAACTGCGTACCTAAGGAATATCGCCTCAGTTGTGCGACTGGATTCATGATTTCCTATCAGAAAGATCACAGCTCGTAGTACTAGACGGATAGTCATCGAGTAAAACAGAAGTAATATCCGGCGATCCCCAGGGAAGTGTTATAGCCCCTCTATATTAACGACATAGGAGACGATCTGAGTAGCCCTATTAGATTATTTGCAGATGATGCTTTCATTTATCGTCTTGTAAAGTCATCAGATGACCAAAACGATATGCAAAGTGATTTAAATAAGATATCTGCGAGGTGCAAAAAGTGGCAATTGACCCTGAATATAGAGAAGTGTTAAGTTATTCACATGAGTACTAAAAGTATTTCGATTACGCCATAAATCACACAAATCTGAAGGCTGTAAATTCAACTAAATACTTAAGGATTACAATTACAAATAACCTAAATTGGAGCAATCACATAGATAATGTTGTGGGAAGAGCAAACCAAAGACTGTGATTCATTCTCAGGACACTTAGAAGCGGCAACAGGTCTACACCACGTTTGTACTCTCTATTGTGAAGTATTGCTGTGCGGTGTGGGATCCGTATCAGGTGGGACTGACGGATGACGTCGAAAAAGTTCAAAGAAGGATAGCTCGGTTTGTACTATCGCGAAATACGGGGTATTGGGCCACAGACAAGATACGTGAATTGGAGTAGCAATCGTTAAAACAAAGGCTATTTTCGGTACGACGGGATCTCCTCATGACATTTCAATCACCAGTTTTCTCCTCCGATTGCGAAAATATTCTATTGGTACTCGTCTACATAGTGGTAAATGATCATCACGACAAAATACGAGAAACCAGCGCTCGCACAGAAAAATTTAAGTGCTCGTTTTTCCCGCGCGCCGTTCGAGAGTGGAACGGTAGAGAGACAGCTTGAAAGTGGTTCATTGAACCCTCTGCCAGGCACTTGATTGTGAATAGCAGAGTAATCACGTAGATGAAGATGCAGGTGAATGCAGCTCATGGATGTCTATACCATAGGACGTCACTCGCGCCTCATACACGTCCATGCCATCACTGGAAACTAGAAATCTACTCTGTAGGAATCAAAATGGGTTTCGAAAAAGACGATCGCGTGAAACACAGCTCGCGCTATTCGTCCACGAGACTCAGAGGGCCATTGACACGGGTTCCCAGGTAGATGCCGTGTTTCTTGACTCCCGCAAGGCGTTCGATACAGTTCCAAACAGTCGTTTAATGGACAGAGTAAGAGCATATGGACTATCAGACCAATTGTGTGATTGGATTGAAGAGTTCCTAGATAACAGAACGCAGCATGTCATTCTCAATGGAGAGAAATCTTCCGAAGCAAGAGTGATTTCAGGTGTGCCGCAGGGGAGTATTGTAGGACCGTAGCTATTCACAATATACATAAATGACCTTGTGGATGACATCGAAAGTTCACTGAGGCTTTTTGCGGATGATGCTGTGGTATATCGAGAGGTAGTAACAATGGAAAATTGTACTGAAATGCAGGAGGATCTACAGCGAATTGACGCATGGTGCAGGGAATGGCAATTGAATCTCAATGTAGACAAGTGTAATGAGCTGCGAATACATAGAAAGAAAGATCCCATATCATTTGTTACGGAGATGATCGATAAACTCCAGTGGGAGAGTCTGCAGGAGAGACGCTCAGTAGCTCGGTACGGGCTTTTGTTGAAGTTTCGAGAACATACCTTCACCGAGGAGTCAAGCAGTATATTGTTCCCTCCTACGTATATCTCGCGAAGAGATCTTGAGGATAAAATCAGAGAGATTAGAGCCCACACAGAGGCAGACCGACATTTTTTTCTTTCCACGAACAATACGAGACTGGAATAGAAGGGAGAACCGATAGAGGTACTCAAGGTACACTCCGCCACACACCGTCAGGTGGCTTGCGGTGTATGGATGTAGATGTAGATGTAGATGTATGGGACAATTTATCAGGGCCCATGGCAGACCCTGTGCCTACTAGGCGCCAGGACACATGCTTAAGCGAGGTGACTAAATTTCTAATTATTTTTGGAGAACATACTAATGTACATGTCCTGTGAATATGAACGTCCTATCTCTAGTTTTTCAAGGTGTTCTATTTTCTGTGAACATGAGTGTACTTTTAGTGTCTGCTCTTTACCCAGCACTTACGTTAGTGGTCACAATAGAAACGATGCTTCTGTGGATAGGTGCCCCTAATGTTCCTCAAATCTTCATTATTTATTCCTGCATTTTTCCTAGACATCAATATACGCTTCGTTTCCCAAAGTAAGGCACTGCGCTGTATTAGGAAGTAGCCAGATCGAAACGCGTCACTGATTGGACTGATTCTGGAATTATGTCGATTCCCAAATTTTACATCTGCAGTTACTGTATTCTCCGCAAGCCACTGTATAATGTATAACAGAGGTAACTTTATTTCAATATTAGCGATTTTCTGTTCTATGCTATTCGCGTACTGAGCGAGCGAAAAATGGCAATTTATATATGTCTCTGTACGCGCCCTGATCTCCGTTATAGGATTCTAATACTCTTTGCGCGAGATACATGAAGGTAATAAATATAAAAAGAAATATAAGAGTTTAATGTCCCGTCGACGATTACAGACAGGTCACAAGTCCTGATTGGAGAGGGATATCGCCTGCGTACTTTTAAAAGATATGTCTCCACTTTTGTCTTAAACGAATTAGAGCAATCATGGAAAACCTGTATATGGATAGTTAGACTGAAATTCGGGCTGTCGCCCCCACAAATGCGACACATGTTTGTTGACCGCTCTATCACCTCACTTAGTGACATGCACTATGTGGTCAAAAGTAGCCGGACACCTATGAATAGACATTAATATGGGGCGTGTCGACAGTTCCCCTTTGCTACGGTTTGAACTGTGTTGGGCACAATTTCAACGAAGTGTGTGAATTTTTGTGGAGGAATGGCACCCCATTCTTCCACCAGAGCCGGAAACAGAAAAGGTTGTGATGTTGGACGCTGTGGTCTGCAACGAAGTAGACGTTCTCACTCATCTCAAAGACGTTCCATTGGATTCAGGTCGGGACTCTGAACAGGACAATCCATTTTAGAAATGTTGTTCTCCACAAACCAATGCCTCACAGATGCTGTTTTATGATAAGGTGCATTGTCATACTAACACAGTCATCGTCGAAACTGTTCCTATACTGTACGCAGTACACAGTACTGTAAAATGTGTTCGTATCCTTACGGCTTTTAGCTTTTTTTCGCGTAATATGTGACCACACCCTAACTACGAGAAACACACCCGTAACCCAGATCGCAACATCACCAACACCGTACTTCATTGTTGGCGCTACACATATCGGTTGTTAATGTTCTACTGGCATTCGCCAAATCCATACCAGTCCATCGACCTCCACAGTGTATAGCGTGATTCATCTTTCCAAACCACTCGTTTCTGGTGATCCATGGTCCATAGGCCTTCCTTATTACATCACATGAAAGATCACTTAGTGTTACCGACAGATATGTTTTGCTTATGAGGAGCTGGTTGATAATTCTACCCCAATATTTTCAACTCCTTACGCACAGCCATTGTGCTAGCTGGACGTGGGAGCTCTTGAGGACTCACGAGTAATTTCTTCCGCTGATTTCATGCGATCTTTTACAACTGCCCTCTGCAATGCTGAACGGTACCTGACAATCAGTGTATGAGGTTGCCTCGTCTTGGTTTAACTGAGGGTGTTCCTTTGCACCTCCACTTCACCATCACATCACCAACAGTCGACTTCGGCAGCTTTAGAAGAGTTGAAATCCGGCAAGTGGATTGGTCTACCAGGTGACATCCAACGACTAGTCCACTTTAGAAGTCACTGACCTCTCCTGAAGGACCCATTCTGTTGTTGCTGCTTCTCTGCTGTCAGCATAATACACTACTCGCCATTAAAATTGCTACACCACGAAGATGACGTGCTACAGACGCGAAAATTTAACCGACAGGAAGAGGATGCTGTGATATGCCAATGATTAGCTTTTCAGAGCATTTATACAAGGTTGGCACCGGTGCCGACACCTGAAACGTGCTGACATGAGGAAAGTTTCCAACCGATTTCTCATACACAAACAGCAGTTGACCGGCGTTGCCTGGTGAAACGTTGTTGTGATGCCTCGTGTAAGGAGGAGAAATGCGTACCATCACGTTCCCAACTTCGATAAAAGTCGGATTGTAGCCTATCGCGATTGCGGTTTACCGTATCGCGACATTGCTGCTCGCCTTGGTCGAGATTCAATGACCAACGACTGTTAGCAGAATATGGGACCGGTGGGTTCAGGAGGGTAATACGGAACGCCGTGATCGATCATAACGGCCTCGTATCTCTATCAGTCGAGATGACAGGCATCTTATCCGCATGGCTATAACGGATCGTGCAGTCACGTCTAGATCCCTGAGTCAACAGATGGGGACGTTTGCAAGACAACAACTATCTGCACGAACAGTTCGACGACGTTTGCAGCAGCATGGACTATCAGCTCGGAGACCACGGCTGCTGTTATCCTTGACGCTGCATCAGAGACAGGAGCGCCTGAGATGGTGTACTCAACGACGAACCTGGGTGCACGAATGGCAAAACGTCATTTTTTCGGATGAATCCAGGTTCTATGTACAGCATCATCATGGTCGCATCTGTGTTTGACGACATCGAGGTGAACGCACATTGGAAGCGTGTATTCGTCATCGCCATACTAGCTTATCACCCGGTGTGATGGTATGGGGTGCCATTGGTTACACGTCACGGTCACCTCTTGTTCGCATTGACGGCACTTTGAGCAGTGGACGTTACATTTCAGATGTGTTACGACCCGTGGCTCTACCCTTCATTCGATCCCTGCGAAACCCTTCATTTCAGCAGGATAATGCACGACCGCATGTTGCAGGTCCTGTACGGGTCTTTCTCGATACAGAAAATGTTCGACTGCTGCCCTGGGCAGCACATTCTCCAGATCTCTCACCAATTGAACACGTCTGATCAGAGGTGGCCGAGCAACTGGCTCGTCACAATACGCCAGTCACTACTCTAGATGAACTGTGGTATCGTGTTGAAGCTGCGTGGGCAGCTGTACCTGTACACGCCATCCATGCTCTGTTTGACTCAATGCCCAGGCGTATCAAGGCCGTTATTACGGCCAGAGGTGGTTGTTCTGGGTACTGATTTCTCAGGATCTATGCACCCAAATTGCGTGAAAATGTAATCACATGTCAGTTCTAGTATAATATGTCTGTCCCATGAATACCCATTTATCATCTGCATTTCTTCTTTGTGTAGCAATTTTAATGGCCAGTAGTGTACTTCCCGCCTCCATCTATAGTAGTGGAAATCAGTATATAGGGACGGTTCCACGAAAGTAACAGTGCAATGTCTGAAGCATAAATGTATCGAATTTACTGTCAAAATACACTCCTGGAAATGGAAAAAGGAATACATTGACGCCGGTGTGTCAGACCCACCATACTTGCTCCGGACACTGCGAGAGGGCTGTACAAGCAATGATCACACGCACGGCACAGCGGACACACCAGGAACCGCGGTGTTGGCCGTCGAATGGCGCTAGCTGCGCAGCATTTGTGCACCGCCGCCGTCAGTGTCAGCCAGTTTGCCGTGACATACGGAGCTCCATCGCAGTCTTTAACACTGGTAGCATGCCGCGACAGCGTGGACGTGAACCGTATGTGCAGTTGACGGCGTATAGTGGGCATGCGGGAGGCCGGGTGGACGTACCGCCGAATTGCTCAACACGTGGGGCGTGAGGTCTCCACAGTACATCGATGTTGTCGCCAGTGGTCGGCGGAAGGTGCACGTGCCCGTCGACCTGGGACCGGACCGCAGCGACGCACGGATGCACGCCAAGACCGTAGGATCCTACGCAGTGCCGTAGGGGACCGCACCGCCACTTCCCAGCAAATTAGGGACACTGTTGCAACCGTCTCCATGAAGCTGGGCTACGGTCCCGCACACCGTTAGGCCGTCTTCCGCTCACGCCCCAGTGGTGTCGCGACAGGCGTGAATGGAGGGACGAATGGAGACGTATCGTCTTCAGCGACGAGAGTCGCTTCTGCCTTGGTGCCAATGATGGTCGTATGCGTGTTTGGCGCCGTGCAGGTGAGCGCCACAATCAGGACTGCATACGACCGAGGCACACAGGGCCAACACCCGGCATCATGGTGTGGGGAGCAATCTCCTACACTGGCCGTACACCACTGGTGATCGTCGAGGGGACACTGAATAGTGCACGGTACATCCAAACCGTCATCGAACCCATCGTTCTACCATTCCTAGACCGGCAAGGGAACTTGCTGTTCCAACAGGACAATGCACGTCCGCATGTATCCCGTGCCACCCAATGTGCTCTAGAAGGTGTAAGTCAACTACCCTGGCCAGCAAGATCTCCGGATCTGTCCCCCATTGAGCATGTTTGGGACTGGATGAAGCGTCGTCTCACGCGGTCTGCACGTCCAGCACGAACGCTGGTCCAACTGAGGCGCCAGGTGGAAATGGCATGGCAAGCCGTTCCACAGGACTACATCCAGCATCTCTACGATCGTCTCCGTGGGAGAATAGCAGCCTGCATTGCTGCGAAAGGTGGATATACACTGTACTAGTGCCGACATTGTGCATGCTCTGTTGCCTGTGTCTATGTGCCTGTGGTTCTGTCAGTGGGATCATGTGATGTATCTGACCCCAGGAATGTGTCAATAAAGTTTCCCCTTCGTGGGACAATGAATTCACGGTGTTCTTATTTCAATTTCCAGGAGTGTAGTAGACACATTTAAGATATAAACAATCATGACGCAATCACGAAGTGTCTTTCATGACACGAGTAACAAATCAAGGCGTCTGCATTCCCTTCATGGAAACATGTATGAAGGTACTCAGTGTCTTACTGTGTTATTGCATTGTTAGTAATCTGTCCCGCCTCCGTTCTTCCTAATTACCCCAAAAATTCTCTTCGGCGTTGATTTTGTTAGGGTTTGTAATTCCTGCAGCGAAATTGTCGCCCACACATCTCGTAACGGTCTTTCCAGCTCACATAGGTCTCATATTGCCTTTTATTGGAATAAACACTCCTTACAAGTATTCCACAAACGTTTGCCACGGGTTTCAAATCAGACTACGTGCAGACCAAGGCAAGACATCGATATCTTTCTCCCTAAAACTTATTTTTGGTTCTAGCAGAACTACACACAGGTGCATTATCTTGTTGAAACATTAGACTTTCGTCCCCTAGGTCCTCGTACATTCTAACCAATTCTGTTTATAGCATCTCAGTGTACATAGAGTACATTCTAGTGCTAAGCAAAGCAATATGAGACTTACCTTAAGCACAGAAGGCTGCCCAAATCACAAACACATCCACCACCAAAATTTCTCCTCGTTCTTACTTGCCGATCTGTTCTCAGATCATGCCAACTATACTGAAAGTCGTCCTGCCCATCTAAATTAAACGTCTTGTTATCACTGTACATCACTTTTCCCCTATTCAAGTCCATGACATACGCTTTTCAGCAAACCCCAGTCTAGCCTGTTTATGTTTGGGTGTCAATGTGGGTTTCTGCAGTCGTTTAACATGTGACAGGATTTGTCGTACACACCTGGCAACTGTGAATCACAGACGAGCTGAGAAGAATAACGGTTTGTGACCCTTGATTTGCTCTAAAGTAACCCTTTCTATGCCTCGGATAATTTTCTGGTTTTCCCATATTTGCCCTTCTGTCAACGTCATGAACCAAATCTGATGAAATGATCAATCACTTTCCTTGAACAGGTTGACGATTAGAGAGTCCCATTTCCTTGTACACACGGATGCTTGATTTTTCGATAACTATTTTAATCGTGGCTTTATCACAGTCGTGGTTTATCTACACAATGCTCACTGTCACTAATGGTATCTGCTTCCTGTGTGCAGTAAATGCACGTATTCACACACTAACACCTCACAGAGCCGACCGCCTTTATACCATGTTCCACCCGCTATCAGCTGACTCGTTGACAATTTATTATATGCTGTACTACTGTCATCAAATGTGATACCATTTGATTGCATTTGTAGGGCAACTGGATTTCGTAATACTGCATATATATTATGCACAACTATTCCAATCGACAGTGTTAATTTTCGTACAAATATCTACGCCTTTATAATGGTTTCCACTACTGTATACTGACAGATCAACCTCTCGTGAAATCTGATAGCCAATTCACATAACATTGTGGTGTACGGACACTTAATCAGTTTTGTGCGTATGTGGCGACGGAATAGTCGCCCAATTTCCCCCCCCCCCCCCCCACCGGTTTTTTAGATTTATTTCCGAAAGAATATGTACCATCTTCATACATATATAGTTAAGGCTCACCGGTCATTTGACAATCTTCTGCGCGGATGCCCAAACAGTGCCCGAACTCTTACGGGAATCGGCAAAAAGCCGCGAGTAATGAGTATCATAGGCAGGGGCACTATGAATATAGTGCGGGACAATAAGTTGGGAATGTGGGTCTCACGAGAGGCGTGGCAGAGATAAATCCCTGCAGTCGCACTATCCTCTGTGTCGTCGGTGGCTCAGATGGATAGAGCGTCTGCCGTGTTAGCAAGAAAACCCCGGTTCGAGTCCCAGTCGGGGAACACATTTTCAACTGTTCCCGTTGACGCATATCAGCGCCAGTATGCAGCGACTAGTATTCATTTCATTGTAATTTCATTCTAACGAGCTGCATGGTCACCATCTTCATATATACTAATAGCAGAGTTGTCACATATCGCGTGTAATGCATTTTCCCCCTTATTTGTATTGTAGCATACCTCACACAGCCAGTACCTTTCTTTCTAAGGATGAAGAACGTAGTTTCTGATAGGTGCCTATGTACTAATGGAGAAGTACTGTGATGCAGTTGCTGTCGGCACGGGAATGATTGAGCATAGCGTAACTAACAGGCAAAAATCCCAGCACCTAGATGGGGTTGTGTGACATAAAGGAAAGTGGGTGACGTGTTGATACAGCATGTCAGGGGGTATCTTACAACTGGATAACGCTCGCCCACATATCGCTGTTGTAACCCAATATGCTCTACGATGTGTCGACATATTGCCTTGGCCCGCTCGATCACTATATCTGTCTCCAGTCGACCACTTATGGGACTCATAACCCTTCGCACAGCAGCCCAGCACCTTAACTGTTACGCTAACGCACCTCGTCAAATATTAAGCACCGCACAAGGTTTGAACTCACAACCCTTACCCCTAACACGACAGTACTGGCGAGCCCTTGCAACACAATTATTACTGGAAACCCAGATGTGCGACTAGCCGAAAAACAGGCAACCGCAGGGAAACCGTACTGTACACAGCACGCAAACCAGCCACACACACCCCCTACACAGTCTGTGAGCCGATCTATGACCGATCGCCCACTAATCCACAACGACCTTGAACTGTTGCAGGGATGCAGCAACTGCAGCAAGCGCCGTAACAAGCTCTAACAACGACAAAGGTAACGATGCACGATACCTCGAACTAACACGACCACACCTTGCATGCACTGTCGCAGATAGCAAGCCGCTACTCCCCTTACTACCCGTCCTACTGTAGCAGAGGTTTTTTTCCCTTGGCTCTTGCCTTGGCACTTTTTTTCCTCTGCCCTTACAACCGCTACCCTTCAATCGTTTTCGACCACTTCTATCTCCTGATGGACCATGTTAATGAGTAATCTTACCCAGACGCATGGACAACATCACAGCCCGCATCCTGTGACGCCTGATTCAAAAACTAACATGTTTACGGAGGTGACAGTAGAACTTTTGGTTTGGTCACCACGTTGGTGTGGGCGTGGAGGGGCCCCATCCTTTGTTTACTTATGGGACATCAATGGACTACAACTCTAGCGTCATCCACAACCAGCATTAACCGTCCCTGTATTGATGGACCAAGTACAACAGGCATGGAACTCTACCCCACAAATTGACATCCGGGATCTGGTAGCTACACCGGTTTTTAATGTTCCAGCATTTCACATTTGCAATGGTTTATCTCTCTCTTACATTTATCTGAGATCTTCTACATCTACATAATCCGCAAGCCACTATACGGTGCGTGGCGAAGGTTACTCTGTACAACTACCACTCATTTCCTTTCTTGTTCCACTCGTAGATAGAGCAAGGGAAAACGACTATCTATATGTCTTCTTATGTGCTCTAATTTCTCTTATATTCGTAGTCCTTACGCTCACTGTATGTTGGCGGTAGTTGAGTGATTCGCGGTCACCTTCGAATGGTAGTTCTCTAAATTTTCTCAGTAGTTTTACTCGAAAAGAACGTCACCTTCTCTCCAGGGATTCCCATTTGAGTTCCCGCAGCATCTTCGAAACACTTACGTATTGTTCGAACCTACCGGTAACAAAACTAGCAACCCGCCTCTGAATTGCTTCGATATCTTCCTTTAATCCGACCTGGTACGGATCCCAAACACTCGAGCAATACTCAAGCGTTCCATATGCGGTATCCTTTACAGATGAATTACTATTTCCTAAAATTCTCCCACTAAACTGAAGTCGATCATTCGCTTTCCGTACCACAGTTCTCACATGCTCGTTCGATTTCATAACGCTTTGCGACGCTACGCCCAGACATTTAAACGACATGACTGTGTGAAGTAGGACACTTCTACGAATAGTGCTGTATCCGAACATTGCAGGTTTGTTTTTCTTACTCATCCGAATTGACTTACATTTTTCCATATTTAGAGCTAGCTACCATTCACCACAACAACTAGAAATTTGGTCCAAGTCATCTTGTATCCTCCTACAGTCACTCAACTTCGGCACGTACACCACAGCATCACCAGAAAACAACTGCAGACTACTGTCCTCCTTGTCCGTCAAATCATTTATGTTTAGGGAACAACAGCGATCCTATCACATTTCCCTGGGGCACTCCTGACGATACCTTGTCTCTGATAAACAAAAAATGGTTCAAATGGCTCTGAGCACTATGGGACTTAACCTCAGAGGTCATTAATTCCCTAGAACTTAGAACTACTTAAACCTAACTAACCTAAGAACATCACACACATCCATGCCCGAAGCAGGATTCGAACCTGCGACCGCAGCGGTCGCGCGGTTCCAGACTGTAGCGCCTAGAAGCGCTCGGCCACTCCAGCCGGCTCTGAGAAACACTCGCCCTCGAGGACAACGTACTGGGTTCTATTACTTAAGAAATCTTCGAGCAACTCACATACCTGTGAACTTATTCCATGTGTTGATTTCTCCGTTAACAGCCTGCAATGTTAATCAAAATACACTCCTGGAAATTGAAATAAGAACACCGTGAATTCATTGTCCCAGGAAGGGGAAACTTTATTGACACATTCCTGGGCTCAGATACATCACATGATCACACTGACAGAACCACAGGCACATAGACACAGGCAACAGAGCATGCAAAATGTCGGCACTAGTACAGTGTATATCCACCTTTCGCAGCAATGCAGGCTGCTATTCTCCCATGGAGACGATCGTAGAGATGCTGGATGTAGTCCTGTGGAACGGCTTGCCATGCCATTTCCACCTGGCGCCTCAGTTGGACCAGCGTTCGTGCTGGACGTGCAGACCGCGTGAGACGACGCTTCATCCAGTCCCAAACATGCTCAATGGGGGACAGATCCGGAGATCTTGCTGGCCAGGGTAGTTGACTTACACCTTCTAGAGCACGTTGGGTGGCACGGGATACATGCGGACGTCCATTGTCCTGTTGGAACAGCAAGTTCCCTTGCCGGTCTAGGAATGGTAGAACGATGGGTTCGATGACGGTTTGGATGTACCGTGCACTATTCAGTGTCCCCTCGACGATCACCAGTGGTGTACGGTCAGTGTAGGAGATCGCTCCCCACACCATGATGCCGGGTGTTGGCCCTGTGTGCCTCGGTCGTATGCAGTCCTGATTGTGGCGCTCACCTGCACGGCGCCAAACACGCATACGACCATCATTGGCACCAAGGCAGAAGCGACTCTCATCGCTGAAGACGATACGTCTCCATTCGTCCCTCCATTCACGCCTGTCGCGACACCACTGGAGGCGGGCTGCACGATGTTGGGGCGTGAGCGGAAGACGGCCTAACGGTGTGCGGGACCGTAGCCCAGCTTCATGGAGACGGTTGCGAATGGTCCTGGCCGATACCCCAGGAGCAACAGTGTCCCTAATTTGCTGGGAAGTGGCGGTGCGGTCCCCTACGGCACTGTGTAGGATCCTACGGTCTTGGCGTGCATCCGTGCGTCGCTGCGGTCCGGTCCCAGGTCGACGGGCACGTGCACCTTCCGCCGACCACTGGCGACAACATCGATGTACTGTGGAGACCTCACGCCCCACGTGTTGAGCAATTCGGCGGTACGTCCACCCGGCCTCCCGCATGCCCACTATACGCCCTCGCTCAAAGTCCGTCAACTGCACATACGGTTCACGTCCACGCTGTCGCGGCATGCTACCAGTGTTAAAGACTGCGATGGAGCTCCGTATGCCACGGCAAACCGGCTGACACTGACGGCGGCGGTGCACAAATGCTGCGCAGCTAGCGCCATTCGACGGCCAACACCGCGGTTCCTGGTGTGTCCGCTGTGCCGTGCGTGTGATCATTGCTTGTACAGCCCTCTCGCAGTGTCCGGAGCAAGTATGGTGGGTCTGACACACCGGTGTCAATGTGTTCTTTTTTCCATTTCCAGGAGTGTATGTTACCTAGGCAAGTATTCCCGAAATTTCATTACCGGTACTCTACATTAATTATTGTTTGGTGTTGCGTCTTTTTTCGTCAGTATGTTTTGTTGGATACAAATATTTAGAAGAATCATGTAATGATGCGGTGCATCTCCCCTCCACTGACACACACGTACACTCGGCAACTCAGATGAACGCCTGCTAGAGTGCACGAAGACAGGCCTTCCGTCGCTCCCATGCATGATGCGGTTGCCAATGGCCAGTGGTATTGGCCGTCCGAATAAATGTGCCCTACTAGAAGACTTCATTGTCAGCTCCGCTATGTCACTTTTCTGTGTTCACATTCAATTAGTACAGGCATAACACTGCAGCTCATTGTGACGTGGTCCGACATAGGTCTTATCACCAGCTTTGAACGAAGTTTCGGCCTGCGTGGCGCAATCAGGACGTTGACGACAACGTGGACTGGGATTTGTTAATGTGCCATTTACGGAGTTAGAAGGTCTCCTAGGATGCTTAGCACAGGTGATATTGGAACGGAGAGGAGAAGTTGTTGGCTTCGTAGTAAGTAAATAAGGTTGCAAACACTTCAGGATACATTTTAAGAACAATTTATTTCCCAGTAGTTCAACTTAATCCGGAGATGTCTTACTGTGGCTTCTTATATTTTCGCACATCAACAATTACGCCCTACGAGTCTCTATGTTAGTCCTTTCTGGCAATTCCCTGTTCCTGATTTCCACTTTTCGCTATCAGAAATGATCGCTCTGCTTGCCCTAGTTCTGACAATTATATAATGAAATAAGTTATCCACAATGAGAGATAAGCGCGAGGCAGCAGTTATTTCTATCTATTATATATTGTAACACACAGAAAATAACAAATATTTCTCGTTGCGACTGACACAGATACCTTATTCATTCTAGAAACAAGGGCGAGACATCGCTTGTTCCTCTCTACATTCTGACGAAAAGAAAATATCGAATATCACGCGTTGATACTACACGCTATTGTGCTGAACGGGCGGCAGGTTTAAGACAGTCCTTGTACCTCTCTATATTCTGATACACACAAAATATCAATTATTACTCATTGCTAGTACTAGAGATAAACTCTACAGAGCTTGCTCCTTTCTGACAGCCAGGAAACTCAAGATAATAACTGTTGCTGGATACTTATAGGGAATTCGGTCGTCTTCCTTCGAATGAGTACTGGCTTCAAATATGTGACGTGTAGTTACGCAAGAGGTACGAATCCATATTGTTAATTATAACAAAGAACAGTGTTGAATTGGTCGTTGATTGAAAATTTATTATTTACTCTTTTTTGCAGTTGATGGATGCAAGGCAACTGATTTATTGGCGCGTTTCGAATACAATCACCGCCAGAACACTTCATACGACCAGTATGGAGTCGCCTACATGGTATACATTCCAAGTGGTCACTAATTTGTCGTATGAAGTTTTGTCTCACACAATGAATTTCTAATAATGATTGTAATCGAAACGCGTCAAAATACGAGTCGCCTTACATTCAGTGACTGCTTTATGAAATAGAATAAATTTTGAAGCGGCGTCCCTTTCAGTTCTGTTCCTTCATGATGAGCACGGACTTCTCGTAGTCCTTACTGCAGCAGCATCGATGAGTCACTCCTTAGTGACTCAGGCTGAGCTGTAGTGCTGCTTCTTCTGCTCCCTGATAATCACTTCTTCTAACTCACGGTACTGAGAGCAACTGCTCTGCTCCTGTGCGCTAGTCGCCTTTATCCTGATTTTTCAAGGACTTCGGAATGAGGTTCTCTAACGGTGTTGCTTTCCTCTGATGCTACGAAAGGTCTTCCTAATGACCGAAATCTTTCCAGAACCTTCCACATGTTTCTCGAACATTCTGGCTGTAGACCATCATTTGCTATTCACCTTGTCACCCGAGGATGTTAGCTCTTACGGCACTGCCATCGCTTCAGCATTCTTTTCAACAAGGGTTACTTCATGCGAAGCCCGGGCTCCCTTCCGGATTCTCACCTGGCACCACCTCTTGTATGTCATATGAGTATTCAAGCTTCTCTCCTTTCTTCGTAGGCCGGCCGCGGTGGCCGTGCGGTCCTAGGCTCTTCAGTCCGGGACCGCCGGACTGCAACGGTCGCAGGTTCGAATCCTGCCTCCGGCATGGATGTGTGTGTGATGTCCTTAGGTTAGTTAGGTTTAAGTAGTTCTAAGTTCTAGGGGACTGATGACCTAAGTTGTTAAGTCCTCTAGTGCTCAGAGCCATTTGAACCTTTCTTCGTAGCCTTGCCATATTTTATATTAATGAAATCGGGCAGCCATATTCCAATAGTATGCCAAGGCCTTGCCGCAGTGGTAACATTGGTTCCCGTCAGATCACCGAAGTTAAGCGCTGTCGGGCTTGGCTAGCACTTGGGTGGGTAACCGTGGGGGTCCCCCCGAGTACTATTAGCGAGTGGGGTGCACTCAGCCCTTGTGAGCCCAACCGAGGAGCTGATTGACTGAGCAGTAGTAGCGACACCGGTCACGAAAACTGACAACGGCTGGGAGAGCGACATACTGACCGCATGCCCCTCAGTATCCGCAACTGGTGACGACTAAGGGTTGAGGACGACACGAGGGCCGGTCGATACCGCTGGGCCTTTAATGACTGTTCGGACAGTGTTCCTTTGTTTACATTACAATAGTGTGCACTGATTTTTGTGCATTTTACTCTTTGTTTTCTCCCACTGTGCAGCTCAAACTTGTTCAGTTAAAACTTATCAGTGCACGGTTTCCATTTTCTGTTTCTCGCTTATGAATGTATCTGTTGCCAACTTGCATTGCAGATTAATTTTATGTTTGACACTTGTTTTTCCTCATGTACATGCAGGCATCAAATCCTAATTGTAAGTAAGAAACTAACGCGAAAACACACCAGTGACGATCTTTTAACCAAATAAGAGGAACTGTATGTCGTGATGAAGAAACGTATTTCAATAGTCGCACGCACAGTACCAACATGAATAAAACTTTTATCAGGCACCTACCGACACTATCGTCACATAAATGAAGAATTTAACCTTTACTATCCCGGAATCATCACTACGCTAAAAAGGTATGATGATTTAATATATTTACGTCACTCACATGTAGACAAGTCAGCAGCAGAAAGCTGATATAATTCCATTAATGACAATCTTTTAGAATAGCGTGTACTATTCTGTTGCAAGGTTCCACAAATTGCATATCAGACTAGCTGTTACATTCCTGCTGGACCCGTTATTCCCAGCAGTGAACAGTATGATTGCTGTGATAAGCAATTTCAGATCAACAGAACAGGGCTACAGCCTAATAAATGAAAAATGTAACTTTAATTAATTGACTTCCTAGAAGGTTGAGCTTTAATAACAGCTACAGAAGATGAATTACTAAATTTTAAATATAACCCGAAAAATATTTCTAATAAATACGCTACGGAATAATCGATTGTCAAAACCAAAATCTTGGACCCCTGTGGCTAAGAACTTATTGGCTAAAATGGTTCAAATGGCTCTGAGCACTATGGGACTTAACATCTATGGTCATCAGTCCCCTAGAACTTAGAACTACTTAAACCTAACTAACCTGAGGACATCACACAACACCCAGTCATCACGAGGCAGAGAAAATCCCTGACCCCGTCGGGAATCGAACCCGGGAACCCGGTCGTGGGAAGCGAGAACGCTACCGCACGACCACGATAGAACTTATTGAGGGCAAAATTTGTATTAACAAGAAAATATTAAAAAGAGTCAAAGCCCCCCCCCCCCCCAGGATGGCCGAGAGTACTAACGCACCACCTAAGGATTCGACCCGCATAGAACTCCACTCGCAGATTAACGACTAGGTATTGTGAGCAGGCCACCCTCGATGTTGTTTTTAGGCGGTTTTCCACATAGAGCTAGGTAAATACCGGGCTGGTGCCCACTTCCCACCTAAGATACATGTTACGCAAACATTTAGGAAACGTTAACACACTTGGAACTTGAGAGTTACCCTAGACGTGGTACACAAATCCTGTCCCGTGAGGGAAAAGAGGGTGTCAGGAAGGGCATCCGGCCACCAATTGCCATTAACATTGCCAACACCGTATAATGATATCGACCCCGAAGAGAAACGGGAAAAGCCAAGGAGGAAGCAGAAAAGAAGAAGATAATGAGCGAAAAAATTGAAATGTCGTACTTTTTAACTATCATTGCTGGCAGACGTAGATATCACTGAAAAAACTGTGAAGTTTGGTAAGTCTTCAGGAATAACAGAAAACATAATAATCCAAAAAATGTACAAAAACGGTCTTGCAACTGCCTGCAAAAAGTCTCGGTAAGACCTGCTCTTTATTATGTTACCGAATCAAGGATATTAGCTAGATGGAAGAGAGCAGAATTTGTTAACGATGTGAAGTTCATGGGCAGAACAATATGCTGCACAAAATATGACAGAGAAAGGAGTGAGACATGTTACGAGAATTTGGACTGTTAATGATAATGGATTATGTAAATCAGTAGCAAGAGAAATGGTGCAGTATATCAACTGACCTCCCAACACAACAATCTCATAAGCATTCCTACAGCACAACCACAGCGACAGAATAGCTTTGAAACGTCCCTTGAAGTGATGGAGGTTTAACTTTAATTATGGAGCGTAGCAGTGCTCCTAGGACACGTGTGGATGCTGTTGCTGCTGATGACGGTCGATGATACCGAAAAAAGCACTTAGATATCAAATAAATTGCGTGCGACACGCTTTAAACATGTCGATTCGTGTCTGAAGTCTGATTTCTTCACTACTGAGCACTTTGAAGATCGACATCCAAAGACCAAATAAGTTCTTCACGTCCATGTCATCACTGAATGCAGGGCTACATGCACGGCAGTAGGGAATATTTTGCAATAATACAGACTGTTACGTCAGATCGCTGTACCAAACTGGTAGAAAGTATGACGTGCATTACAGTTGGCAGGTACTGATACAAAGGTGTGCTGCAAAGTAGTGCCTCCGAATTTTTTATGTGAAATCTCTGAAAGCTTTTTAAATAAAACAATCGTAACTAAAATTCTACTTCTTTATTCTTCGTGTTTTCATATTCGCAGCCCTGTACCTCTAGAGGGCTCCGAATTGTAGCGTGCAACACGGCAGTGTGTAACGTGACTGTGTTTGTGCGAGACAAACAGCATGAAAATGCCAGATCACACACTGAAACTCAACAGGCTGTCATGGCGGGGCGACTAAATGTGTCTTTGATCTCCAAACGCCCTTCATTTAAAGGACCAAGTCCACGCCTATGACGTGTTGGCTTTGGGTGTACGAGCGGGTTTGCCCAGCTTATCAGACCCGTCAGCGCTTTTTGCCTCGGTGCGGTAATTCAGTAATTATTCTGTGTTGCCGAGCTCGGTTCTTTCTGTTTACGTTTGATTTTGAAGTGGCACTTGGGCGCTAAAGTTATGTATTGTTACCTTAGACTACCTTGTTATGAAGCTCAGCAACGCTAGCGTTTCTGCCTTCCTCGCTCTTAGGTTATGTGGCAATGGTCATTCCACATTAAGATTGTCTTCAGCATAGAAAGTGATGCACAATTTTTGCTAACTTACACAGAGATATATAATGTCTGATAGACAGCAAAGGCAAACCGAAAAAGCTGCTCCTTAACAACTCCCTCTCTTTCGTAAAAGAATTTCTGTTATTGTATTGTGAAAAAGAATAGGAATTACTAACTCACATGTGTAGATGTAATTAAAAAACTAAAAAACTTATAAATGTTCAGCTTGTAGCCATATTTACAAATTAATTTGCCGTGTGAACGTAAAATGACTTGCTCCACATCATTACGGCTTGTCGTGTAAGTGATTCAACTAACTAACACGGGGATGCCATGATGTTGGGTTCCCAGATATACTTTTTACTCCTTTAACAGGTCATTAAAACAACGTAATGTGCAAATAGTAATGTGTACTACCCTGGCAATTCCGAGAAAATTGCAAGCAAAGTGTTAAGCATCTATTTTGTCACTGATATATCTGTGCGTAGATGCCAAACCTTGCAGTTCATGGTGCCAACCGCTTAGCGTCCGAGCGACGTCAGGTGAACGTGTTCAAGGTGACGGTTCGACTCCCGCTCAAATTTAATTGTTAATCTATCTTTATTTAATCAGTGGTCACGTTATTCAATTTAAATAATATATAAAAAAAAGCACTCCGTCTTCAGGCCACAAGTGGCCCATCGGGGCCATCCGACCGCCGTGTCACCCTCAGTTGAGGATGCGGATAGGAGAGGCGTGGGGTCAGCACACCGTTCTCCCGGTCTTTATGATGGTTTTCTTTGACCGGAGCCGCTACTATTCGGTCGAGTAGCTCCTCAATGGGCATCACGAGGCTAACTGCACCCCGAAAAATGGCAACAGCACATGGCGGCTGGATGGTCACCCATCCAAGTGCCAGCCACGGCCGACAGCGCTTAACTTCGGTGATCTCACGGGAACCGGTTTATCCACTGCGGCAAGGCCGTTGCCTTAAATAATATATGAGAGGTAATATAATTAAAAACTACGTGTATATGCATGAATTTTGAGATAATTTCATGGTATCTGACTACTTATAATTTTTAATTAAATTTAATTATTGGAACAAACGTATTTGTAACCATCGACAAGTAAATGAAGACGAATGGTATTTTCCTGAAAATGTATGTCTGCCATGATTTGCGAAATTCCTGATACATGCTTGAGCTGCAGACACAGTAGCAGGCCCCATTTTGCAGGTAAGATGTGTAGAGGTGAGGCGTTGCTAATGTAGCAAGAACGAATAGCATAGGTGCAATTCTTTTGAATATCACAGAATCTACACTTGCACTACAAAAATGAAGGTTTCAGGGGAGTCGAAATGTCGCTCACCGACAGCATACAGTTCGTCATAGGAGGCTCAAACGCTAACTACTTTTCGCTGCATTTGTTCCGGGCGGACGTCCAGTGACACCCGTTCAAATTCATAGTTCATCCATTCAATCAGTTTTTTCATTACAGAGAGCAGCTCACCCTCTGACTGATCACGCTGAGATACCGTGCCGCCATCCATTTGCACCTCATGAACATTAACATCCAGCACCTACGCACAGCTACATCAGTTACGTAATAGACGCGTAAAAATTCTTTTGCCATTTTCTCGGAATTGCCAGAGTAGTGCACCTTACTACTTACCCATTATTTTATTTTAATTGCCTACTAAAGGTGTAGCAAATTTGAAGTAAATACGTGATCCCAACGTCGTGGCCTCCCCTTGTAAGTTACTCTTGCCCTGACGTCTGTTACATTGGCGGTACGCCTTGTTGACATTTAGATTGGTACACCGGCTCGGAGCTAACCTCTGTTCCGGGTTCACCTGGAAGAACTTTAAAAAATGTCAGCATACACAATTAAATTTTTCTGTTGCGCAACAATAGGGAGGACGCAGCAAGTTATCTTGCTTGGAGAGTCCTCTACAGATGTAGTTGTAATCTCATGTGTGCCCCAATGATGTTTGTTGGGACCCTTGCTGTTCACGTTTTATATTAATGATTTTGCGGACAATATTAAGAGTAACTTCCGACTTTTTGCAGATGATGCAGTCACCTATAATGAACTAACGTGCGAAAAAAGCTGCATAGATATTTATTCAAATGTTAAAAAGATTTCAAAATCGGTAACGTATTTTAAGTGTTCAGAAATGTAAAATTGTGGACTTCACAAAACGAAAAATCGTAGTATCCTATGAATCGGTCAACTCATAAAAATAGCTGGATGTGACAATTTTTAAGGACGTAAAATGGAACGATCCTCAGGTACAGTCGTGGGTAAAGGAGATGGCATGCTACGGTTCATTGGTAGAATACTAGGGAAATACAATGTCTAGAAAGAAGAGTGCTTACAAATTACCCCTGCGATCAATCCTAGAATACTGATCAGTTGTATGGGACCCCTACCAAATAGGACTAACGGGAGGTATTGAAAAGACAGAACAAAGTGCAGCATGAATGGTCACAGGTTTTTTGGACCCATGAGAGAGTGTCACGAAGATGCTGAAAGAACTGAAATGACAGACATTTGAAGATAGACGCAAAAGATCCATGAAACCCGCATTAGAAAGTTTCTAGAACAAATTTAAGTCATAAATCTAGGAAGATATTACACCCCTAAGTATTGCTCCCACAGAGATGGCGATGGCAAAATTAGATAATTACCATAGGCACAGAGGCATTTAAGCAATCATTCTTCCCGCACTTCTTATGAGAATTAAATGGTAAAAAGCCCTAGTAACTAGTACAGTGGAAGGCACCCTCAGATATTCACTTCGCAGTGGTTTGCAGAGAGTGAAAATAGCTGTAGATGTAAAACATCACTCTGAAGTGTAGTGCAGCATTTAACAACTGTCCCTTGTCCTGTCATAATAATGTCTAACTACTTTTTGAAATACACTCCTGGAAATTGAAATAAGAACACCGTGAATTCATTGTCCCAGGAAGGGGAAACTTTATTGACACATTCCTGGGGTCAGATACATCACATGATCACACTGACAGAACCACAGGCACATAGACACAGGCAACAGAGCATGCACAATGTCGGCACTAGTACAGTGTATATCCAGCTTTCGCAGCAATGCAGGCTGCTATTCTCCCATGGAGACGATCGTAGAGATGCTGGATGTAGTCCTGTGGAACGGCTTGCCATGCCATTTCCACCTGGCGCCTCAGTTGGACCAGCGTTCGTGCTGGACGTGCAGACCGCGTGAGACGACGCTTCATCCAGTCCCAAACATGCTCAATGGGGGACAGATCCGGAGAACTTGCTGGCCAGGGTGGTTGACTTACACCTTCTAGAGCACGTTGGGTGGCACGGGATACATGCGGAAGTGCACTGTCCTGTTGGGACAGCAAGTTCCCTGGCCGGTCTATGAATGGTTGAACGATGGGATCGATGACGGTTTGGATGTACCGTGCACTATTCAGTGTCCCCTCGACGATCACCAGTGGTGTACGGCCAGTGTAGGAGATCGCTCCCCACACCATGATGCCGGGTGTTGGCCCTGTGTGCCTCGGTCGTATGCAGTCCTGATTGTGGCGCTCACCTGCACGGCGCCAAACACGCATACGACCATCATTGGCACCAAGGCAGAAGCGACTCTCATCGCTGAAGACGACACGTCTCCATTCGTCCCTCCATTCACGCCTGTCGCGACACCACTGGAGGCGGGCTGCACGATGTTGGGGCGTGAGCGGAAGACGGCCTAACGGTGTGCAGGACCGTAGCCCAGCTTCATGGAGACGGTTGCAAATGGTCCTCGCCGATACCCCAGGAGCAACAGTGTCCCTAATTTGCTGGGAAGTGGCGGTGCGGTCCCCTACGGCACTGCGTAGGATCCTACGGTCTTGGCGTGCATCCGTGCGTCGCTGCGGTCCGGTCCCAGGTCGACGGGCACGTGCACCTTCCGCCGACCACTGGCGACAACATCGATGTACTGTGGAGACCTCACGCCCCACGTGTTGAGCAATTCGGCGGTACGTCCACCCGGCCTCCCGCATGCCCACTATACGCCCTCGCTCAAAGTCCGTCAACTGCACATACGGTTCACGTCCACGCTGTCGCGGCATGCTACCAGTGTTAAAGACTGCGATGGAGCTCCGTATGGCACGGCAAACTGGCTGACACTGACGGCGGCGGTGCACAAATGCTGCGCAGCTAGCGCCATTCGACGGCCAACACCGCGGTTCCTGGTGTGTCGGCTGTGCCGTGCGTGTGATCATTGCTTGTACAGCCCTCTCGCAGTGTCCGGAGCAAGTATGGTGGGTCTGACACACCGGTGTCAATGTGTTCTTTTTTCCTTTTCCAGGAGTGTATTCTCGTACCTTTTCTCATTTCAAAAGCCACAGAGAGTAGTAGGACCACACGAACTCCAACACTTGATGTTCGAAACTTGGCAAAAGGGTGTCTTGACTGATGAGTCACAACACACGTCGTTACACGCCGATGGCAGGGTTTTTTGAACTCAAAAACTGTACTAGTCGGTGAATGCTACTTGGCAGCGGGGTTTATCCAGGCAATTGGTATAGCTATTCTAGTGTATGGTTGTTCACATGGCGTGAAATGTTTTGTACCGGATGAAATAACGATCGTCGCTACAGTGGTAGATTCTTAGCTTTACTCCGGGAAGAGCCGAGACGATACTACAACTCATAAAATATCAGATCACGTTATTATAACTTCAACAAGATGAAATTCTTAACTTTGCACCAATCCATGTCCACAGAAATGTAATGAGTATTTATTACTGACACGGAACATTAATGTATCACTTGATACAGAAAAAGACACTAGTTCAACATGTTCAAATGTGTGTGAGTCCTTAAGGGACCAAACTGCTGAAATCATCGGTCCCTATACTTAAACACTACTTAAACTAACTTAAACTAACCAATACGCACAACCATGCGCGAGGGATGACTCGAACCTCCGGCGGGAAGACACTAGTCTCTTCTCACAAAGTTCAGAAGAATATAAACGTTTATGCAGAGTTCTGTCCAATACAATTACCCCGCTGCTGGCTCGGGACAGACAGGATACTGTCGTCTTCGGCGATGATTGCTGACTGGGGTGAGCGACACAGCGCTAAGACTTAAGTAAGCGAGTTGATGCAGAGGTGTATGGAAACTCTGGGCGTGTCTACGCCACCGTCTCCCATTCGTCCTTGCTTCTGGCAGCAATTATGTTTACTTGTGGTTCCGTCTCGAGGTACCAACCTTGTCCGTCTGCTTAGCTGAGTGATAATGTGTTTACCTACAATGTAGCGGGCCCGCGTTCGATTCCCGGCTCCTCTCGTGGACTGGGTGCTGTGTTGTCCTCATCATCATTTCATCATCAGCGATACGCAAGTCGCCCACCGTGGCGTCACGCGAAATATGATTTGCAACCCACCACCCGAACTTCCCCGGAAGGGGCTGCCGTCCATCAGTGCCAATCCTACCTCGCTCTCGGACAACACCACAAAATGAGCCCACTGTTTCTCACTAGCGAAGGATTCTGAAACCTACTGTCCGATTACGTGCATTCTCTTGTTCACCTGTAGCACCCTTCAGAGATTTGAAGTTTCAAAAAGGTAGAGAAATCCCAGTCGCTCCTGAAGTGTGTCAGAGCATGTGATTCCATCGAGTGAGACGTGGGCGTTCTTGAATCTTTTCCAGCGAACATCTGTGAGTAGTTTGCACAGATTTCTCGGTAATACATCAGGGCAGTTACGTGGAATCAATTCTACGATATGTCGTGCCCTCACCCATAACGACGCGGTACCCTATTCATTGCGACTTCTAGGTACATGTCTGTAACGGATTTGGTGATGGGTGTGTGAGACGCGTTCATTTTGCACTTCCCCTCTCCGTCGTTGTAGCGGCCACAGAGAGATAAAATAAGCTCCAGGTGCTAGTCGCAGCCTGAAACAGACTTCAAGTTCACGAAAAGTTGAATAACAGAGAAGGTTTACATTAGCGTTTGTGTGGCACTGCAGCTAATCTGGCAGGCTGTGAGATTTCTTCATTATCACCCGACAAGCTTCTATTAAGGTGCTCAACCTACTGGAAGACACGATTTGGGAACTTCTGTGAAGCTCTTCCTCGACAGGGGAAATAGGAAACTGAGAGAGTGAGATGTCTGCAGGGGAATGAAAACAGCAGAGCACAGAGAGAGAGAGAGAGAGAGAGAGAGGGAGAGAGAGAGAGAGAGCATTACAAAGGGGCCAGTATCAGGGGGGAAACTTCACAATACTGATTAAAACTTCTCTGTTAACATCGTGACAGCTGAATCTTGCAACCACTTTCGGTTCGGTAGCGGAAAAAGGAATTTCGCTTCCAGTATCGTGAATCAATTGTTTTTCGTAAATATTGCATAACCTTTCTCGATTTTATCATTGAAGAGGCTTGAGTGATTACTTTATTCGTATAGAATAACATTGGCTCGAGTGAAAGAAAAGTCCATTCAGTAATTATACAGCCTTGAAACGTGTTTCGCAAAGATGGCTCCGCTACAGAAAGTTATCGATAAACCTAAAAAATTAATAATATAATGGAAATAAAATCATGGGGACAAAAGTATGGAAGAAAGATTAGAGTTCTACGCCACCTTGACTACAAGATAATTATATATGGGGCACTAACTCGGTTTGGGGAAGGAACAATCCCAAAAACTGCGTTAAGAGAATTGGGGAAGCCACGGAAAACTCAAATCTGGAAGGCCCAAAGAGATCGATACTTAGTATGAATTGTAAGACTAAAGGTTTTCTTTATTTATTCTAAGTTTACAGAACTGCCAGATGACGGTAAATTGCTGCTGCAACATCTCAGAACGGAGTCTTCTGGCCATCCTTAAATGTTACACTAACTGATAAATTATTTCAATCATGTTTTATTTCAACCCACTGTGTCTTCTTCTCCTTTTTATTATTGTTATTGTTATTAATCTTCTGTGTTAAAAACTGTCAACGTCGGTAATAAAGAAATGTTCCGCACGAGTAAGTTAAAAACCTGTTTATTCTAATATAGATGTGGGAGAAATTCTGAGAGTTATTTTTTAGAGTAGTGTGTTGATTTGTTACCAATTATACGAAAGGAAGATGGGCATCTTCCAGTAAGAAGATCGCCACAATAACATTGGTAATCCAATAGAAAGTTCTTTTTATTTCATATTATCCAGACAGTTATAAGAACGAACATTTGTTATTAGTAAGCCATGAACAATAAGTATGTTGAAGGAGTGTATCTATCAATGGTGGTACGTTTATCGATTATCAAAGACGTATATTCACCCTTTTAATGTCAAAAAGAGAAAGAAACCGAAATTATTTTGTGCAGAATAAAATCTCAGTTTAGGAGTTCACGATCGCCGTTTACTTTAGTTCAGAGGACGTGGGCGATATATATAACTACCCCCTGACATTTCGTTCCCGACTGCGGGAGACGTTTTCGGAAATTACGCTTTACCTTCCGCAATCGGAGATGAAACGTCAGGGAATAGTATTGAATATTGGCCACAGCCTCTCAGTCCGGAAGTTTTAACTAAAGCAAAGAAAAACATTTCAGAATTTGATGTTACGTTTCTATTTGCGTTCATTAAAGCTGGACGAACGGTAGTACAGTGCATAACCCAGAAAGGCACTCGGTTCAAATCAGTTGGTGTGGTAGCTCTGAATGATGCCAATTTTTACTGTGAGTGCAAGAGAAACAAAACTGGGTAGGGATTGTTCGTTGGTACCCATATGAGGCCATCCCACAGCACTCTGAGTAACGTAACTGAAGCCATTGCAAACGCGCTATCCTCGTGAAAATGAAAGACGGCCTGTTGAAAAATGAAATCCTCCGCCTGCGATGGAATCTCGCATATCAGTATTACGTTCTTTGGCGGC
Source organism: Schistocerca piceifrons (assembly GCF_021461385.2). Lineage (NCBI taxonomy): Eukaryota > Metazoa > Arthropoda > Insecta > Orthoptera > Acrididae > Schistocerca > Schistocerca piceifrons. The sequence continues at coordinate 161,602,511 of NC_060149.1, forward strand.
CATTGTTTCGCGGCGTTATTTATTGCCTGCTTTGATACTGAATACGGCCCGTTTCCTGACTATCGGAACGAAGCAGCCGGAGTATGACGCCCTGATGCATTACGTTTCACAGCGACCGAAAGGCTGAGAGCTAAAGAATAACAACAAAGCCAATGAAAGGTCTCTGAGGCATTACAGGAACTGAGCCTGCGCGTAGCCCCCAAAAAACACGCGGGAATAAAGGTTAACGAGTGCATTGCATTACTGACCGAAAGTTAATATTTCTCACAATGTTAAAGCTTCCAGATGGTACTAACTATTATTTACCAGCAGTCGACTGTGGTAATTTTAACTTTCAATCGCCACTGAATGGACAGAAGATAAGTAGCCACAGTATGCCTTCTGCAGTGAAAGTTTGTCCACTTTCGAGCTACTGACTACGTGCAAAACCCGCTGGGACTGAATGGTCAGATAAAAGCGTTTAACTGTTCCTTAACATAGTAAGCTAGAATTTACTGAGAAATTTCGTGCTGCACTAATATTAAAGTAAAGTCCGTACGCAGGCAACTGAATTGAAAAAAATCAGGTTGTCTCACGTAAGACGCAAATGCTGCGTGCGGCGCATCAGACTGGTATGTAGTACCATCTTCTCACACAGATGTACTCAAAATAAAACTGAAGTCTTACGAAGTAACGGTAGCGTATCGACTGATCAATTCAAGTAAGATGGTTTCTACGAGTGGATTTGAAAAAGTAAGTTATACATTATTATGGCTGGCCAAGTAATTTCTATCGAATGCTGCACTACACTTCAAAGTAACACAGATACAGGACAATATTTTTCAGCATAGTCACCAAGTCTCTGTAAACATCAGTCGGACCGTTCTTCGGTTAAATTCCTCGACGATACAAATCCGCTCTTTGGTAACGGAGCCATTCGACAACCGCTGTGTGAACAACGTCATCGTTCGTGAACCGTGAATTTACTTTCAAAACCTTTCCTTAAGAATTTATTTTATTTACTAACGATTCATCAAGAGCATTAACAAAATTTAATCACACTATGTGAGCGTGGAAGAGTTGCCAGTGGATAACTGATGAGAATAAATTTCTTTCAACAAATGGAAATATTATTCCTAAAAGCCCTTTTTTAAAAAAACAGATTTAAAATTATAATCAGAAAGCACCCTCAAAATATCAAGTTACAATTTTATTCAGAGACAGAAAGAACAAATATTGACAGTATGAGCTTTCGGGCTGAGAACCTTGCCGCTGCCTTTTGACACGGCCATAGTCACGACCGCTCACAACAACCTCTGAAAGACTACACTAGTGCAAATCTACAACATGCCAGATTACCTTAAACTAAAAATTTGAACAACTCACACAAGCACATAAACTATGCACCCCGTAGGAGCGATGTAAATGGTACAAAACACTAACATTTAAAAAATTAACTTGCCACCGAACGTGCAACTTGATTTTAAAAAAAAACTCTTGCGGTGGAAGGGCGGCAACTTTATATACTAAAATGACCATTTAAATAAAAACTCATGAAATGCAGTCTTACATAAAATATGCAAACATGCTCTACATTAAACATATACCGCCTCTCAAGATGATAGGCAAGATAAAAACATATTTCAGGAATTCGGCCGTTACACTTCTAGCAATAAATTCGTTAACACCGAATCCGACAAACATGACAGAGGCAGCTGTTAATGTATGGCAGATTGACAGGGAGACTGCTGAACAACCTGAACCGCAGGTTGCTCTAACCCGCCCCTACTCCACAAGGGAAAAACTGACCACCCAATTGATAAATAACCACCTTCACGCGGGTGGGCAAACGGAGAAGAATGGTGGGACGACACCAAAACAAAGCGGCTGGTGACCTCACCAAGAAAACAAGTAGAATTTAACAAGTAAATGAAACAACATATCTCCAATCACGTAACTTCTAATAAACTGCGATTTCTGGCGAAGACCTGGTGCAGCACCCCAACGTTCTCCCGAACCGTCCGCTCCCAGCCGCTTCAACGGACGCAGGAAGGCGCGCCGATCTCCCGTCTCACGGCGTCGCAGCTCGCACCGGCCAGCCCGATGTCGTGGGCTGACTCCTGTTGCTCTCGTGTCCACCGCGAAACCACTACCCCTCGCTATACGGCGCGGCCCACTGGACTCACGTGGCGACCTCACATGCGCCGACGCTGAAGGTGGGCAAGTCATCTTGTGTCTCAGTACGCGACCGACCAACCGATCGATATAACCGCCAATCACCATTGCCTGAACAAACTCGAGCAGACTGGCGGCCTAACACATACTAGCACTCCGGACGACAGACAGACACTGACTGCCCCACACTGACCCGGCTGACCAACTCACCAGACTCCCCCTCTAGCTAGCTCATAGCCCCCATTAAAAGCACGTGAACAGGCTACCTTTCCCCTTTCCCACCAGAGGGAGACATCAAAGCTGCGATTGCCACGGCGGTGCCACCGCCAGAAACGGAGGGCGACTGCTTCACCCTACACGCTGCGGAGCGCTCTTCAAAACAGCAAATTTTACCACGGCTCAGTTGGGAAATCTTTTTCCCATCAGATGATCTTTGAGCTTGCTGGAAAGATTTAAATCCCACGAGGCTAGATCTGGACTTCCCAATCACCATAATCCACGGCTGTGAGAACTTGTATCTCAGACCATCACACCTGGTTGTCGGGCTGTGTAGCAGGCGACAGTCAGGTTGGTATCCCACCGTTGTCCGTGGCGTCTCCAGACACGAAAATATTCTACGCCCCGTTTTGTTACCCTTCATGGCAAGCCGTCCTCGGCTTACATTTAATGCCCACCTGCACTTGGCGAGAGTCTCTGCTGCATGTCTTCGTGCATACCAGACCATGCCTAGGCCACCAAGGTCACCGGATCTCTCACCATTTGAGCTTCTACCAGCTCTGGATTTTTACGATATAACAGACCAATAGGACAGAATTTGACAGTATGGCATCCAACAACTCTAACAGTTCATGCCAAGCCAAATGGATTTCCAATACCCTAAAACCAATCAAGATCCGGCTGACGATAAACAGAATCTATTTAGAGAGCAGTACCGGTACTGTAGTACTTTACTGAGAAACAAAATAAAGGGTGTGTAAAATAAAACCAGCCCTGGAAATATTTACAGTAAGACCCACTCGAGAGTATCCATTGTTCATCAGATGATACTGAAAATGGATTCCATTTACGTTGATGAAACGCTGTGCTCGATGTATTAAACTGCGAGACAGGTGTAACAGCACTGCCTGAGGGACAAAAGCAATAGTGTTTTCATTGTGCTATTGCAGCGCTTCTACTGCGTGAGGATTATTTGCTTGCACCAGACCCTTTAATTTGCCCCATGGGTGAAAATTTCAGAGAGAGATATCAGGCGGTCGAGGAGGCCAGGAGATTGCTTTGTCTCTGCTAATTGTCATCTGCTCACCGAACACCTTACGCGCGTGTGACAAGCTTATTAAGGCGGTGTGTACTGTTGCTCCTGCTGAAAATATCTTTACAGTCATGCATCTTATGTGAGATGATCCACATGTGGATTAAAAAGCTCTTGGATATACCGGCTAGCATTAGCATTTCACGGAAAGAATTGTGTTACTACGAGGACACCAGACACTGTGCACCAGACTACAATCTTGAGGTTATACAACAGCTCTTCAAATTACTGTTGGCGATTTTCTAATGCATAATGGAGCATAGTCATGAGTTCACATACCCTGGAAGACTGAACCAGGCCTCATATGAAGGAGTGAAAAACTAAGGATCCAGAAGTACTGACTCCATTTAACTCAGAAACCGCTCCCAGCACTTGACACTTTAAAGTTGATCTGGACGTTTTAACACATGCGCAACAATAAATTCGAAACGCTAATGTTTCGACACGGCGATTTCTTAATTCCCACTTCTATAGACGAACGACGCTGAGATTTCGTCGGACTTTGTTCATGGCTTTCCTTCATTCGAGCAATGTTTTCTAGAGTTCATGGTTTCAGACAGCTACCGTTTTTACTTGCTACAGGTTACATTACGCGGCAGTTTGTCTGTCAGTTTTTCATTACAGACTTTGCTGCAGGTTATGGGCAAAACACTTTCAGTCGCAAACTCTTGCGCAAAGATAGTTTTCCATGACACGTACTTCGCATAATATTCGACTGTGACATCCGGTGTTTTATCGTGATCACCATTTTGTGTTACATTCCACTGGTACTCTTACTGACTCAGACGTAATGACAAAGCGAAGTATTCGGGACAGAGCATACTGAAGCGCAGACAAGTGTCAGAAACCGATCTGTGCATCGAAATAATGGTTTCCAGCGCTTTCTGACACAAGCAGTTTTTCTGTTTATCGGTGAAAAAAATATTCGCTAATCTATTCGCTACACAGCTAGTGTCGATCCACATTTATTGCGCAAAAGTTGAGAAATACATCTGCTAGCAGATGGAAAGCTTTCATTTCTTTGTAGGATACTGGCACATTTCAGTTTCTCTACGAAACAGATTTTTTACCGCACACTTGTACGATCTCTACTCGAATACCTTTTCACTGTGTGGGCCCAGTAATAGGTTGGACTAACACAAATACCGGCACGATAAAATTCCACGGGCTTGGTTCAAATGGTTCAAATGGCTCTGAGCACTATGGGACTTAACATCTGAGGTCATCAGTCGCCTAGAACTTAGAACTACTTAAACCTAACTAACCTAAAGACATCACACACATCCATGCCCGAGGCAGGATTCGAACCTGCGACCGCAGCAGTCGCGCTTAGAACCGCTGGACCACTGCTGCCAGCCCACGGGCTTGCATCACTGGCAGAAGAGTATAACAGAATTACTGCAAAATCTCTGGTAAAGGACACTCGAATAAGAGCACCTAATATCTCGTGAAAAAGGGAAGAACTTATTATCGCTCTGATAAAACCTGAATATGAGATTAGAGAAATTCCAGAACACCCAAAAGCATGGAAGCAATCATGTGTTTCCAATCTCCTTGAAGGACGTGAACGACAATGAAACTTAACATCGAAAGAATCATACAGACATATAATCAACCCAAGATAAGCATAGCATATAAAATTGCAGTTTTTTTGAGTATTGCTCATAATATGACATCCGTACCATCTCCAGAGGAGCTCCAAAGAGGAGCAGCGCATTTCATCACGGTTTAGTTTAATGCACGTTTGGACGTCATCGATATGCTTTTCATGCTGCATTGGCTGATACCAAAGCAGAGGCGTATGTTAGTAGACACAGGTTTACTGACAAATTTCCAGAGCATGTCGCAAGAAGAATCATTCACCGTATCACTTTCTTCTTATTATACTTCGTGAAATAAGCATGACAGTAACATTAAACCATCGAGTTTATAAAGAAACTTAAGGACAGTCGTTCCTTTCGTATAGTGTCCGTGAATAGTACGAGTAAAGCGGGATATGACTGTGACATCCGAAGTACCCGCCCACACTTAACGTAAAGTGACTTACTGAGTAATTCGATTCTGTAGATGAATGGTCACAGCGCACAATTATTTGCAGAGCATAGATGTAGTTAAGAAGTACCAGTAAATAGGGTTGACTTATGAAAATGCTTCAGGTCTATAGAAACTCAGTTATGTCACTTGATCGACCTGCAAAGAATCACTTGTTTTAAAACAAGACAGAACGAAGAAAATAAGGGGTTTCAACATCAATTATAAATATACACGGTGAGCTACATAAGCATACAGAAGGACATTGTAACCTCATTGTAATAGGAGGATAATGGAAGAATATGAGGAAAAACAGACAATTGGGGAAAGGACCCATCAAACGAAAAAGAGAGAGTGGATGAAGGCACATATTGAAGAAATGGAGCTTCTAGAAATGCAAACGAGCCAAGAAAATTTTATGGTGAGGTAAATAAGGAACGGAAATCTTTCAGGGGCAGAACACGTTTAGTAAAAGATGAAAAGGGCGAAATTATAAGCGAAGAGAAGGAGATATGCGAGAAGTGGCGTCGCTACTTTGATAACCTCCTTAATTCAAGACATGACCAGATGTACCAAGCATCCCAACAGAAATATAGGGGTAGATACACCCAGATAACGGTGTAGATCCACCTAACTTAGAAGAGATGAGAACTGCAATTAGGAAACTAAAGAACAACAAGACGGCAGGAACGGACGACAGTCCAGCAGAACTTTTCAGCAGGGAGGCTCTGAATTGTAAAAGAACATCCTGAAACTGGTTAATTTAATATGGGAAGAAGAGGAAATGCCTCGAACATGCCCTACATATTAGAAACGAGACCAGATGGAACGCGGTAACTACACAGGGACCACGCTGCTTAATCTGGGATATAAAGTCCTCTCTAACACACTACCGACTCATTCCAATAACACAAAGGAAAACGGTGCCGTACCAATGTGTTTTTATCCCCGGTAAGTCAACTATCAAGCAGATATTTACCCTAAGCCAAATTTTGAAAGAAAAATGAAAATGCTATGGGAACGTATGACCTTTTTACTGATTTTAGAAGAGCGTACTTAAGTATAGACAGAGAGCACTGGATCAAGCGCTAGGTGAATTGGATATTCCAAAAAAGCCAATAAGGGTAGTAAGAATGACAATGAGAGGAATGCAAGGTAGCATAAAAGTGGGAGGAATGTTGTGCAATAATCTGGAAATTAAAAATGGAGTACGGCAAGGTGATGCGCTGGCATGCCTCCTATTCAACGCCGCCTCGGAAGAGGTAAGGAGAGAAGAGATATCTTGGATAGGGGAACTATTTTTCATAAACCTGTGCAGATGAAACTGGCCTACGTGGACGAAATTGAAATAATAGCAAGAACTCTGACGGAAATGGGAGAGACATTCACTGCACTTGAACAGGCCGGTAGGAAAGTAGGACTAAATATCAACGAGCAGAAAACAAAATAAATGGTTCAAATGGCTCTGAGCGCTATGGGATGTAATATCTGAGGTCATCAGTCCCCTAGAACTCATAACTACTTAAACCTAACTAACCTAAGGACATCACACACATCCAAGTCCGAGGCAGGATTTGAAACTGTGACCGTAGCGGTCGCGCGGTTCCAGACTAAAGCCCCTAGAACCGCTCGGCCACAACGGCCTGCAAAACAAAATACCTACCCGCTGGGAAAGAGCACAGGGAGAACATGTCTGACGAAATAACAATGGGTAGTTATGTGTTTGAAAGAGTCGCTTATTTCAAATACCTGGGTTCGATTGTAACCAGTCTGAATCATTCCTCCTCTGAAATAAAGCAGAGACTAATTACAGCCAATAAAGCTTATTTCACCTTAACAAAGCTTCTATCTTCGAGGGACTTCACTACATCCACAAAACTAACCATCAATAAAACACTGATTAGACCAGTGCCTACATACGCCTCTGAAATTTGGGCTCTGACAGCAAAGGATGCTGACTCACTGGATACATTCGAGAGAAGGATACTCAGGACAATCATCGACCCAATTTAAGAAAGGGGAAGATTTAGGAGGAGATGCAACCATGAGTTATACGCCAACTATAAAGATCAGCCTATTCGAAGAATTGTGAAGTCATCTATGCTGAGGTGGGTTGGACACGTGACAGGGGTGAATGATACAGAAATACCAAAAAATATTTTACATGGAAAGCCAGGTGAACAGAGAGGATGTGGTCGACTGAAAACTAGATGGAAGGACGGAGTCATGAAGACCTTCGGAAGATGGGCTACAGGTATTGTAAAATGCTAGCAAGGGACCAGGGTAAATAGAAGGAGATAGTCGAAGAGGCTAAGGCTCATCATGAGTTGTAGAGCCGCAGAAGAAGAAGAAGAAGAAGAAGAAGAGGAACAGTTGCGTAACACATGTCACATCTTTTATTTTGAGAACTGCTAAAGACTTTTCGACAGCATTTGAAAGCTGGTTGAAAGACGTTTACATTCATATAAAGCTTGGTAATGCAGGTGATGAAACCTTTAACAAAATTATCCAAGTAAAGTAATAAAATCGAGAGGTAATACGGCCGTAATCCACTATTACGATATAAACACTATGAAGTGTGTTCTCATGCCAAGCTGCATCATCAAATATAAGAATACTAAGAATAAATATATTTCTTCTTAGCCCTACTTTATAAAACTGAAATACAGACATAGATACGAGTTTTGTGTATGGAATGGTATATTGTCTTGTAGCATATACAAATGACTAGGAAATTAATTTTACATATTTATCTGTCCTCACACTTAATCGAACCAATTAACGACAGAGCTGATCATGAGTGGCCTGGTTGGTGGTTATTATACCGCAACAGAGGATCAGTTTTAGCATTTTTCTATGATAGATATGCGAATACATTCAACGCTAACATTAACATACGTTACACTACTGTGCTCGTCCTTTCTAGAGATTTAGAATGCCGTTCCTAAATGTATCCTGCCCCATGTAAAATTCTTCCTTTAATATCTCGATTGATACAAGAATTAAGATTATTAACCAGACATAAGAACGACTTGCCTCTTGCGACCTAGCATTGACCGCGAACCTCGTTTCGATGTCTCGACCAGTTCACTGATAAATATGCTTTAATAATACGCCATAACAGTGTGTAACATGGGACTTACTTTAATGATGTATTTTATTGGAGTAATCTTAACTACATAAAAGAGAATAACATTCAAATACATTCAAAACGTTAGAATTAAACTGAACACTAATTTTTCACGCCCGTTTAAATGTAAAATTTACTTGTAACCCGATGTCAAAACAGAGTATTGTTTCCCTTTCTAGCTACCACACGAAACAACAGCATGCAAAGCCAAAGCAAAACATGTTTCTCCTTCTGTAGTCAACAGCGTGAAGCCTATGTTGCCTCACGTGCCAGCAAGCTCGAAATATACGAGTACTCGTATTCACCAGAAGGCAGTCAACGTGAGAAACGCCACGTTGTCTCCGATGTTAGCTCGATATCACGGCTGCTCTGAAACGCAGATATACTACCACCACGGGGACAGCAGCAGCTGTGGTGGGAAGTGGTGGCCGCCAGCGAGGAACACGCGTTCCCCTACTCGCTGTGCAAAAGGAGTTTCGACACGGTCGGGCCCCTCGCTAAAGTGACGTAACTAGTTCGCACAATGGATAAAATAAGAAAAGCAGGCACAATGGTGACTGGGGCAATGCCTCGAGGCCTGCTAAAGAAATCTGCGCTGAAAGGAAGAGGCACGACGCTGAAGTTTAATTTTGGAGGGAGAATGGCGCCGGTGAATGCAGCCAGCTCGCCGAGACGAATCGTGGCTTCCGTGACGAACGTGCGACACTACGGCCGTGCCCGTCTTTTCATCCGCGCGAGCGAGCCTTCTTATCAGGCCATCACTTCCAGGTGTCCTCTGCTCGGCTACCACTGTCCCGCGATAACCTACGCTTACTGTATTTCATAAGAAAGATAATATAATTACGCTATCTCACCCAGTCCTCCTTCTGTGCGAATATTCCGTTATACTGACTAGACAGTTGATAAGCGCATGAAGTTCCATTCTCATATACAGGATTTGTGTTTTAACTTCGGACAACTAAATCTCTCGAAGACGTCGCAGAGTACGAAAACAATGTTCTAGGTGAAGACTTATTATTAGTAAAGAAGGCATGTGTCTGCGCTACAACAGGTCACCTCTTGCATGGGTCGGGTCAACTCTGTATTTTCAAATGGGAACCACCCATTTTATTGCATATTCGAATTCTGCACCAAATAATAGTTACAACTTACTTAAACCACTGTTTCCCAATCATGGCAGATGGCGCTGTAATCGAGAAATACATTAAGTGATCAAAAGTATCCTGGCTGATATTGACTCGTGGCGCCCTCCATCGGAAATGCTGGAATTCAGTACGGTGTTGGCACACTCTTAGCCTTGATGACAGCTTCCACTCACTCAGGCATGCGCTGAATCAGGTGCTGGAAGATTTCTTGGGGAATGGCAGCCCATTATTGGATCGGTGAGGCCTGGCACGAAGCCGGTGTTCCAAAACATCCCATAAATGTTCTATTTGATTCAGGTCAGAGCTCTGTGCAGGCCAGTCCATTACAGGGATGTTATTGTCGTGTGACCACTCCGCCACAGGCCGTGCATTATAAATAGGCGCTTGATCGTGTTGAAAGTGGGAAGCAAGAAGGAGCTTAAAACATCGATGTAGGCCTGTGCTGTGATAGTTCCACGCAAAACAACTAGAGGTGCAAGCCCTCTCCATGAAAAACACGACCACACCCTAACACCACCGTCTCCGAATTTTACTGTTGGCACTACACACTCTGGCAGATGACGTTCACCGGGCATACCCACACCCACAGCCTTCCATCGGATCGCCACATTGTGAACAGTGATTCGTCATTACACGCAACGTTTTATCACTCTTCAATCGTCCAATGTTTACGTTCCTTACACCAATCGATGCGTCGTTTGGCTTTTACCTGTGTCATGTGTGGATTATGAGCAGCCGCTCGACCATGAAATCCAAGAATTCTCACCTCCAGCCTAACTTTCATAGTACCTGCAGTGGATCCCGATGCAGTTTGGAATTCCTGTGTTATGGTCTGGATAGATGTCTGCCTATTACACATTACGACCCTCTTCCACTGTCGGCGGTCTCTGTCAGTCAACAGGCGAGGTCAGCCTGTGCGCTTTTGTTCTGTACGTGTCCCTTCATGTTTCCACTTCACTATCACATCGGAAACAGTGGACCTATGGATGTTCAGGAGTGTGGAAATCTCGCGTACAGACGTATGACACAAGTGACACCCAATCACCCGACCACGTTCAAAGTCCGTGAGCTCTGCGGAGCGCCCCATTCTGCTATTTCACGATGCCTAATGACTACTGAGGTCGCTGATATAAAGTACCTGGCAGTAGGTGGCAGCACAATGCACCTAATATGAAAAACATATGTTTTGGGGGTGTCCTGATACTTTTGATCACATAGTGTATCAGGTGTGCCTATTTCTGCAAGTAAGAACCGACGTACTTGGTTTTTATACTACATTTACATCGCTAATGTGTTTCTTTTTATCTTGTCTCATAACTCTACACAATGTGTAGTTTGCCTACACTCTCTATAATACTGGACGTAAGAAATCCCAAATTGAGTACTTTTATGTAAGGAGTTAATAGTCGGAAATGAATGGTTCAAATGGTACAAATGGCTTTGAGCACTATAAGACTTAACATCTGAGGTCATCAGTCCCCTAGAACTTAGAACTATTTAAAGCTAACTAATCTAAGGACATCATACACATCCATGCCACAGGCAGGATTCGAACCTGCGGCCGTAGCAGTCGCGCAGTTCCGGACTGAAGCGCCTAGAACCGCTCGGCCACCACGGCCGGCACTTGGAAGGGAATATTTCTTTCTTTATTTACTTGCTTAAACGACTTAAGCATTTCAGCAACAAATGAAGTATATAGCAGCTCTTCAAAGTGACGACCGGGTGCATTATAACTGCACATAAAATTTTGCCGCTTTGCCGATCTCTCTTTTACAGATACTGAAAGTTGCCTGTTTATTTGCAGTTTCATTTTTTGCTCGCAGTATATTTGCTTTCCTCAATTCCCGATATTATCTTTGTAGTGCTATGCATGTTTCTGATATAGTCAGCTTCCACTAGTCGGACATAGCTCTTCGTGCAATCACTTTGCGTGCCCACAGAGGCGTTTCGCGTCTTTAGAAGGTCGGTTTGGTCACCAGCCAGTGGAAAGTGAGATATTCTCAATTACTTGCCGTGGTGAATATTAAGCTATGGCATTTGTTATTTCAGAAGATAATTATAAATTTTTGCACAGTTAACTTGTGATCGCTAAGCGTTCAGACTCGCGGAGCTATTCTTCTGCGTGGCGAAATGGAAGCCCATAGGTTGTTCACATTTTGATTAATGGAAGCTGATTATAGGAGCGAATAGTATATCCTCAATACGTCGCGTTGCAAATTGAAAATTATCATCCTCCCCTGCCTTGTTAAGAGCTGTGTACTGAGATTATATGATCTGATTACTCTGCAGGTATGTGAGAATCTTTCTTGTATTTGTTACGAGTCATTTCATATGCTACCTCGCCGGCCGTGGTGGCCGAGCGGTTCTAGGCGCTTCAGTCTGGAACCGCGTGACCGCTACGGTCGCAGGTTCGAATCCTGCCTCGGGCATGGATGTGTGTGATGTCCTTAGGTTAGTTAGGTTTAAGTAGTTCTAAGTTCTAGGGGACTGATGACCACAGATGTTAAGTCCCATAGTGCTCAGCGCCATTTGAGCCATATGCTACCTCAATTTAACGTCGCTGCATGCTGCCACTCCGCCATATTGTGCACACTTGTTGACACCGACTGCAGCATGTAAACGGTCTGAGATGGCAAATGCTACAGTAGCTATTAACGAATGAATTACTTTTTGAAATTGCCAATAACTAACAATAAATACCATTTCTTTGTATGAAACCAGGTTTTTGGATGGAGCAAGGTATGTCGTCGGTTGCTGTTATGGACAATCACTGTTTGCTAACTGCTCTGTAGAGCATTCTGACAGATTAGTGAGATATATTTTGGAGTATATGATATCAACTAACTACAATATTACGCGGAAATCGTATTCCGAACAGGTGTTCTGATCGTAATAATTCAAAGTCATTTTAGTTTAATTATTATTTCACATCTACAATCAGTGACTATGTACATGAGGGAACATCCTCAGTTGCACTGCTTGGAAGTACAACCTCGGAGAAAACAAGCTATTTAGTTTTCTTACACTTCCTTAATGAATCATTACTTATTACTTAACGATTGAGCAATCAGCTATTCATTTTAACACCACCTACTTATGTAAGCGTATGTGTCTCTGACTATTACGTTGAATACCCATGGTCATACAGCGTTCCGAATTAGTTTTCTGGGGCATAAAGATTTAAGCTTTACTTGACTGCTCATGGTAATAGTTCAACTTTTAAAACACACACACACACACACATTCAATATCCTTGTTATTTTCCATGCAATGAGACAGACAGTTAGGTCCCTACCATCTTAACAATCCTTTCCTCTTCAGTTGTTTCAAAACCTTCATGTAAGTCAAAGAAGAAAAGGTCTCTGTGGATACGATTGTGTACTGTTTTCCTTTTTTCAAACAAAAAAAAAAAAGAAGAAGAAGAAGGAATCGCCTGCAACTTCAGTGCAGAAACGTCATCTTATTACAAACATACATTCAGGCGTTGCTCATTTAAGACTTCGTAATGACTGAAATATTGATTTTCGACCATGAGACAGACCCATGTAGAATCCGCTCTGTGGTTTGAAGACTGTTGGGCTAATACAGCTTCCAGCCTGAGTGCGGTTTTTAATCGACTCTGCCCGTTTTTTTTTTTTTTTTTTTTTTGAGGCAAATACGGAATCGACATTCATTCTACGCTTTAGGAAATGCGGTACACACCCAGTTAAAATACGATAACACACAAAATTAAGTTTGCTTCATTGATGGAGCACACTACTACCCTCTCATAGGTTAACGTCAACAGCGGCGATAGAATGGCATTCGGCCGCAAACTTAAACAGAAATAATTTGCCATATAATCGAAAGACCTGAACCCCCACTACGGGATAACCACTAGGAAAGAGAGAGAGAGCTGATTACTTAGAGAAAAAGTATGTGATAATGATAACTTCTATGAGACTCATAGTTGGTAGTGCTGCACTGTTGAAATTGGCGTTACAATGGCTTGTCTTGATTAAGACTTCTAAATGCTTTGTTAACAGTTCCGAGTAAATAGACTGACGGAAAAAAGTCGCAACACTAAAATATAATTAATCTAGGGTAACGAAATTTCGAGGATAGATTTGTCTAGGTAACATATTTCAATAATTAACACTGCATGATTACGGGTTCATGTAAGCGCGAGACATGGCATTCCAAATGTAAAATGCTGGCACATTAATAACCTCTGTAACCACCAGAATGTTGAATGCAAGCATGCAAAACATTGTGTTGTACAGACGCTGGATGTCAGTTTGTGGGATGAAGTTCCATGCCAGTTGCACTTTGTTTCTCAATACAGGGACGATTACAGGTCTTTGTGGATGACGGTGGAGATGTCGTCCTATGATGTCCCATATGTGCTCGACTGTAGATAGATATGGTGATCGAGCAGGCCAAGACAACATGTCGACACTTGTTAGAGCGTGCTGGGTTACAACAGGGGTATGTGGGCTAGCGTTATCCTGTTGGAAACACCCCTAGGAATGCTGTTCATCAATGTCAGCACAACAGGTCGAATCACCATTCTCACCAACAAATTTTCAGTCATGACGTGTGGGATGACCTCGAGAGTGCCCCTGTTGTTATATGAAATCGCACCCCAAACCATAACTCCAGGTGCAGTTCCTGTGTGTCTTGCATGCAGACAGATTGGTTACAGGCCCTCAATTGGCCTCCTTCTAACCAACAGACGACCATCACTGGCACCGAGAAAGAACTACCTTTCATCAGAAAACAAAACTGACGTCCACCATGCGCTCGAATGAGCTCTCGCTTGACACCACAGGAGTCGCAAATGGCAGTGGTTTTCATTCAGAGAAATGCACGCTACGGGGCGTCTGGCTCGGAGCTGTCCCTAAAGTATCCGATTTGTAACAGTTCATTGTGTCACTGTTGTGTCAACTGCTGCTTAAACTGTGGCTGCAGATGCAGTATGAAGAGCCAGGGCCATGGTATTCCCTCTCGGTAGTGTCACGTGACCGTCCGGAGCCCGGTCTTCCTGCAACCGTACGTTTTCGTAACAAACGCTAACAACAATCGTGTCAGTGGCTACATTCCTACCAAGTCGTTCTGCAGTATCACAGAATTCAGAACATCCAGATTCTCGTACCCTATTACGCGACCTCGTTCAAATGATATTGATAATGGCATCTTTGTCTCCTCAAAGACATTCTACATCTACATCTACATCCATACTCCGCAAGCCACCTGATGGTGTGTGGCGGAGGGTACCCTAAGTACCTTTATCGTTTCTCCCTTCTATTCCAGTCTCGTATTGTTCTTGGAAAGAAGGATTGTCGGTATGCTTCTGTGTGGGCTCTAATCTCTCTGATTTTAACCTCATGGTCTCTTCGCGAGATATACGTAGGAGGGAGCAATATACTACTTGACTCTTCGGTGAAGGTATGTTCTCGAAACTTTAACAAAATCCCGTGCCGAGCTACTGAGCGTCTCTCCTCCAGAGTCTTCCACTGGAGTTTATCTATCATCCCCGTAACGCTTTCGCGATTACTAAATGATCCTGTAACGAAGCGCGCTGCTCTCCGTTGGATCTTTTCTATCTCTTCTATCAACCCTATCTGGTACGGATCCCACACTGCTGAGCAGTATTCAAGCAGTGGGCGAACAAGCGTACTGTAACCTACTTCCTTTGTTTTCGGATTGCATTTCCTTAGGATTCTTCCAATGAATCTCAGTCTGGCATCTGCTTTACCGACGATCAACTTTATACGATCATTCCATTTTAAATCACTCCTAATGCATACTCCCAGATAATTTATGGAATTAACTGCTTCCAGTTGCTGACCTGCTATTTTGTAGTTAAATGATAAGGGATCTATCTTGCTATGTATTCGCAGCACATTACACGTGTCTACATTGAGACTGAAATGCCATTCCTTGCACCATGCGTCAATTCGCTGCAGATCCTCCAGCATTTCAGTACAATTTTCCATTGTTACAACCTCTCGATACACCACAGCATCACCTGCAAAAAGCCTCAGTGAACTTCCGATGTCATCCACAAGGTCATTTATGTATACTGTGAATAGCAACGGTCCTATGACACTCCCCTGCGGCACACCTGAAATGACTCCTACTTCCGATGACATCTCTCCATTGAGAATGACATTCTTGACTAACATCAACTCAGTGCGTCCAGTCTCTAAGTAAACTACCACTCACGACGGTTACTATGTGTGTTTAAAGCAAACCTGATTCACATTCTCAAATGACGCTACTAGCGTCACTCTTATGCGACTGGCGCGAAATCTGAATAGACGTATTCTTTCACATGTAGAGGCACGCCTACCAACTTTAGTTTATGTTGTACAGCTCCTGCTTGGTGTTTCGATGTTTTTTTCCGTCAGTGTATTTGGGGTGGAATGTGATCGTGAGGATATAGTTGGAATTTAGTTAAAGACCTTACTTTAGTGGTATGGGTTGGATAAGGATGCTTTTAGGTGTTATTTGTTAATATTCGTGTATGGGACGGATTGTATTGATGCAAAAGAATGAGATGTACTTAACACGGTTCATTTTAAGTTATACGAGACAACGGAATCAACGCAAGAACAAACAAAATGGGAGTCTTTTACAAGCATGTTGCTATGGTACTGAGATGGAAGATACAGTGGGTAGCCCCACTAGGTGAAGGGTCTGTTGGTTACTAAGAGCTCCAAGGTTACGCACCTTATGTAGCCCCTTGGAGAAACAGCGTCCAGGGTTGGAAAGTAGTTCACTGTGCACTCGGTAAGTAAGCATGGTACAGTCATTTTCAAGTTGGGGCTCATGTTGGCGCCAAAGACTCCTATCACATGGGTTATGAGGCTATTCTCAGTTTCTAGAGGCGCCTGGCGGGACTGATAAAGACGCTGGCGTTGCTTACGGCGTTGCAAGCAGATCTCACAATTTACAGTACATTAGCCAGGGTCGATAGAGGTCCTTTGGTTTGGAGCCAAGTGCAGGCTTTCATTCAGAGATTCCTTTAATTCTGTGATAGTCTTAGCGGTAGATGTCTGGTCCTGCGTTATGGGATGGAGATTTTTAGGATGTCCCTTGATAGGTCAGGGCGGCAGTACACAAAGGAAGAAGCTAATCGTGTAGCACAGAACACATGGAATGAACATGGTTTATTAGGCTGGGCGACAATTTGAGGTCCTCTGATGAACACTCGCCATTCAGTACCGAGACAACGGAATCTGATTGCATAAAAAGCAGAGACACTTCCAACGCCAAGACTTTAGCATTAAATAGCAGAAGTATTCGTAACCAAGTCTCTGAATTTACCACATTCCTGGTAAGCTGCCGCGCTTACATTGTACTCGTAACCGAGAGTGGTATGTCACACAAAATAACAAGCACCAAAATATTTAACGAGGCGTGGAAGACACATCGAAAACACGGTTGGAAATCAAAGGAAGCGGGCTGTTCATGGCAGTCCACTAAAATATTGGCTAGGAAAATTCATATTGAGTCTGACTGCGAAGTGACCTTGTTGAGAGTAACCGAGTTAGGCGAAATCAAATTAATCAGTGAAGGTTTGTACCGTCCACTCGGTTCCGATGTAACAGTTGCAGAATTACTCGAAGAAAGTCTTTTCTCAGTAGCGCTGAAGTACCCTGATCTTTCAACGTTAAGTTCGATTTGATTTCAGCCCATCAGGTGTAGTTTGGGACATTTATGTATTCGTTAGAAGTACGTACGGACAGAGAGCCTTGCGAAGAAATTCTGAGCGCTTCCTTCGAAAAATATGTTGAGTATCTAAAGCGACAATCCAAGGTCGACGGTAATATTTGAGACCTCGTAGCTTCAGATGGACCTGAACGTACCGACACTGTCGGTATAGTGAGACACATTAGCGGAAACAACGTCATTATTGCTACGATGGTTACTAATGTCAATAATTCCATCAAGAGGGTAAGAAGAGGTTTTATGCAATAAAAAGTAGATAAGCAGTCGTTGGCATCCTACTTACACAATATATGGAAGTCATTTAGTTAGAATATAGTGAATACAGAGAAGCTACGGGCAAAGTTCAAAGAGATTGTAAATTGCGCTGTAGAGGATTATAAGCTGAGTAAGCTGATTAAGGTCGGGGAAGTCTCGCCGTCATTTAATAACAAGATTCGGAAAATGCTCTCGGTTCAAGAAAGAGCGCTTATCTGTCCACTGGAAAAATTTAGGAGAAATTAATGTGTCTATAAATATATGGATGCACGAAGAATACAACAACTTCCACCTCATAATTTAGCGAAAGAACTTGCAGAGAAACCTAGAAAATTCTCGTCCTACGCGAAGTCACCAAGAAGATCGAAGGCTTCTATTCAGCGACTCGTAGACCAGTCTGTTCAGTTAATAGAAGACAGCAAAAGGAAAGCTGGCTTTTAAATCTTACATTTCAAAACTCATTGAAGCAGCAGAATCCTACAGACATACCGTCGTTTAACGTCGCACAAACTCTAGTATGGACGACATAGAAAGACTGTTCAAAGAGTTGAAAACGAATAAGACCCATGGTCCGGGTGGAATCCAAATTCGGTTTTAAAGAGAGTATTCCGTACCATTGGTCCCCTATTTAGCTGGCATTTATCGTAAAACTCTCGTAGCGGAAAGTCCCAAGCAATTGCAAAAAAGTGCAGGTGACGTCCGTATTTAAGAAACGCCAAATTGTATATCACTATTCTCAACGTCGATTTTCTGTAGAGCTTTTGAGCGTATTCTAATATAATAAATTTCCTTGAGACAGAAAAGTTTATGTTCACAAACCAGCACTGACTTAAAAAACATCGCTCGAGATAAACTCAGTTTGCACTTTTCTCAAATTATATCCTGTGAACCACGGATAAAGTGGAAAGGCAGGTTCCACATTCCCAAATTTCCGCTGCAAACGAAATTCCGAATATACAGAATAGTTTCTGAGAAATTTTAGTGGCTCGAAGAATTTTAAAAAGAGGAGGAGAGGAGATTTGTGTTTAACGTCCCGTCGACAACGAGATTATTAGTGACGGAGCACAAGCTCGCGTTACGGAAGGATGGGGAATGAAATCGGCCATGCCATTTCAATGGAACCATCCCGGAATTTGCCTGAAGCAATTTAAGGAAATTAGAGAAAACCTAAATGAGGATGGCCGGACACGGATTTGAACCGTCGTCCTACCGAATGCGAGTCCAGTAACAGGGAAGTGTACTAGAACCGCTCTTTTTCTATATATACACAAACGATCTGACAGACAGGGTGATTAACAATTTGCTACAGTCTGCCGATGACGCTGTAATGTACAGGAAAGAGGCATTTGTGAGTAACTGCAGGAAGACCCTAGACGACATGGACATAATTTCAGTTTGGTGTGATGAATAGCAGCTTCATCTAAATATGAGAAAATGTAAGTTACTGAAGATGAGTAGGAAAAAAAATCGAAAGCGCTCGCACACAGTATTAGTGGTGTGCTGCTTGACTCTATCACATCTATTAAACATCTAGGCGTTGAAACAGAACAGGAATCTAAAGTCTGTTGTTGGAGCGCGAATGGTCGACTTCGTTTGTTAGGAGAATACCAGGAAAGTGTAGTTCATTTACACTACTGGCCATTAAAATTGCTACACCAAGAAGAAATGCATGTGATAAACGGGTATTAATTGGACAAATATGTTATACTAGAATTGACATGTGATTACACTTTCACGCAATTTAGGTGCATAGATAATGAGAAATCAGTACCCAGAACAACCACCTCTGGCCGTAATAACGGCCTTGATACGCCTGGGCATTGAGTCAAACAGAGCATGGATGGCGTGTACAGGTACAGCTGCCCATGCAGCTTCGAAAAGATACCACAGTTCATCAAGAGTAGTGACTGGCGTATTGTGACGAGCCAGTTGCTCGGCCACCATTGATGATACGTTTTCAATTGCTGAGAGATCTGGAGAATGTGCTGGCCAGGGCAGCAGCCGAACATTTTCTGTATCCAGTACGGCCCGTACAGGACCTGCAACATGCGGTCGTGCATTATCCTGCTGAAATGTAGGTTTTCGCAGGGATCGAATGAAGGGTAGAGCCACGGGTCTTAACACATCTTAAAAGTAACGTCCCCTGTTCAAAGTGCCACCAATGCGAACAAGAGGTGACCGAGACGTGTAACCAATGGCACCCCATACCATTACGCCTGGTTATACGCCAGTATGGCGATGACGGATACACGCTTCCAATGTGCGTTCACCGCGATGTCGCCAAACACGGATGCGACCATCATCATGCTGTAAACAGAACCTGGATTCATCCGAAAAAATACGTTTTGCCATTCGTGCACCCAGGTTCGTCGTTGAGTACACCAACGCAGGCGCTCCTGTCTCTGATGCAGCGTCAAGGGTAACCGCAGCCATGGTCTCCGAGCTGATAGTCCATGCCGCTGCAAACGTCGTCCAACTGTTCGTGCAGATGGTTGTTGTCTTGCAAACGTTCCCATCTGTTGACTCAGGGATCGAGACGTGGCTCACGATCCGTTACAGACATCCGGATAAGATGCCTGTCATCTCGACTGCTAGTGATACGAGGCCGTTGGGATGCAGCACGGCGTTCCGTATTACCCTCCTGAACCCACTGATTCCATATTCTGCAAACAGTCATTGGATCTCGACCAACGCGAGCAGCAATATCGCGATATGGTAAACCGCAATCGCGATAGGCTACAATCCGAACTTTATCAAACTCGGAAGCGTGATGGTACGCATTTCTCCTCCTTACACGAGGCATCACAACAACGTTTCACCAGGCAACGCGGGTCAACTGCTGTTTGTGTATGAGATATCGGTTGGGAACTTTCCTCATGTCAGCACGTTGTATGTGTCGCCACCGGCGCCAACCTTGTGTGTATGCTCTGAAAAACGAATCAATTGCATATCACAGCATCTAGTAGCTGTCGGTTAAATTTTGCGTCTGTAGCACGTCATCTTCGCGGTGTAGCACTTTTAATGGCCAGTAGCGTATAAAGGAGACCGCATACAGAACGCTTGTGAGACCCGTTAGAGAGTACTGCTCGAGTCTTTGGCGTAACCACCAAGATGAGTTAAAGAAAGACATCAATGCAATTCAGACGTGTGGTGCTAGGTTTGTAGGTTCGATTAAAATGTGTGTACTGCAGAGATACTCCGTGAACTCAGTTGGGAATCTCTGCAGGGGAGAAGACGTTCTTTTGGGAAAGCTTAGAGAACAGACTTTTTCGACTGATTGCAAAACTATTCTACTGTCAGATACGTACGCCTCGTGGAATGACCATGAAGGCAAGATAACAGAATTCAGGGCTCGTACGGAAGCAAATAGACAGTCTTTCATACCTCACACCATTTTCGAGTGGAAGAGGAAAAGGAATGACTAACAGTAGTACAGGGTACGTACCTCCATGAACATTGCGATGGCTACCAGACTATTTATGTAGATGTCGATGTAGGTGTCAGTAGTGAGCGTGATTTGTGGTATATGGCGTCGTTCTGTTGAATGAATACTTAATATATCAGTGGCAATGAAACGTTAGATATCTTCAGCGTTGGAAAGGGGACGCTGGGAGTTCTAAAAGTCTAGAGATACGTCTAATGGGCGTATGTAGACAGTTAATTTAAGTACAGGATGAGACTGTTTGGCCTCATATTTCTAGAAGCTCGTAGGGTAGTACAGGTTACATGTGTTAGAGCGATTAAGGGAAAGCATGTTGGGACATTGTTTCAGGAAATAGTTGGATCTACAATGGGCCCAGGCAGATACATTTTTACATGCCCTAAACAAGGACTCAATACGTGGAAGATACTTTTGTAACAGAAAGCAATTGTGTATGACGATACTGAAGAAAAATGTGGATCAGGAATGAGGAACAGAGTCATAGATGTGGGAAGTTTTACTGATCTGGCTGTCAGAAATGGGTTAGAATGGAATTCCCATTCAACCTGCTCCAATGGGATCTCAAAGTCAACATCTTTGAACACAGGAAGACAGTGAGGGGCAGCAGGCGACACAGTGGAGGGGTATATGGTGATTTGGACGTCGAGACGTGGAGACACCATGGGGAGCAAGAATGTATAAGAACCAACAGTTACGTCAGAGAGCTTATATACACAGTTGTCCAAAATTAAAGCTCTGCAACCTCAAAATTGTAAACAAAAATGTTTTTCCTTTTTTTTTTTCAACTTAACGGATTTGCACAGACATTCCGACAACTGGTAACGTGCTCAGTATGGGTTATGTCCACCTCTGGCAACAATACAGAACTGACAACGACGGGGCATGCTGTGAATTATATCACGAAGCAATAACGTCCGTTCTTCCTGAAGAGCTGCTCGCAGTGTTGGAGAGTGGTTGGTGGGCAGTGACGCGATGCAAGCCGTCTGCCTAATGCATCTCAGTCATGCTCTATGGGATTCAAATGGGGAGAGCGAGCAGCCCACGCCATGCGTGCAATATCTCCCATTTCTAGGAAAACATCAACCACCTTTACTCTATGATGTCGAGCATTATCGTACATCAATACGAAGTCTGGGCTCCACAGCACATGGCGACAACCGCAAATGAGGTCCCAAGATCTCGCCAGGATATCTGACAGCAGTTAAACATTTCTGATACACCCATACAATTTCCTGAAGAGGGGTTCGAGTGGTCAACATAATCCATGCCCACATCATTAACGATTCTCCTCAATATCTGTCTCTTCCCACAATGTTTGGGTCCAGAAATCGTCTTCCACCTTCCCTTCAAATGCGAATCCATTAAAAATCACTCTACAGACTAAATCGGGACTCATCTGTGAAAACAACACTAGCCCACAGTTCGACCTCCCAGATTACATGTTGATGACTTCACTTTAGACGTTCCCTTCTGTGAAGGCGTGTCAGAGGTAGACATAAGGCAAGTCTCCGATGATAAAGGCGACTCTGCTGAAGCCTTCTGCATACCATTTGCCTTGTTAAAACACGTCCATTGGATGCTGCAAGCTCCTATGCCAGTTGCCGCGCAGTACTAAGGCGGTAATGTCGTGCACTTACAGCCAAATAACGGTCCTCTCTTCTGAAGTCACGCAGGGTCGGCTCTGCTCTGGTCTTCGGGATTCAGTATCGGTCTGTATACACTGTCGCCACAGCCGAAAAACAACAGAACGATTGACGCTAAGCCATCGGGCCACACCAATTTGCGACTGCCCTGCTTGCTTTCTTTCTCTGGCACTCCGCCGCAGAGAGTCTGGTAGGCATCTCCTCTGTGCCATACTGCATCGTCTGTGACTGTGTACACAGCGACTGGAAATGTGGGGCCACCCGGCAAAAACTAACTCGTTTCATCGGTGCCCTGACGTCCTTGTTAGCATCATTGTCCGTTGACCGGAATGCCATCTTCCGTGCAGGACGTCGTACGGACATCTGGTTGACAGTTTGTGTGACTGTATCGTGAACTAGACACAGGACGATGAAATAGCGCTTTGGTACATAAATTTTGGGCAGCATCGTAGGACGAAAACAGGAACTTAAGACACACTATTTCAGTGAGGTGCGCTTCGTGAAAATTTTTTGGTCTGAGGGAAGTGAGGCACAAGGCCGGAGTCACGTGTGGGAATATTTTTGACCCAGTGGTCATTATCAAAGCAAGGTAAGAGGCATGTATTAGAGGTCTGCTATTAGCAGCGACTAGTCAGATGAAATCGCCGTAGCCTTTGAACTTTTTATGAGGGTATTGACTAAAAGAAACATTATAGTTAACAATAATGTTCTCGTTGCTGCTGACTGCTGATAAGTTGGGACGGATTTGATGAGAATGATGGTGGTGGTGGTGCTTACTTCAGTGGAATATTTTAAACAGACGCTAAATTGGAGTAACCTCCCCCCACCCCACACCTCGGGCTGACGAAGCGACGTTTGTAATGTACCCTGACACTGTGTACCTAGTGTTGCAGGGAGTCCTTATGAACCTAGTGGTTACAAAATTACCACCCACGAGTAAAAGCTACTAAATCCCTACTTGACATACAATGAATATTCAAGGAAATGGCCAGAACAACCAAGCTATGGTTGTGGATGCGCTAATAAATGAAGGTGGTCACACTACCTACCAAATAAAACTCAATTATCCAAAAATATTAATTTGTTTACCCAAACACAAGAAAAGTAGGGGCGTCACAAGAAACAACATACTTCAATACAATAAACTATATTGAACATTGTAACGAAAGAAATGACTCAGCATCAATAACCAATAACAGGTAACCTATATATATCAGAGATCAGTGGAGGACAGACTATGTTGTTTACGGCTAAGGAAACAAATGCGATTATCTTTCTCATGACTCAACGTCACATACATCCTCGACTTCAACTGTTAAAATGAGTGATTACTCGACTCAAAAACTACATGGAAAATCGGCAAAAGCTCATTTAATCACTCATTATCAATTTATAGATTAAACTGATATCAACCAGGAAGAAACTCACGTAGAAACAATTTTAACTCAATGAACTATTGATTAAAAATGAGAGAAAGAGGCAGAGACGTGGCTGACACCTCTCAAGGAGTACGCTGTAAACAGAGTGTTGCAGAAAAACCTGGCACGAGGGTGGGTGGTGTGGGTTACGCTGTTACTGATGTTGGCAGGAGCAGTTTTGTGGGTTTGGTGGTGGAATTTCGGCTGCAGCTGTTTATGGAGCTACACTCGCTGAAAAGCTGAAGAGCTAAAACGGAGAGAATTTAACATGATAAAAAGATAGGTTCAGAATTATAATCACATCAGGAAATTTTTTATGTCTACTACAAATACTGCTACCGCTCATCCTTGATATTATTCACAGATCATTGTTGATAGATTTGAATAGTTCAGATCGAAAAACTTGCTGTAATGATACCACTATCGCTAACTTCCTTTAGTTTTCTCGTCGTATGCATGATGAGTGTCATTAAATTTCAGTCATGAAATGGTACTCTACCCGAATATATCCAGTGTCAATGCGTATCGTCGCAGAAATTTCAGCAGAAAGAGAAATAAGAATGTTGTATTGTATTTAAATACACACTACGATTGCATTACCGTGTACAATCACCAACCAAAAGTGTTACAACCATCCAGAGTGCGGAATAGCAGGTTTCAAGATACGGAAGGTATCTGACAGGTGCGGGTGAAACAGAAAAATTAATCATTGCCCACAGTGCGTAGTGAATGAAGAATTCTGTAGAATGAAACTACTTTGTCAAAGAATAGAATATGATAGGGCAGTAGCTGATAACAGGTACCAACGAGAGCCGCAAAATGGTAAAAGCGGAGCTACAACGATCACATTGCTAGGAGACGAAATGCTTTTTGCTGTCATGTCTCATAAAACAACGTAAACGCCAGAGACTCTTAAACTAGACTAGGCAATTATCCGTACGATACATGAGACTGGAATCTTGTACTGGGGAATGAAGAAGCCTTTCGCAGCACAGTGACACAAAGCGCTCAGGGCAGAAGACACCTGATATCTGTGTCCTTATCAACCCAGCGACTGCTGCAGAAGCCCAAGAGCGTACTGAGTAGAGAGAGGAGTTGAGTTACCGGGACAAATGATTCAAACACGCCTAGTTGCCTGTATAACAGCTCACGTATGCACTCCTTCATGACTTTCGTCTTTGCACTCGGAGCTGAAAATTGTCAGATGAAATAATATCATGATCTATAATGCCATACTCGTGTTCCTACTATTTTAAAATAATGGCCTCATCCCGTATATCTACCCCAGTAAGCAGGAGAGGGATGTCATCAACTAACGTTTAGAACTCGCTCTTCGCTTTCTCGTATTCTAAACAAACAAACAAAATCTATGTGTAGCCATGCGGTGACAATTTTCTCCAGTCACGTTTCAAGCACTTCTAGAATTAATTTCACAGCAGATATTACGTATTTGATTATAATTCTTCGGATGGTTAACGCATATTAATGCTACAATATGATTTTCATGGTGATCAATTCGACATATGGAGACATAAAGCTCTATAGAACGTACAGGCGACAGGTTTTACCCATCCATGTTGTATTCTCCTTCCTTCAAAACGGTTCTTGATACATCAGTGATGTTAAAGGTGGTCTATAGGTGTGGAGTCGCCCTCCTAAAACCAAAACAAGTGAATGAACAGATATTTCCAAGTCAGTTAATATGCTACGCGCGAAGGGGGAAACTTGTGAGTCTATATTTTAAACATGGCGCCCATTTTGGAAGCGGCCAATTTGGGTGCAATTTGTAGTTTTCAAATATGAAGTGGGCATGTAAGGTATCAGACATACAGAGACTTACCTGAGTCAAACAATGGTGCCTTTCATTTGAGCACACACTGAGGTGACAGAAGTAATGGGACAGCGATATACACGTATAAAGATGGCGGTAGTATTGCGTACACAAGGTATGAAAGGACAGTAGATTGGTGGAGCTGTTATTTGTACTCAGGAAATTCAAGTGAAAAGGCTTCCGGCATGATTATGGCCGCACAAAGGGAATTAACAGGCTTTGAACACAGAATATTAGTTGGAGCTAGACGAAAGGGACATTCCACTTCGGAAACAGTTAGCGAATTCAAAATTCTGAGATCCACACTGTCAAGAGTCTGCCGAGAATAACATATTCCAGGCACTGCCTCTCTTCACGGACAACGCCTGAGACCAACAGCGTTTGCGTAGAGTTGTCAGTACTAACAAACACGTAATACTGCATGGAATAACCGCAGAAATCAATGTGGAATGTACGACAACGTATGCGTTAGGACATTGTGGCGAAATCTGACGTTAATGGGCTACAGCAGTAGACGACAGACGCGAGTGCCTTTGCTAACAGCACGACATAGCCTGCTGTGCATCTTCTGGGCTCGTGACCATATCGGTTGGACTCTAGACGCTAGGAAAACCGTGGTCTGGTCCGTGAGTCCAGATTTCAGTTGGCAAGAGCTGATGATGGGGTTTGGGTGTGGCGCAGACCCCAGGAAACCATGGATCCAAGCTGTCAACCTGGCATTTTGAAACCTGTTGGTGTCTACATAAGGTATGGGCTGTGTTTACATGGAATGTAATGGGTCCTCTGGTCCAACTAAACCAGTCACTGAATGAAAATGGTTATGTTCGGTTACTTGGAGACCATTTGCTGCCATTCATGGACTTCATGTTCCTAAACAGAAGTGGAATTTTTATTGATTTCAATCCTCCATGTCACCAGGTCACAATTGTTCGCGATTGGTTTGAAGAACATTCTGGACAGTTCGGGCGAGAGATTTGACCACACAGATCATCCGACATGAATTTCATCTAACATTTGTGAGACTTCATCGAGAGGACAGTTTGTGCACAAAATTCTGCACCGGAAACACTTTCGCAGTTACGGACGTTTATAGAGGCAACGGATTGTTGAGTCATTCTACGTCGTGTTGCTGCACTACAATGGACCAAAGGTGATCCGACACGATATTAGAATATATATCATCTCTTTTGTCACTTCAGTGTAGTTTCATTCATTCTCGAGCTATGAGCGATGCTTACTCTTTACGTGAAAGTTGATCCTGTGAACATAAGTCGAATGCTTTGAGATCATCCCCATATCAAGAGGCAGGAGCATCCGTGTTATTGCAGAGGATTTCAGCCAGCGATACCCATACCACCCTTCGCCATAAGTGCAACGCCGAAACTTCTGTGAAACTGGCTGCGTCACAGGCAAACCGAAACCTGGACCAGTGAAAACAGCTGTGTGTGGAGCAGTATCAACCGCTGTTCAGGCGTCGTCCAGAAAGAACACAAAGCGTATCTCGTAAGATACTGGGGTCAGCCATACATAAATAACAAGTATTTTGTCCAATCATAAAAGGTACCACTACAAAATGCAATTTTAACAGCATCTCGCCAAGGACGATCCAGACGGACGTGTTCAGTTCGCACAATGGGAAACACACAATCTTGACGAAAACGTTCTCCCTAAGATGCTCTGTTTGCAGATGAAGCTAATTTCTTTTTGAACGGAGAGGTAATTAAAAACAAAGAAACACACAAGTAACATGTGAGCCCTCAGTTGATGGATCCATCAAAGGTTTTTGGATCATTGAAAGTTTTGTGATGGAGGTGGTGTTCTGATGTTGTTGGACTCTTCTTCATTCAGGCCCCCGGTAGCTGCAATTGTTAAACGACGATATGCTGTCGTCGCTCCTGTCTGAGTACGGGATATTTCTAACTTCCTTTCAGCGCGATGGTGCCCCATATCATTACGTGCTAGCTGTCGGTACATACCATGATATCCAGTTTTCCCAGAGATGAGTAGATCGTAGAGGCCTGGTGGAGTGGTCCACACCTTCCTCGGATTTGAGTCTATTGTACGTCAACCTGTGTGAATATGTGAAAGCTACTGCGTATGCGGTGAAGATCAGGAACCTTGCACACCTCATGGGACACATTTTTCATGCTTGTGCTCGCATTCCGATAAACGTGTTGGTTGTAGAGGAATGGATGAAACTGATGAGAACAACCTTAGAATGTGCCGGACAATACGTCGATCACATCTGGAAGCCTTTATGTGTTGCAAATCGAGAATGAATTACGCTATGCTTAGATGAAAGACGCTGTCGTATGTCTCTTGTAGTTCCCAGTCTGTCTGATATAGCACACGAGACATTTTCCATCTGAAAATTACACGTTGCATCTAAGATGGCTCTCTCAAAAGTGACAACCATTTTGATAATATTGCCTCACAAGCTTTCTCTTCAACATCATCTCAAACTACTTGTGACTTTACCTATGGTTACTTGAATAGGTAATTGGGCTATGCACGGCTTCTTTTTAAAAGGATACCTCGATGAAGTCGTAGTGTCGAGCGATACACGTCTGCTTTCATGCCCTGCACTTAAACTAACTGCATATGATAGCCTTTACCTGTGTTCCTGCAGTCCTGCAAACTGATAAAATAAACAGAAATATTAAATAAAAGAAAAATGAATAATTAATAAAAACGGTTTCTATTGTAACATCTGAAATTTGTGTAGACGAGGGTGGGGGTTGGGTTGGTTGGGGGAAGAGACCAAACAGCGAGGTCATCGGTCTCATCGGATTAGGGAAGGATGGGGAAGGAAATCAGCCGTGCCCTTTTATTTTCATTTTGTTCGTTGTTGATCGTTGTGTTTGGTCGTTGCGGACGTCACATGACATCCGTTCAAATTCGTTTGTTGATCCTTCCACTCAGTTTTTTATTACAAAGGCCGAACACGCTGAGCTACGGTGCTGGCTCCCTTTCAAAGGAACCATCCTCGCATTTGCCTGGAGCGATTTAGGGAAATCACAGAAAACCTAAATCAGGATTGCCGGATGCGAGATTGAACCGTTGTCCTCCGAAATGCGAGTCCATTGTTCTAACCATTGCGCCACTTTGCTCGGTGTGTGTAAACGACACCGAGAATTATGTTGACTATTGGTTTATTCAAGTAAACGATATCAACAAACGGAAATTGGTCCTACAATAACCAGTTATAAAACAGCCAGAAAGATAACCTGATTAAGTGCATAGGAAGAAAGGTAGCAGAATCCCCAAGCTAAAAAGTTAAAGTTCTGCACCGAGGCACATTCAGGCCTCGCAAAAGCTAAAGTCCCTTCAAACATTGAAGTACTCTAGCGGCGATTCACCGCCCATAATCTATCGCCTCCGTGACCGAATAACACATGATACCACAGGCAGGTCTGCGTTCTTCCTAAACTCGACCTAAAGTGTCCAGAATCGCTCACTTGAGCTCTCCACTCGCAACTGTCTGTCTCTAGTTGACTCCGACAGTGTTCTGTCACTGCCTATTTCTCGACGATAACATTGCCTAAGAGGTTTGCCCCTCAACATCGTCTCAAACTACTTGCACCTTTACCTGCGGTTACTTGAACTTTAGGTAACTGGGCTATGAACAGCTCAGTTACTCGCCTGCATAAGTGTAACGCTATATACTTAACTGTAAAGTTCTGTTCAGCCACCTATTTTTGTTTCAAAAGTGTTTCCAGCCTAAGGCCCACCTACTTTACAAATTTTAAATTAGGTGCAGATCCATTACAGGTACAGAAAACATAATTAATGAAAGCCAGATTTCAATTCAAATCCAGCTTATCGTATGTACTGACAAAGAGAAATCTCAAAAAATGTCACTATTGTTGCAATGTCCAAAAATTAATCTGCTCTGAGCCGGCCGTTGTGGCCGAGCGGTTCTAGGCGCTTCAGTCCGGAACCGCGCTGCTGCTACGGACGCAGGTTCGAATCCTGCCTCAGGCATGGATGTGTGTGATGTCCTCAGGTTACTTAGGTTTAAGTAGTTCTGAGTGTAGGGGACTGATGACCTCAGATGTTAAGTCCTATAGTGCTCAGAGTCATTTCAAACATTTAATCTGCTCGACCACAATGTAGCAAAGAGTCCAATTAATAATACTTATACAGAGAAACACATCGAAGACCACTCTATGCATTGTAGTTACAAGAAAAGTGCAGAATGAAGTAGTCGTCTGTTAGAGAAAATCTGTAGGCCGTTTTCTTGTCAAATATTATGCCTCCGTTGTAATGGATACTGCAGGGAGGGCCACTGGCATGCTGTTGAGACACCACGTATTTGGAGTATGTTCTTGGCAAACCATTTAAATCCACAACGTCTTTTACCTGGGGTTCAAGTTCCCGTCCTCCTGTGCCCATCACGTAAGGGTGGAAAAATTTTTGCGGGAGAGAGGTAATGATGAGTGTCCTAGGTGGCATTTTTTGGTCCCTACAAATTGGTATCCTGATATGTTTCAGCAGCCTTCTCAGTGTCTAAAGATCAGTGGCCAAATGAATCACAGGATGTGGTCCCGACTATACTGTACAGAAGGGCAGTAGTAGCAGGTCGATATCATTAAAATCTCGGAGCACTGCATAGTATTGGCCTTTTGGATGCTCCGTACAATGAGGCAGGATGGGCTGCAGACGAAGGATTCGTAGCGGTGGAAACAATGGTTGTGATTGCTGAATGTCCCACAAAGACGGTTGGGACCCTGCTAAAGTACTGTGACTGTTGTTCAGTTGACCAGCTGTGGCACAGTTTCTTTAACTAGCGGCAGAGACTGTCCACCTCGCTGCCGATTGTATATACCTGTCAGTGGACGCCAGCCCATCTAGTGCCCAGACATATGAAACCACACTGTGATGCTGAAACACTATTTTCCAAGGCACTACTGAGTTGTATTCTTTATTGTCAGCCAAAGTTGGTTCAGGAATATGTGATGTGGCTGTCACCGTTGGATTTTTTTCTGTTTAGTGGTGTTTATCTGTGCACAGAAATAAACGCAATGGTGTTTGTACTGATGACTACCTGATGGTCTACTTTTGTTTAATGTTGCTGACAGATCACTTTCCTTCACTGTTTGATCGGAAGTGAAATTACAAAGTCGGCATTTCTTCGATCCCATTTCGTGGAAAGAAATCATCGTACATATTAACAAATGTTATCTGTGATAATGCTCACAGTGCACAACTGAACGTTCTTTCCTATGCACTGGTGGTCGTTGCCCTGGTGTTGAGACTCATATTGATGGTATACTGATAAACTGGTAGTATATCTACTAAGATGCATCAGTTTAGTTGGAAGAACTGGCCTCTCAAGTTCCGCATGCATCCTCTCCCACAGTTCCTATGGATGTAGCCAGTCTGCTTGCTACGCCGTCGGTGCCTCTTCCACAATTCACGCGTAGAATAATTTGTATTGTAACTTAATTTTGTAAAAGGATATTTACTTAGAAATTCTAAAACTGACACTCAGTCCCACATCGATATTCACTGGGATTCAAAACGTTGCGCACAAATTGAAGGAACTGACAGAGGAGACTTTCGAATAGGAACTGGAACATATCTCTTGGAGGTAACCGTGAACCAATGAAATCTTTGGAATGGGAAGAACAATAAGGGCAGTCAATGCACATGCGTCGTAAATTCAGCAAAATTAATGTTCTGTTTCTGTTTGAGTACAGCTGCCATTGTATGCTGCATTCCTTGGACATAGGGCGTCACTGTAACGTCTTATAACCTACATCTCCTTGATCACTTGCACCAGTGCAATGGAAAGTCTTGAAAGCCGTTTCATTCAGTGGTCACCGACCTCAGTTACATTCTCTCTATCTGCGTAGTAGCCTCATTCATTTTGCCACAGTTGTAACATGCGACCGTGTAGTGCCTTTGTGCCTCAAGTATCCCATTCATATTTTTGCAGTAGCAATATGCAGTCTTGTATTATCTTATCGTATTGGCCCTGCTGTTCAATGCCTCGTTAAATCGTCCTTGACCTTCCAGGTTACTGCGACTAATGCATCTACAAGATACGCCAGGTTGATTCGTTTCTCAGTGCTGCTTTGGGATCCAGCATCCTTAATGTCTGGTGACTATCACCCGCTGCATCTTCGTAGAGCGCACAGTCCCACAACGTGTGGTGTGAAGTGCCCACACTGCCGTAGGAACAACTACCATTCATTTGTCTTTTGATTCCGTATAGATTATCAATCAGGTAATATATGACACTGCTCGACGGGCGAAGAAATCTCATTTTTAATCTATTCCCAATGTTAGGAATAAATTTGTACGTCTGCAAGTCCTATGGGTATATTCCTAGAACAGTCCGCAGCTCGTGATGGAGTGCTTAGCGCTGCTGCATCTAGACTTTATCGACTAATAAAGTCATCAGAAGATCAAAAAAAATTGCTAAACGATTTAGAAAAGCTATCTGAAGGGTGCAAAAATTGGCAGTTGGCCCTAAATTATGAAAAGTGTGAGGTCATCCTCATGAATGCTAAAACGAATTCGTTAAACTTCGGTTACACGATAAATCATCTAAAGGCCGTAAATTCAACTAAATACCTAGGAATTACAATTATTAACAACTTAATTTGGAAGGAGCACATAGAAAATGTTGTGAGAAGGCTAACCAAAGACTGCGTTTTATTGGCAGGACCCTTAGAATATATAACAGATCTACTAAGGAAACTGCCAACACTACACTTGCCCGTCCATATTTAGAATATTGCAGCATGGTGTGGGGTCCTTACCAGATAGGACCGACGGAGTACATCGAAAAAGTTCAAAATGGGCAGCACGTTTTGTATTATCGCGAAATGTGGGAGAGATTATCACTGAAATGTGCAGGATTTGGGCTGGACATCGTTAAAAGAAAGGCGTTTTTCGTTGGGAAGGAATCTTCTCACCAAAAATTCCAATCACCAACTTTCTCCTCCGAATGCGAAAAATCTTGTTGACACCGACCTACATAGGGAGGAACGATCACCACGATAAAATAAGGGAAATCAGAGCTCGCACGGAAAGATATATGTGTTCGCTCTCATCAGCAGCATCATAATGGTGTTGCGATGCAGCTTAAATTACTTAATGAAGCCAAGGCCTCCGGTCCAGTCTGTATATTAGTCTGGTTGCTTTCAGAGTATTCTGATAAAATATCTTCGTACTTAGCAATCACGTACAACTGCTTGCTCGTTGAAAGATCCGTACGTAAAGATAGGAAAGTTGCACAACTCACATCAATACTCAAGAAAGGAAATAGCAGTAATCCGCTTAATTACAGACCAATATCGCTAATGTCGATCTGAAGTAGGATTCAGCAACATATATCATGCTTGAACATTATGAATTACCTCGGAGAAATCGGTTTATTGACAAACAAAAAAAAATGGCTCTGAGCACTATGCGACTCAACTGCTGAGGTCATTAGTCCCCTAGAACTTAGAACTAGTTAAACCTAACTAACCTAAGGACATCACAAACATCCATGCCCGAGGCAGGATTCGAACCTGCGACCGTAGCGGTCTTGCGGTTCCAGACTGCAGCGCCTTTAACCGCACGGCCACTTTGGCCGGCTATTGACAAACAGTCAACACGGATTCAGAAAACATCTTCCTCGTGAAACACACACAGCTGTTTAATCCCACGAAGTAATGAGTGCTATCAACAGGGGATGTCAAATTGATTCCATATTTTTTGATTTCTAAAAGGCTTTTGAGACCATTCCTCACAAGCGACATCTAATCAAATTGCGTGTCTGTGGAATATTGTCTCAGACGCGGCACTGGATTCGCGATTCCCTGTCAGAAAGGTCACAGTTCGTAGCAATGGACGAAAGGTCACCGAGTCAAACAAAGACAATATCTGACGCTCCCAAAGGAAGTGTTATAGGCACTCTGCTGTTCCTAATCTACATAAACGATCCAGAAGACAATCTGCGCAGTCCACTTAGATTGTTTGCAGATGATGCTGTCATTTGCCGTGTTTTTAATTCATCATATGATCAAAACTAATTCCAAAATAATTTACACAAGACATGGGTATGGTGTGAGGAGTCACAAGTGACTCTAAATCATGAAAAGTGTGAAGTCATCCACATGAGTACTAAAAGGAAGCCGCGAAAATCTGTCAGTTACTGAAGTAAATACTTAGGGATTACAATTACGAATAAATTAAATTGGAACGACCACGTAGATAATGTAGTGGGGAAAGCAAGCCAGACTGTGATTTATTGGCTGAACGCTCAGAAACTGCAACAGGTCTACTAAAGTGACTGTTTACACTACACTTGTCTGCCCTCTTCCGGAGTTCTGTTATGCAGTGTGGGATCCACGTCTGCTAGAACTGACGGAGGACATCGAAAAAGTACAAAGAAGAGCATCTCGTTTAGTATTAATGCGAAATAGGAGAGAAAGTGCCGGATATGATTCGCGAATTCGGGTACCAGTTATTAAAACATATGAGTTTTTCCTTGTAGCAGGATCTCCTCATGAAATTTCGATCACAAACTTTCTCCTCAGAACATGAAAATATTTTGATGGCGCAGACATATGTAGGGAAAAATGATCCTCATAATCAAATAAGAGTAATCAGCGCTTGCATGGAAAGATTTAAGTAGTCATTTTTCCAGACCACTGTTCTAGATTGGAACAGTAGAGAAATAGCTTGTAGGTGGTTCGCTGAAGCCTCTGTCAGGCACTTAATTTCGAATTGAGGAGTAAACATGTAGAAATAGATGCAGATATATGATGTGCAAAAACTCGACTTTCATCAAGAAATACATATACGTGTCTCGTTACTAAACTTCTTCCAAAAATTACATCGTTTAATATTATTTTAGAATATCTTGCTATAGCTTCTTCCACCAGGAGGTACGTTGTTTTAGGAGGTTCCAGTGGCAATTTGAATTTTCGATACCATCCTTCATTTTGATGGAGCGGTGCATTAATTTTGTCTTCTACAATTCTTCGGGAGTCACGGTTTGCTACAAGCAACATATCTACAAATGCTACCAGTCCACTTACGTTATCAGTGTTATCTAACTTATTTAGAATGGGCTCCAATATTACATACCAAAATTCTGGCACAGTTATTGATACCTGTAGGTCTTCGTTATTTCCTTTTTTGGGCAGATTGAAGATGCATTTCTCTCGCGGCAGAAGTCTCCCGGACAAGTGTACAGCGCGTCTGGAGACTCAATCTCCCTAAGGTGACCAAAGAAAGGCTGCTACCATACGTAACCGAAAGTTCCAGTTAAATTAATCATCATCGCTAAAGCATACGTAGAATGAGCATCTGTCGCCAGCAGTATCGCCTTATTAATTGCATCTTCAGCTGACTTGCCTGTTCTAAACCCATACTAGCGAGGACACAATCCGTGTAGAAGTTCATGGTCTTGTAATGTTCTGCATAATACGGAAGACACCTCAATCACAACAGCACAGCTAAATAGAGAGATATGTCAACTACAAACTGTCATTTTTCCACATAGTCACCACCATTTGTTATGTACTTGTGCCAACGATGAACCTGAGCCTGCATGCCACGCTTATAAAAATCAGTACCAGCTGAGGCTAACCACTTTCTTACACCATTGACTACAGCATTCGAGTCTTGAAAATGTTCGCCATGTAGTCCACCTGTCAGAGGCCCAAAGAAATGGAAGTCTGAAGGCTTAAAATCGGAAGTTTACGTTGGATGTGGTAAGACAGTCCAGCCGAATTTTGCAATGAGTTGCGTGGTCGCTAAACTGGTATGGGGTCTGGTGTTATCATGTTGCAGTTTAAAGTAGATCTTCTTCTCCGGCATTACCCTGGAAATTCGGGTCTTCGGCTTAGTCAGTGTCTTCTTATAACGTGCTGAACTGACAGTTTCTCCAGGCTCCAGGACATCCTGAAGAACCACACCCTGGCTATCCCAGAACACCATGCAAATCACTTTACAGACGTCTGTGTCTTGAATTTCTTATTTGGCGGAGAATCCGTATATTGCCATTCCATGGACTGTCTTTTGGATTCCAGCTCCACGTCTCATCTCCGGTGGCGATGCTATTCAGAAAATTGTCACCCTCAGCTTCATATTGGTCCATCAGGTCCCGAAGAATTTCCATTCGATGAGTTTTTTGTTCTTCTGCAAGTATCCGCCGGATCCATCTCGCACAGACTTTACAATAACTACGATGTTTCAACATTGTTTCCAAGGCATTACAGCCGACATTTATCTTTGCACACAATTCTCTGGTCGTTATCTGCCGATCAGCACGGATGAGTTGATCAAGACGCTCTTCACTGCGAGGGATGATAGCTGCGAAGCGCCGACCTGGCCGTGGCTTGTCATGCACACCCTTTTCACCACCTAGAAAGTGCCGTACTCATGACCTCACA
The DNA here is from genome assembly GCF_021461385.2 of Schistocerca piceifrons. NCBI lineage: Eukaryota > Metazoa > Arthropoda > Insecta > Orthoptera > Acrididae > Schistocerca > Schistocerca piceifrons. The sequence goes on from NC_060149.1 coordinate 161,638,985, forward strand.
TTTCTCACGTCTATTGTATCGTCTCCATGCACCTTTGGCAAGCGTCAGTGGATTTCAGTTGGCGCAGTTTCTTCAGCAGTGAGGAATTCTATCATACATCGGTGTTTCATGCTCGATTCCATATCAGACTCCACGTTGGAACACTCCTCTGCTGGCGCCAGCTACCGCAGAACAACACAACCCCCTGAAACTCAAAGAGGAAGGTTCAAGCATCAGCACTACACCAACGACATCTAGCGCCAACAACCACAGTCACCACAAAAAAATGGGAGGCATTACTTTCGGAACGACCCTCGTAGGTTTCCAAATCTCTTACCGAAATCGTTCTATTGCCCTTTAAATGGGTCTGTTTCAGCTCCCTTTTATATATATATGTCATTTATTATACTTTTTTTTGCTTTGTGATCAGTCTAACAACTTAGTTTTCTGCTATCTTGTATTATGATTTTATTCTGTGCTTGGGGGAAGAATTCGTAGGGACAATTTTGTTTTACTTGTGTCTCATGTAGACAACCTATTTTCTTCTCTTAATTCATGTAATGAATAATCTCTGAAGTGTGTGGATGTGGTTTTTCAGTTGTTCAAGCGCTTACTCGCACTTTCTAGCGTTTTCACAATCATCCACCTGGTCGAAGCAGATCTCAGCGCCAACGACGGACGGTGAGAGAGTTTTCTGGGCACTCTACACATGGATGTCATCGTCAGTATTCGTGCTGCCCGGAGCACAGATTATCCTAAGTTTCGGGCTGCTCAGAATTAGTTACATGTTCGTTTGCAATGTAGGTAACTATTCGACCTTAGTCGAATTAATAGTCAAAAGTTTAAGTCAGGAAAGCGCACATTTTTACTTTAAAAGTTTTTCAGTATAAGTGAAATTTGTCGAATAAATTTCTTTAGCATGTCCGTTAGTTAAATTCAGAACTTGCTTCCATGTTTTTTATTTGACAGACGCACACTTGTGTTTCGCATGGTGAATATGGAATAAAAACATGTACTTTGTTTTCGTGAAACATGAGTGAGTTCTTTTTACTGGCTTCCCATTGTGTGAACTTCTGAAGTTCTTCAGTTTATTGATCACTTTCAGCTGATTATCTGTAACTTCTGTTTCCCAGTTTTATTACTGTGATCGTGATTCAGTTTCCTCTGTGATTATTCAGGTTGAACTGGTACTTACTTGTGGTATCAAGCACCACAAGAGTTTGAGTAGAGGATTTTGGCTAGGAGTCTGGTTAATCGAATAGTTCTTAGTTAATTTGACAAGGGAACATATGCAGGTGTAAATAAAAGATCTTGATGTAACTTGGCGGTATGCAGATTGGTCAAAATAATGTAATAAGTGTATCTTCGTTTTCGCCCAGTTATACTTTTAAGGGGTAAAACATGATAAGAAATGTAATTTGGCATATTTCGTTCAGAGGGTATATCTTCGAAAAAATTGTATTTCATATAAAAGTTGAAATGTAATTAACGCTTTTGAAAACTGTATAACCAACTTCTGTAATAATCTGACATTTCGCAATATACCCCATTGCCATTAATTCATTCTAAAAAATGAAAACTTTTGCTACTTCATAAATTAAAAATAAACTGTTCACATATGTGGCCGAGTGGTTCTAGGCGCTTCAGCCTGGAACCGCGCGATCACTACGGTCGCAGGTTCAAATCCTGCCTCGAGCATGGATGTGTGTGATGTCTTTAGGTTAGTTAGGTTTAAGTAGTTCTAAGTTCTAGGGGGCTGAGGACCTCAGATGTTAAGTCCCATAGTGCTCAGAGCCATTTGAACCAAACTGTACACAAACTGCTATCGGAGTATTGTCAACATACCTGATTAAAATTTTTAAACATTCATTATTTCTCTAATTATTCGTTTTATTTATTTTTGTTTTAAATTGTTATTTTATGTTTTAAATCCATGATTTGTTGTTTACTTTGTCGTTTACTGTTTCACATACCTGTATTTTGTTAAATGGAATAATAAGTAACTCTTTAATATGATACAAAATAACTGTAGTAATGATTATCCATAAAGAAATTCTTAAACCAGAACTATTTTACACAATGCGCATAAAAGGAACGACGTTTCTTCACACGATACATACGACGAACAACATGACAACATAATATAAAAAATACATCAGCAGGATTCTCAAATTGTGGCTGGCTAACCTCTAAATATCCTGGATGGTACCGCGCGTATTTCAGGACAATGAGAGACCTTGGCGAAGAGAACTGATTATTTACCAGTGGCTGCCGCTTGATTATATTTTTTTGAAGAGGTGAGTGACATCATAATCATGCAGCAGAACTAGATCTGAAAATCTCGTGGCAAAGTTCTTCCAACATAGAAAGCTATGTAGGTCCAACGGCTGTACCTATCCCGTCAAGCCTTTCGTGATCACGAGTTGAGAAATTTACTTGTCCTTAGGTAGATCGCTCAGAACGGTTCTTCGACATTGACAACCTCAAGAATCTAACAATAATACTGCTTTTTCTCCTGTACTACGAAAGAAAGCTTATATCAAATATCTTTTGACGCGCTTAGACGCTAGTTTATCTGACTTCGATGACGTCACAAGAACATTTGAGGCCTGAAGAAAAGTTTGTTGAAGTATCGGTCCAGACTCTCCTTTAGTTTCCTTTAAAGCTCTAGACAGCGGGATTGCCAGTGAGAACACAGAGATCTGCAGCTGTATCTGTGTCTCAAAACATCGCACAACTTGCGTCTGCAATGGGCACGCTGCTCGATGACGCTTCCACTGCACAGATAACTGGTTTTGCGCGACGGCAAGCGCTCGGCCCAGATAGAGGGCGAGAGAGAGACAGACAGGCGGTGCCTGTCTGTCAACGCTGCTTGTGTGGGGAACGCACGTATGAGCGAGTGTGTTTGAACAAAGTAAAGCCCTCCGCAGATTTTGTATAGATCCTAATTGTTATACAGTTCTTTTTTTTTGTTTTTTGGTGCGGATGCTGCTCCCTCTGCATATTCGTTTCGTTCCTGTTTTAATTTCTCGCGGCACTAAGTATAGGAGTACTCGAACGACTGCGTATATTGTAAAATCCAGCTGGTTATTTTTTCTACGTTTTGGTGTGTTCAGCGCTGAACGTACGAATCCACATACATTATGTGCGCTCTCTCTCTCTCTCTCTCTCTCTCTCTCTCTCTCTCTCTCTCTCTCTCCCTCCATCCCTCCCTTCTGCCCTCCTATACAATGAATAAATTTTGTGATATGAATTGCTGAAAAAATATTTCTCTTAACCTTAGAATTTCTTATTGTAGACAGTCGCTTTCTAAATAGCATTGTGGATGTTAACAGCGCGTAGCGTTGCGCAGTTGGAGGTGAGCCGCCAGCAGTGGTGGATGTGGGGAAGTGAGATGGCAGTAGTGGCGCTCGCTGTATTGCAGTAGTTCGAGTAACGGAGATTTTTGTGAGGTAAGTGATTTGTGAAAGGTATATATTAATGTTAGTCAGGGCCATTCTTTTGTAGGGATTACTAAAAGTCAGATTGCGTTGTGATAAAAATATTGTGTGTCAGTTAAAGCACAGTCATTCATAATTTTTTCTAAGGGGACGTTACAATTGTATGTGTGCATAATAATAGTCTCAAGGCGTTGGCAGGGCATTGGCTATGTCAGCTGCAAGTATGTATGTTGTTTAAATTGAAGTAGTCGCTGTTTTGATGTTGTGAGCTGGCGTTGAAAATGTTTAAGTACTAAGTATACCTATTACAATACCCGAATTACACGAAATATCTGTAAGTAAATAATTATCTCGTTGCAATATACTGTACAGTATAGTATTTATACGGTGTTACACACGTCGTTAGCTTCCCTATTACTTTCTAACGTTAATTTCATCACAGCACCTGACGACGACAACTGTCTCGCCATCCGTCATATGCTGTTATGGCAAGTTTCCCTTTTACGGTACTTGTTTACTAATTTGTGTTGGTGACGGACGGCTTTCGGTGAAAAATTTTAACTTGTATCAGCATGTTGATAACGTGTGTGTGACGAGATCAGTGCTCATCCTGATCAAGCCATAACACGATGACAATATGGATTGGGAGGCAGCAGCGTTTAAAGTGGTGGTACTCTCCGGACATTATTTGGAAGCGTGAACTCCTGAGGTGCGTAAATACGATTTCGTATGACGTTAGACATTAGTTTTCTGCATGATATCCCTAGCCTAACATTCGTATTACATTACTGTGATGATAGTTCGAATAGAAAACTGTGTATACTAGTCTCAAACCATAATTATGCAAGAAAATGGTGCAGTTTGAAGAAAATTGTATGACAGTTCATAAAACAGTAGTGTGGGATTTTGCCTATAGCGCCGTATGTGTTGCCGCGTAGGAGCAGATGGTTTCCCGACAACCTCAGTAAATTCTGGTCTTACGTATAATCACTGAGCAGGTCGAAGGCTTCTTCCCAGTCACTCGTCGATCAGTCTGCGATGGCAGCAGAAACCAGCAAAAGGAAAGCTGAGACTTTAAATTTCACATGATTCCTGAGTATAAGAAAAATCCAAGAACGGATCCGCATAATTACATACCTATATGCTTAACAGCGGTTTGCTGGAGACTTCTTAAACACATTCTCAGTTCGAATACAAAAATCTTTCTTCAGACAGAAAATTTTCTCTCTACAAATCAGAACGGATGAACAAAGCACCGCTCATTCGAATTTCAGCTTGCACTTTTCTCACACGATATTCTACAAACCACGGATGGAGAGCAAGAGGCAGATCCCACATTCGTAAACTTCTGGAAACCGCAGACTGTTGACGAAGACCCGAACATACGGATTGGGTGCCCAGATGTGTGAGTAGCTCAAAAACTTTTTCAGTAGTAGAACCCAGCACGTTGCTCTCGACGGCGACTGTTCATCCGAGACTAAGCTATCGTCAAATGTTCCCCATGGGTGTGTGAAAGGACTGCTCTTATTCTCTGTAAATGGTCTGACGGACAGGGTAAGAAGCAATTTACGGTTGTTTGTTGATGACGCTGTGATGTAAGAAAAGGTGTCGTCTTTGGGTGAACAAACTGATTTAGAGGGAATTGCTCTTAAAATAGAAGAATGTAAGTTAATGGGGGTGAGAAGGAAAACTAATACTATGTTATTCGAATACAGAATTAGCAGTGTGCTGTTTGACACGGTTGTATCGATTAAATACCTCGGCGTAACGTCGCGAAACAATATGAAATGGAATGAACACGTCAGATTAGCAGTAGGGAAGGTGAGTGGTCGACTTTATTTTATCGGGAGAGTTTTTGGAAATTGTACGCTAGTGAGACTCATTCCTGAGTACTGTTCGAGTATATGGGATCCCCACCAGGTCGGATCAAAGGAAGACGTCGAAGCAATTCAGAGGCGTTAGGCTATATTTGTTACCAGTGGTTTCGATCAGAACGCACGTATTACGGAGATGCTTCATGAACGTAAATGGGAATCCACGGTGCGAATGCGACGCTCTTTTCAAGAGGCGCTATTGCGGAAATTATAAGCTCGCTGCCAAACGATTCTTTTTCCGCCAAAGTATATTTCGCGTGAGGGCCACAAATGTAGGAGGAGGGAAATTAGGGCTCGTACCGAGGCTTATAAACAGTCGTTTATCCCTCTGTTTGCGAGTGGCACAGAAAAGAATATGACTAGCAGTGGTACGTGGTTAACTCCGCCTTGCACCATACGGTATCTTGCGGAGTGTGTATGTAGATGAAGATGTGAATGGCTTTTGACCGTCGTAGTTTCAATAGACATATCGAAGAACTGAGAAAAATTTTGTTTCCTGTACTGAACGAATGTCATAGACGTCATATGTGGATGAAATATCATGAACGTATGATAGACTTTGACCCAAAACTATGTGACTACAAAGTTTAGGACAACTGGTTCTACTTAAATCTGACGAAATCACTTATGGAGAGGCCGGAACTATTGTTTTCAAAGTCCTAAGCTTATAGCATTAACTATGACATACACTTCTGTTGGTAAAAAGTGAAACACTCAGAAACAGTGGTCTGCAACACGCCACTATAAGGCGACGTGTAGAACAGCGGAACCACAATAAGTGATTTAAATGGCAGAAAGTTGGCGTGCACCTACGCCAAACAGCGCTGTCTTTTGTGTGACCGGACAGGTCAGTGTTACGCAACACGCCGTCGGCGCGGAGCGATCTTTCCAAGTGGAAAAACGTAACCAAGTGCCAGTAAGTCTCGCCACTATCACAGGGTGTATTGTAGTCATGTGAGTGCGGTCAAAGGGGGCAAAATGAATGGGCTTCGGGAGGCGTATCTATCGCTTCGTGACACTGCATCTCGTACAAGGCACGCTGCTTCAACAATGAGGCCTATGAGGAACCAGTGGAGATAAGAGGGCCGTACACAGCGCGGACAGGATACTGGACGACACAATATGACCACAGAGCCATCTTGTCTGCTTCGTCGTAACGTACTAAATGGAAATGAGCGTATGACATCGTTTTCCGGGAGGCCCCCATTCGGGGAATTTCGGCCGCCAAGTGCAAGTCTTATTTCATTCGATGCCACATTGGGCGACTTGAACGCCGGAGATGAAATGATGGTGAGGACAACACAACACCCAGTCCCCGAACGGAAGAAATCTCCAACCCTGCCGGGAATTGAACCCAGACCAGCTTGAATAGGAGGAGAGTACGTTCCCACCCAGCTAAGGAGGTGGACGGCATAATGTACTGAACAGATTGATCTACAGTGTTGACGCACCGTTAAAGTACCGCAGCGTGTGCCTGGACATGTCTGCATCGACGGTGCGATGCCGTCATTTGCGGGCTCCACGGGTAACCCGCATTCCATTGCGTCGACTTCCACTGACCAAACCCCAAAAGTACCGGAGACTGCAATGGGTACGTGAACGCCGACACTGGCGTGCTGACTGGTAAAATGTAGTGTTTTCGGTTAAAATCAACAGTCAAGATCGCTATAAAATTTGTTTATTGACCGGTTTCGGCTTAAGTTAAAACCATCCACAGAACCTCTGGGCCCCTTTGACTGGTGATAGCGGCTCCTCGGTTTTTCAAGTGATACCACAATCGTACACTGTGTTTTCGGACGAGTTCTGCTTCAACTTGTCCGACAGTGATGGTCGCACACATGTTCGACGCCGCCGTGGTGAGCGCAATCGGGCAGACTGTATTACTGAGCGGCATAGCGGATAAACAAACGCCAGGTTTGATGGTTTGTGGCATCGTTGCCTATAACACGCGACCTCTCCTCCTATGCTTTACGAGCAGTCTGGATCGCTTCCGCTACATCAGGAATGTTTCACAACCCGAAGCATTGCCGCTGCTGAAGGCCGTTCCACATCCATATTCCAGCAGGACAACGCCCGGCCGCATCTGGCGAGGAATGTGCAAGCCTTCTTCGAAGAACGACGGGTACCACTGCGTCCCTGGGCTTGTTCGTCTGACATGTCGCCCATCGGACACGTCTGCGATATGGCCGGTCGACGACTTGTTCCTTCAGGTTCTCCTGTAGCCACAGTTGATGCTTTGCGGACGCGCCTACAAATTGCATGGCAGAGTATTCCACAGCAGCATATTCAGGCGCTCTTTTATGCCATACCACGACGTCTAGCAGCTCTGATTGCAGCACATAGTGGCGCTGCTCCGTACTGAATTTTCACAGACGCATTGAGTGTATAGGTCTGTAGTGCTGTTGTGTACATAGTTCTGCGTAGTCAGCGCATACACAACTTTCCCGCTAGAGGGCGCCCCGCTAAGCACAACAGCGCAGGCGCAGCGCTTGTCCGTCTCCGCACTACGAGATGGCGCTGCCTTAGAGATGGACCAAATTCTGCTTCCCGCGATCCGCGTATTAATACGTAACGCAGCCAATGAGATTGCTGCTAACGTAGAACCTTTTCTCCTCACAGTTCACACTCGCGCAGTGATACCTGAACGTGCGAGGTATTATAACGAGTGTACAGACCTCCGATTAGTCAGTCTGCATTTACCTGCACCAGTCCGTACGAGTCTGCATTAGTCTGTACCAGTCTATAGTCAAGTTTCAGTCTGCGTCTAGTAAGATTATCATATTCCTGTACATAGCCATGAAGATAAATGTATAGACACTTTGTCAAGTATCAGAGATATGTGAGAATAAGATTAACGTACCAAGACCAAAGGAAATTCAGACTGTCAATTGTAAACAGAATCCAGAATCAAGTTACGTAATGTCTATGATTTTTATTATTTTAATAAATGTGTGTGAAAATTAATCAAGTTCTGTTTAAAGTTGGTCACCGTCAATCTGCTACTCTGAGCATGCAAGTGGCATTTCTGTCATCTGACCTAACAGCAGAAGATAAACACGCCACGATAAGACCACGAGACGTATTGCTGACACTCGCCTACTTCATTAGAGCGACAAGTCAAATAATCTGATGGTGTGTGTACCGAAAGTCTTACAGTACGCACACCACAAGTGCCAAACATTTGGGAAGTGTCATGTCACTAATCAGTGGAACAAATTTCATTGTGATCACATCTCTCGGTCTTGGTGTTTCACTTTATCCAAACATTGTTGTAGGTCTTTGAACAGCTGTTTTTGAATTTAAGGACACAGGGCAATTCGCTGGTAGTGCTGTAATAGTATGTGTACTGAAATTTAAGAAAGTTACCAATGCCATGGAGGAAGCCAGGGCATTTGATCTCCAAAGCTTCTGTGCTATTGAGACATGTTGGGACCTTATAGCTACATAGCAGGTTTGCCAATCTCTCCTCGGCGGTGGATCTTCCGTAATTGGCTTGTAATACTATGCGCGTAGAATTTTGCTGAAAATTCCGCATGCTGGGATTGAGCCCAGAACCATCTGACCACGAAGCTTAGGTGTATGTAGGATGTACGAGGGCAGGCTGTGAAGTATCTTGTCATTAACCAGGAAGCTGTTCGGCTGTTGAATTAAGAAAATTACACACATGCTTGGGCTCGTATCTGTGGTCTTGGAGTTCTGAAGCTTAGAGTACTTAGGTATCGTAGTGAAATAAGACAGACTCTTACAGCTGTGCGTTTCTTGCATAAGGTCTGAACAAAGTTGTCAAAAGATGGAAGTAGGTTCGAGTAATTAAAGTATGGCCGCTGCAGGCTGTCTTAAGGCACTTGAGGGCCTAGAATAGTTGCTCGGATGTGAAAGTAGGTCCGGTTAATTAGTGTGTAACCTCCTTGTGTGCCAGAGGCGGCAGACTCCCCTACTCATCCCGTCCTGTAAGTGGAAATTACCTGCAGCTATTGAAATCTCTCATGCTTCTGGCCGCCTAATAATCGGATCTCGCAAGCTGCAATCCGTGTCCAGATAATACTACTCCAAAACTTCTGAACAGGCAAGAGCGGGATGTGAAGGCTTAGTAAAGAATAACTTGAAAACTATTGTGATTTAGTTGTGTATTATCCATTAACGGCACGGCGAGAAAGGTTTTGACGAAACTTTTTCTTACATTCAGTTCTTAAAGAAAAGACGTAAACAGTTATGTGATGGTTTCCTGAGTTCACGCATATCATGAAGTAGACTACTTAAACCGACAATGTTCCAGAGTCAAACCACAATTACAATACTGAAACAGTTTAAACTGAAAATAAGCCCTACACACGACATTCCGTTTCCTACAATAGTAGCGCACGGCAATGCATTGCCAGATACTACCTCATTTGATATGTTAAACCTGCAGGAACTGCATTCCGAAATCAAGCTTCCACACTAACACAGCCAAGACAACACGTTCGATTCTACTAGCGCTCGACAAAGAAGACACCACTGACTGTAAGACAACGGCATAAACTTTTTTATCCGAAGATTCTCTTCTATACACGTACACAGAAAATACAGTCTCTGTGCAAATATTATAAACAAAGCTGCCACCTCTCATAATACAGAAACTTTACACTTTCAAATCGCTTGGGACACTTCGATGCTCTAGTGACACGAGATTAAATGTTGCTAGAATGGGACCAGGTTCTCTCGCATAATCAATATAGCATTGTACAAACCTCCCACCAGTTCAGATATTTCAGTTTGTTTTAAATTATCAGTTACATGCTACAATATATTTCATTCCTGAATTTGATCAATAGTTGAAAGGAGGAAGCACAGTAGGGTCCTCGGAAGAAAAAAAAAGGAGCATATTAAGTATTTCGGCCTACTGCTTATCATCCCCCCCCCTCCCTCCCCGTTTCAATGGCAGTGTGCTAATTAATGATATTGATCCTTTTACCTACTTAATATACGACTGAAACATATTAAGATTTACATTCAGACTTTTTGATAGAATTTCACTTTCGAACTCAGTGAACACGTCTTGTATAGCTCTCCTTATGTTCATTTCGACTTCGTTCAGCTTCTTTTGGCAACAAGGTGTTGAATCATCTCAAATCTGTTTGTTTTCGTAGTAATGTTCTAACACTGCCGATAAATAACAATAGATAGGTGCTGTTCTTTCACATCTGTCACGTCCTTCCTCGGCACATACTCCGAAGCTACACATCTTCACTTCCAGAGATAAATGTTTCAAACAGCTCAGATATTCTGCGATCAGATTCCTCGTACTTGCTACGTATAAATATTTTCTTATCCTAACACTAGCAGTACCAAGAAGGAAAGGGGGGAGCGGATATTTTATGCCTACCTTCCGAAAATATTGGAATCTAGTCAGTTACTTTATATTTTAAAATTTTGGAGAAAATACTTATTGCTTTTAACGAATTCTTCTACCAGATTCCATATACATTTCAAATTTTTCCGTTAAACTTAATCTAAAAATTTAAATCTCAAATGTCACTTTCTCAGTGAATGTCATATTCAATATTTTCAGTTTCAGGGCCTTACTTACACATCGGTATCTCTTTAATGAATATGTTGAAAGTAAAAGTCAACAACACTGAATCAATTTGAATTTTTAAATTTGGTTTGGTTATAGTTATGGAGTCGGTAGAAGACGTTATTAAAAATTCATTGGTGTTGCGAAGAGTGTTCTAAAATGTATTTTCAGGATCCCGACCCTACTTACCATTTAGTACCTCTTTCAAATGTGGGTCGTTAATATAATTCAACAATAATTAATGCATTTTGCCTTTTTACAATTTTTTAGGGTGGGCAAAATTATTCTCGCCCCCATTGATAATGCGCGGTGTGGAAAATGTCTTGGTATTACTAGTATGAACGCCTGCATTCGCTGATACTATAAAACATTATGACGACTGATTCCCTCCTCTACGGCAACTGAATTTAAAGTTATGGACCTTTTAATTATCGTGATATATGAGACCTTGCTCTCACGAACTGATTTGTAACTAAGGGCTGAAAGTAATTATCTGCCAGATGTATCGAGAAGTATCTTCTATCACCTAGTTTTGCTAGCAGTTCATGTTGGTGAAATGGGGTACGACTCTACCAGGGACTACATGTTGGTTGTAGCCATAAAATCTCCACGAAGTAGCCGTGCTCGCATCGACTTTTCGATGCGTTATTTAGGTAAAGCCCGGTTGCTCACATTTATAATTTCGATAACACTGAAACTCCAAAGTCACTCTAATTCGTCCTTGGTTACTATTTTAATTTGAATTGCTGCTGAAGGTTTTTTGTAAAATTTTGATGCTTCCATTGGTTCCCCGGCTCTGAAATTATTCACACATGCGAGTTCAAGCAGAATTAGTTCATTACATTCTTACTAAAGTTTTTCTAACTGGAAGACAGCAATCTGTTGTTTGACTGAATTAAATGAAGCTTGCACAGTGAACAATAAATTGGCATATTCGTCTTTTGAATCTGCAGCTCTCGTCCTTTCCTTCCGCATTTTCGGTTAAATTATAGGATATGGGTTCCACATTTTGCAAACACACTGTTTTTTCGTTTTACCCAAACATGTTTCAGCACATCTGTGCCATAATCTGTGGGATTTTATTTATTGTAAACTCTAAAAACTGAAAGTATTTTAGGTTGTAACTGATTTAATAAAATGAGGCCTCAAGAAATTTTGAGTTCATTCTGCTTCTTACCGTGATTTTACATTATATGGTCTTGCAGGACCAACTGTATGGCGTCCTGCACTGATAGCTTGTCAACTGCAAACCAAACAATGTAAATGTAGGTTTCACTGGCGAGTTTACACATCTCTTGATTTTTAAAAATCGTGGTTTTGGCGTGTCAAGATATATGTTAAGTCGCCTATGAAATTTACATTTACATCGTTTGGTTTGCTGATGACAAGCTATTAGTGCAGAATTCCATACAGTTTGTAACCTCCCCCCTCACTTACCGACCTTAATGACAGTGAAAAATGAAACCGCGTGTACCTAATGGGAGTTTTGGAAAAGCAATCGTCACCGAAGTTAACCTGTCGGTAAAGAGGGAGGAAAGGGTTACATCTAAATGAAAGGAAAAATGCAAATGAAACTGGTGGAAATTAATTTTGAAAAGGGGTAAAGTTAATAAAGAAAGTAAATGTGCGGCCGTTACGTTAACAATTAACTAGCGGTAATTAGATATTTGAGATTTGGGGGAAATCACGGTCGCCAGTCCTAAGGACAATTACTATAGTAACTGAAAAAGAAAGGTTATTACACATATAATTAACACTAGAAGCGTGGCAACTGAAGGTTGACACGTGTAGTGTGAAAACTGAAAGTTTGTCAGAAGTAATAAATTTCGCTACACCCTGACTTAATTTAGCAAAAGAATTAATAACCGGAAAATCGAAAGTTAATTTAGTGACTGAAGTTAATAGTGAGCTTTCTTTCTGAAGCACATCGAAATTCAGTAAAATACGGTTAGTCTTGGACTACCTCAACAATCATTTCAAAAACTACTTGAATCTACGCAATTTAGAAATAAGAGATTTAACTTTGAACTTGAATTAAATGATCCTGAACAATTAACAATAGTAAAATTTAGTACGTACCAAGCTGAGCTGCAGTCACAGGTAAGCTAAAATACGGTAACAAAGCTCGCACTCTTAATTCGTGCTTGTGTAATCTGAATATTGTAGCCAGCTCTGAGACTTTAACTGAACTTTGAAATTAAAGCAGTGAAATGGAATTATGCTGGCGTTTGAATTTCAACGACACTCGGGTTCATTTCGGAAAAGGAAGGGACCCTGCTTGGCAATGCAATTGGGACAATGAGCAACAAAGGTTCATGCTAAGTTGCTGTAATATTGCGAGGCAAATGGAACAATTTGAAAAGCTGAGGTCTGCCATACAGTTCTGAAACTTTACGTGCTTTTAGTCTTCCTTGTTGGTTGATTGAAGGTTTGAAGCCGTCGATCGAGGAGGTGGCGACAGTCACTCATTGTCGGCCGTCGCTGTTGCAGAAGCTGGATGTTGGCGCGCCTTCTTCTCGACACGGTCACCAGGCGAAACGGGCTCTTGATGTGCGCCAGCTAATGCGTCCCGTCCGCGACACCATGTCAGAAACTATCATCGCGAGTCGAGCGCAATTACTTACTGCCAAACCCCGAAAGCGCGGCAACTCGCGGGAGCGTCACACGACACCTGCTCCACTCGCTACTCCCGCCAGACTCCCACTGTTCTGCCCGCGCTCCACGCGGCAGAGTTAACACTACCAAAGATCCTACACACTTTGATTCTTCACACGACCCATCGATGTAATCGTTCGATAGCAGTTTTCCCTAGGCAAGACCCAGCGTAAAAATACAAATAATCTTTACACAACAAACCAATTATACATCGACATAAATGCATAAATATATATATACAAACAGTAAAACAATTACAATATATAAAGAGACAGAAATGTCATATCTTGAGGTAACAAAACAAGGAAAAAAAATAATAGTACAATAGATGAAATAGGAGGATATGCATTTCCGGCGTTACAAGTTGGTCCTGAAAAACCATATAACGTAAGATCACGGTAAGAAGCGAAACGAACAAAAATTGTCTTTAGGCCTCACTTTGTTAAATCAGGCATAACCTAAAATACTTTCAGTTTTTAGAGTTTACAACAAATAAAATCCCGCTGTTGATGATACAGAGTTGCAGAAGCATGTTTGGGTAAAAATAAAAAAAAAATAGTGCGTTTGCAAAAAGGTGGAACCCACGTCCTATAATAAATGTGACGAGCTCAAAAATATATACGATTGCCTTCAGCGCCACCGCCAGATAGAAATGTTTATATGACTTGTTTCTAACTGATTTCTGTTCTTAACATACCTCTGACTGGTATTCATTATTTGTTATATGATGTCTACAGTTGACCAGCTCGTAGTAATCGTGACGAACCTCTTCTCTAATAAGCTTACATTTTGATTAATATTACTGCTACGTCGGTGTCTACTTGAAATGACAGCAAAATGGCGGTGTTTACATTCGTGACCTAATGAAGCACTGTGGACAGGAGGGTAACATCTGTATAGAGCGGTTTATTGACCGTTTACGACTCCCGTTGCTCGGACACACAGCCCCGGCGCGATACTGTGGTAGCCGGACCACATGCCTGGGGCGTGCTTCATGGGAGTTGAGCTTCCCTTTTGACGTACTTGTAAACAGACGCACTATGCCCTCTGTGTACCAGAGCTATTTCCGACTGATGTTCTATTTGAACGTCGCTCGCTGTGTGGGCTCGAATACCTGTGTGTCTACACCGCTGTCCATTAAAATTTCTACACCAGTAAGGACAGCAAATTTTTAATTTTTGCTTATTGTGCGTAGACGATCATACGAGCATAGTAAGAAGAATACACAATAAAATCTGAAGTTGATTTGGGGAGGTATACAGGGTGCGAAATTTTGTACACAGGGCTGCCACTTCTGGGAGCAACAACGGCTCCAGCTCAGTTGCTCATCGAGTCGAAATGACATCAGACGCATATAGTACCTTTTCTACATTGTAGTTAGCTAAGAAATAACAACGTTAATATGACAAATAGTATTAAATGATTTGCATGTCTATAGCGACAATGTGAGTAAATAATAGTGACTATGAACTAATAATGTTAATACTGGCAGTACCTGTGCTACTGTTGCCACTAATAATGGTAATAGTAGTAACGATGATAACAACGCCATAGATTATGATAGTAATAACAATAACGATAGTGTCAGATACAACAGAAATTATAGGTGTACAAAATATATGTATTCTGCTATAGCGATTTCTGCGGGTACGAAAGTTGAAAGACAGTACCAGCAAAGAATTCTGAGAAATGTGGAGGATGTGAAGCTTGAGATGTGATTCAGTTCCTAATATAATGCATGAGGATTTGAGAGTCGCCTTCTAGATACTGAGAAGGACTTTGGGAAAATGGATGAAACATAGGAGTGGAATAGAAAGGATGTTGCTCTGATGAGAACGGCTGTTTCTGGCGTGTTGTGCAGATAAGAGCGTTAAGGTCGAGGAGATATATGAGGTGCAGTGTACAGGAGATAAGACAGAGGGTATGGAAATCTCTGCGCTTCTCTGCACGGAGCCAGGATAGCTGTGCATGATGGTGAAATGTGAACAATGAGTCGAACATCACAGGCATAATAAACACAAGCATTCAGAACGAGTTCCCGGCTCCGAGAGGGTTCCTTATGAAGACCTTGCAGGATAAAATCGCTGTAATCAATAACTGGAAGTTCAAATGGTTCAAATGGCTCTGAGCATTATGGGACTTAACATCTGTGGTCATCAGTCCCCTAGAACTTGGAACTACTTAAACCTAACTAACCTAAGGACATCACACACATCCATGCCCGAGGCAGGATTCGAACCTGCGACCGTAGCAGTCCCGCGGTTCCGGACTGAGCGCCTGAACCACTAGACCACCGCGGCCGGCAATATAACTGGAAGTGTAAGTGTTTGTATGGGCCTATCATTTCGTCTTTGTGTAGCGGAATTCATGAGTCGTAGCAGCAATTGAACATCTTTTTTATCGAGGTTAGTTAGGACAGCATGGCAGCATTCAGTCTTTCGTTATCTTCTTGAAGAGACCTCGAACACAGGCCCCAGTCACTAAAATTAACTCTTGAGACATGTAACATGTACAGGCTACGTGAACCAGAGATGATCGTGGTGTGAATTAGAGACATCCTATACCATTGTGTCAGGTGCTTGAGCAATATGACTATGACGAAAGCAATATGGCAACGTTCACTCTCCTCGGAATCTCCACATACGGCTACATGCACAGAGGTGCTGTAGCACACAATCGGCATTCGTCTGAACAGACGACGTGGTACGACTGCTGCGGCTAGTGTTGTCTTTGCACGGACCACCACTGCCGCCGCCCCTCTTTTTGCTGCAGCGTCCAGGGAATCAGTACCTGAGCTTGGCGTGCTGGCAAACATTCTTCGGAGTTCCAAACGTCGTTACCCTGTCAGTGTGGATCCTTATCTTGCTGCGAACAAACCCGTTTCCTGACACCTTGCTGTACAAACCTGCGTGGCTGAGTGAACAATACGTCCAATCGGGTGCTAGTCACTCTGGGTTGCTGACTTCATTCATGGCATCGAGTACAGCCCTACTGAAATCATAAATTCCATATTCATATCACAGTCGTGGGATCCTGACCAATGAGAGTAGAAATATCGCGGATGGGTAAACCACAGTCTAGAAAGGCTACGATGTCACTCCGTCCAATTCCAACAAATGCTGGTAGACAATTTTGCTCAATTTAGCACGAACGATTCACAGTAACCAAAATTCAAATGCGATTTTTTATTGAGAAAGTCGATGCGTAATATTTCCTTACAAATAGACAGTAGATGCTGTTACTCCTATCAACTCAGTGTGGTTGCGCCGAAATATTTATCATTGCCATATTCTCGGGGCAATTTGGCGTTTTTTACCTGCCTTTTCACGGGGCTGCGATTTTAATCCTGAACTAGTAAAGGGGCTTTTTTAAAGCCTCGTGAGCTTTAGAATTATGTCTCATGTAAGAGAGTCGGCAAGTGGCGTCTGGCATTGTTTTGTTTTGATGTAAATTCACATTGGCGTCTTCATCCTAGGAATTTTGCTAGTCAACCGTTATAAGGAATCTCAGTTTTGTAGATTTTATGAAAACAGCTGCCTGTTCCTAGTACCACAAGAACAGTGTTACCGTTAATGAAACTAATTCTGCAACATAACTATGAACAATATCACCTGCCCTGGTATCCGCGCGAGTTAGCACGCCGCTTCCGAGATTCGGGGAAGCGCGCCGGCTTCTGATCGTATCCGCCCCGCGGATTAACGATGAGGTCCGGTGTGCCAACCAGTCTGGATGAGGTTTTACGCAGTTTTCCACATCCGATTAAGTGAATACGGGGCTGATTCGTAAACATCTCGACAACGATCTGGCACTTTCATATGGGATAAAATTAGACGCAGATAGATAGGGTGGAAGGTGGAATCCAGAGCAACACGCTGACCCCATGAGTATACGGGAGAAGGTAAGGAAACAGAAAAAGAACCAAACTTTTGCTGTTTACTAATTAACCTGTCAATGTTTTCTCTTTCTGTTCTGTAGGGCCGAATATTCTTCTGTTTGATTAAAGTAACTTATTTTCTCCTTTTTCCAGAGATTTTATTGAATGTCTTGTATAGAACAGAAAGAATGAAGACAGTTGTAAAGTTTTCATATATGTCGCCTCCTTTTCCGTAGATTAGAATAGTTAGAATTCCTTATTAAAAATAGTTACAAAAAATTAAATATCTTGCTTGTTACATCAGAAGTCAGTAATTCTGAAAGTGAAATCAAAATAGCACGGAGATTAATCAGAGAGCAACACTTTAGTCCACCAAGGCGAACTGAAAGCAATGAAATAAATTGATCATTGCAATTAACATGCAACAAGACCCTTTAACAATCGATTCATAAACACGGTAAGAAAGAAAAGTCATTTTAATGTATGCGGAAATCAGTACTCTCAGCACTCTCAATCCATCTCATGATACTCTGGCATGTTCCAGTAAATTCAAAAAAAAGGAATTAACCACCTCAAATCCAACATCCGGCTCAGTAATACGATCGGGAATTTGATGACGGCTCTCGATTCATTTCTGTAAGATGTAATGATCCCTCTCGCATATCAGTCTGTCTCTTCATATCCCTATATTTGAGGGTAGCATCACTGCTATTAAAATGTCTATTTCCGTGATAATCAATATGAAATGAATCCTGAAGATCAGGATGACGATAAATCAAATTTTTTATGTCGATTTAATGAACTACTTACTACCTTCAGTGAAATTTACATTAACAAAATGTATACAAAATAAGAATACTGTTCACCATTATTTTCCCTGACTACCATATGATATGAAGTCTGTAGTTTCAATAATTTAATACCGAAAAATTTTCGAAGTGCACGAAAGCACTTTTAACCATACGTAGTCTATTATTAGCAATTACTTGCTCGAACTTTGATAGGTTTCACCCGGCTCAGTCAGCATTGTCAGTTAAAATCTATTGTTTTGTAAGCAGCTGTTATTGGATTCGCTGGTGTGCTGCTGTTGTGGAATACTCAGCCTGAGCAACATTAGCAGGCGTGCTACTATTATTAAATGAAATAAATAAATAATTGCTTTGGTGAAGATGGTATGCTCGCAAAAGCGAGAGACCAGTTAATTTTTCTCTTTTCGATTAAAATAGAGGGACTGGTGATCAGGGGCGTATCCAGCGGAGATGTTGATGGCGTGTGTCTGCGTGTGTGTGTGTGGCGGGGGGATCTGTTCTGCCATACAGACAGACGTTTGGATTCAGGGCTAGTGTGAAGACAGGCGGAGCATATCATGAATACTAATTAGCATCAAGTGTACTCAGAACCATTCAAACATGTACTGAGATAGTAATATCATTGGCCCTCCTTGTCTTTCCCATTTCCCTACCCCTTTAGCTCAGAGCCTGATAGCTCTTTTGCTAGCAATGATTTACAAATAGTTTTCCGAGCGAAACAGTGGAAGAACTTGTTCAGTGTTGAAAACCTTCCACTACTTTTTACTTGAACCTGTGTGTTCACACCCCGTTCTCCGTTTTTAATGCCCTGAAACATTATGCCTTTACATAAAATTTGATCTACATGTGGATAAACGCAATCCGACTAACTTTGTTTTTTAGCTTCGTAGTTGTATGAACTTTTGCTTGCAATAGCTGAAAATTTTATTTAAAGAAAATATGATCGCTGCTGAGCGCAGCTCTTTTTTTTTCCTTTATTGTCATTTCATTCCACTGCCCCATTGGGATAGGGCTGGGCTGGCAGCGGCACTATTCGCTGCTCTTCAGCCAAGAGATTACATAGAATACCACACAGGAACATTACATATATAAATATGGGGCTAATAGATGAAATGTCGGAACTCATTCTCTCTCAGCTTTAAATGTAGTTGAATCAAACGTAATGCATTCGAGAACCTGATTCTTAAGTGAACACATGTAGAGGTATAGAACATGTGGAGAGTTAAACTAAACAGAGAAGGAATGGAGTGAAAATAAGTTCGTAAGAACCACGAATTATCATCACATTTATTATACTGTTCAGTAATTTAATCCAAAAATTTCAAATATCATGTGTCTTTACATGACCAGCCACATACAACTGAAAAGTAAAAACACCATATATTAGAATTAACGCAAGAAATATTATTCGACGAGTGGAAGAGCAATGAGACAAGCAGCTCGGAAGCTTCAGGGCTGAATAAAAGTTGGATATTGATTCCCACATGACCTAAAGAAGTTGTAAGCCCAGACAGAGACCTAACTTTTTCCAAGTTAAACACGACTACAGAGTGTCACCAGGAAAGGTATATACCATAATCTACGCAACATATATCACTCTCCGTGTCGCCTATCGCATCCGCCTCCCCTCCCCCATGCAGATCCTGTATGACCTAATTCCGTTCCCACACCTCCTCCTTGCCCCCGAATGGATACGGATCCTCTACACCTCCCGCAAACGTGAACCTGCTCACTCGCTTGTCTCTCCCCTCCTTTCCCACCCTGGTCCAATGCCACGCCTGTACTCCTACATCCCACACACTCTCCATCACTCCATACTCTTGCCCAAGGTGGCTTCCACTAACTCCCCCTCCCTGACGATGCCCTCATCCGCTCCATCTACCCCTCCTACCAACGTTGATCCTCCCCTTCCTCCCCCTGAGTTTTTCCCCCAGGACACCCTCTCTCTCTTCTCTCCCTCCTCTCTTCCTCCCTCCCACCTCTCCCCTCGGGCTTCCCCTACCCCCTACCTTCTTCCCTCAGCCTCCCTTCTCCTCTGTTCCTGGCATCTACACCCTCTCCCTCCTACCCACACCTTTTCCCTTTGGAAGGCCCCCGTCTTTGTGTGTGAACAGGGAATCTTCGTGCGCCAGAAATCGTCGCCAGTGTTTGTGTGTGTCTTCATGTTAGTGTTTAAGTGTCTCACCGTTTGTGGTCCATTGTTGACGTGTGTCATTTCTGTCTTCTCTGTTTCATGTAAAAGTGCTGAACGTTTTTTTATTCGGACAATGCGCCTGTGAACAGCTACATGTATTTTAATATGTCTGTCTACCGTTTTTTATCCACCGTGGCCGGCCGCGGTGGTCTCGCGGTTATAGGCGCGCAGTCCGGAACCGCGCGACTGCTACGGTCGCAGGTTCGAATCCTGCCTCGGGCATGGATGTGTGTGATGTCCTTAGGTTAGTTAGGTTTAAGTAGTTCTAAGTTCTAGGGGACTGATGACCACAGCTGTTAAGTCCCATAGTGCTCAGAGCCATTTGAACCATTTTTATCCACCGTGTTTGTTTTGTTTTTCTATGCCTCTTTATATACTGTTTGTGTTATCTGTGGCTGAAGAGCAGCATAGATTGGCCCCTACCGGCCTACCTATCCTGTAAAGGTGTTGAAATAACAATAAAGATAGAAAAAACATATATTATGCAAACACAGCACATGCATGAAAGCCAGCAACCATCTCGCAATAATTCAGAATGATGTCATTTTAGTACACTCATTTCATTACCACAAAGGAAAACGCCTGTACTAACACATCAGCATAGCTTCATGGTTGCAGGTGAAAGAATAGTGTGTACAATCAAGGTGCCCCTTTGTCCACTGACCAGGTGGCCTCACTAAATGACACTGTAGACAGGCTTTTCTATTTGTTGACTCAGGTCGAAGCTCAGACGGCTTGCTATGACATAACTACAGTCCTAAAACTACCATAGGCTACCGTAGACTATCATAAGGAAATATAGCCTATAGTAGTTCGCCTAGTAGCCTTGGTTACTTAGGACCATATCCACATTATCTGTACATTAGTTGTGTTGTATATAGACTGGGCGTTATCCCATTTCGATCGCTTTGTTTGCTATACGATCAGTGTCTTACTACATTCCCCTAGAAACTGAAAGTGATGAACCATATAGAAATTGAGTGAGGACGTACAATAGGCTGTGTAACCTAAGGATCATGTTTCTTCTGCATAGCTATCCTTCTGTCTGTTACGTAATTATAAACTGTATTTATAGCAAAGTTGAAAAAGGTCAATGTATAATTCAGGTTTTATTCAAAAATTATTGCTTTGTAACACAAAACAGAGGATTGTTGTAGCAAAAATAAAAGAAAGCAACACAGATTTATTTATCATGTAGTGCTAGAAAACACAATTTCTTTAAAAACGGTAGAATTCAAAACATGCAAAACGAGAAAGTATCAAACATACATTCAGATCTTCGTCGAGCTTGTTTAAAACATGTTTCTGTTATTCACAAACAACTTTCGCACGCATTAGTAATAATAGAAAACTCTTGCTTTTGATCATGATGAAGAACGTTACACTGAGTACAAAATTACAGCAATAATTGTATTGCTGTGGTGACATTAATGACCAGAAGTTACGCTATCAACTAATTTTTGTTACTTATACAATCCATTTTATATTTTTTAAGGATGTAAAACATACATTGGGCTAACACTGAATGATGAGTGGTTCTAATTACGTGCAAAATAAAAAACAAAAGCCGTCGGCTCTCAGTTTCCGTATCACACATTCATTTACGTTTCTTTCCCTACAAATACTACCAGCAAACCCACCATTTACTTCGTCATTTATGTACTATACCAAAAGTACCGAAAAGTATTTTTGTAAGAGCGCAACTCTAGACGTAACTCACAGTTTCCACTCGAAGAGGCACTACCACAGCAGACAGAAGTGACTACAGAGTCTTTATGTTAAACAAGTTCCTATTCACGCGCAAACGAATACGTAGCATGAAAGGTGTCACTGTCACGTAGAGAATTCCAGCGTGTATGGAGCGACAACAGCTAATGCTTAGCGATCGAGAAAAAGGTAGGACTATCAAAGAATAAACATCTGGTGGCTTCTGCATTAAATTCTAATTTCACATTAGTCAGAGAGTCCTTCAACTTCTTTGCATAAATATTTTCTTTTAAAGTTTTCACACGACTTCGTGGGTATTTGTGTGCTAATGTTAAAGCAGCTGCGAAGTGCAATGTTTCAGTTTTCAGACACTCAACAACGCACGCCTTCCTAACTTAGCAGTGGCCCACAGTCTCACGATAGGCAGTCCCGCCTGCGTCTTGTAGCTCTAAAGGAATAACAGAGAGAGTCTGTACATTCGGCAGTCGTCGCACGCCTTATAGATTTCCTGTTTCAGTTTGGTAGTTTATACAGCTCGCCACAAAATTGACGGCGCTCGCCAGAATATGGAGGACACGGTAAAACATGAGTATGGGAGGCAGCCGGCGTGACAGCGTAACAGCAGCAGGAGGCGGCCTTCGGAACGGTTTGCAGGCTTGGGCGCAGGGTTATCAGAGCGTGGCCCCCACTGAAAGTCAATGGGGTGAGTACCTGCGGCCTCGTTCCGCGCCACGAACCGGCGCAGCCCTGCTACAAAACCACCACCCTTACACTCCAACTGCTTCTCAGCTCCGAGGACGCGCTGCCCACCCACTCTGACGTTCTCTCACATTGCATTTCAGTAGAGTATCGAGTTAAAATATCGGTAGTAACATATTATTTACAACTGATTTAGTTCACCATTATAGCTGCCACAATTGTTAACTATAACCTTGAAATTTATTTACTGTTACTGTTTTTCACGAATTTGTTGTAAGTATCGAAAACTGAAAAGTGGCTATTAGTGGAATTAGTGAAAGTGAAAAACGTGATTCGATGAGCTGATTCGGCGCTAAAGTACTGAGCTATTACTAAGACACCTAAATGTGTGTGTTAGCATAGAAACTCCCTGATAGACCTACACGACTGGCCATTAAAATTGCTACACCAAGAAGAAATGCAGATGATAAACGGGTATTCATTGGACAAATATATCATACTAGAATTGACTTGTGATTACATTTTCACTCAATTTGGGTGCATAGATCCTGAGAAATCAGTACCCAGAACAACCACGCCTGTTCATTGAGTCAAACAGAGCTTGGATGACGTGTGCAGGTACAGCTGCCCATGCAGCTTCAACACGATACCGTATTGCGACGAGCCAGTTGCTCGGTCGCCATTGACCAGACGTTCCCAGTTGGTGAGAGATCTGTAGAATGTGCTGGCCAGGGCAGCAGTCGATTTTCTGTACCCAGAAAGACCCGTACAGGACCTGCAACATGCGGTCGTGCATTATCCTGCTGAAATTTAGGGTTTCGCAGGGATCAAATGAAGGGTAGAGCCACGGGTCGAAACACATCTGAAATGAAACGTCAACTGTTCAGAGTGCGTCAATGCGAAAGAGAGGTGACAGAGGCGTGTAACCAATGGCACCATACCATCACGCCCGTTGATACGCCAGTATGGAGATGACGAATACACGCTTCCAATGTGCGTTCACCGCGATATCGCCAAACACGGATGGGACCATCACGATGCTGTAAGCAGAACCTGGATTCATCCGAAAAAATGACGTTTTGCCATTCGTGCACCCAGGTTCGTCGTTGAGTACACCATCGCAGGCGCTCCTGTCTGTGATGCAGCGTCAAGGGTAACTGCAGCCATGGTCTACGAGCTGATAGTCCATGCTGCTGCAAACATGGTCGAACTGTTCGTGCAGATGGTTGTTGTCTTGCAAACGTCCCCATCTGTTGACTCAGAGATAGAGACGTGGCTGCACGATCCGTTACAGCCATGCGGATAAGATGCCTGTCATCTCGACTGCTAGTGATACGAGGCCGTTGGGATCCAGCACGGCGTTCCGTATTACCCTCCTGAACCCACCGATTCCATATTCTGCTAACAGTCATTAGATCTCAACGAACTTAAGCAGCAATGTCGTGATACGATAAATCGCTATCGCGATAGGCTACAATCCGACCTTTATGAAAGTCGCAAACGTGATGGTACGCATTTCTCCTCCTTACACGAGGCATCACAACAACGTTTCACCAGGCAATGCCGGTCAACTGCTGTTTGTGTATGAGAAATCGTTTGGAAACTTTCCGCATGTCAGCACGTTGTAGGTGTCGCCACCGGCACCAACCTTGTGTGAATGCTATGAAAAGCTAATCATTTGCATATCACAGCACCTTCTTCCTGTTGGTTATATTTCGCGTCTGTAGCACGTCATCTTCGTGGTGTAGCAATTTTAATGGCCAGTGGTGTATTTCCAAAAGGACCATGGATTAGGAAAGGGAATAGGAAGGGAGCGGAAGTTTTTGCGGGGGGGAGCGGGAGGGGAGGGGGGGAGGATTCAAAGACGAGAGGTGTTGTAGTAATGGGGTGTAACTTAGAAGAAGAGAAGAGTATGGTAACATAATGCCTTTGCCCTCAGCTCTAATCGTTGTAGGCACTGACAGCCGGCCAAAGCCGGAGATTAGGTCAACCGAAATTTCTGCGAAGAACATAACGGTGTTCCGAAAGGATACGCTCAACACAGTTGGAAGTGGCGAGTTTTTTGCTGTTAAAAGTAGTTTATCTTGTGGCGAACTTGAATCAGATAGTTCCTGTGAGTTATTATGGGCTGAGGTCATTCTTGGCAATCGGAGTAAAATAATAATTGAATCCCTTCACCGACCTTCCAACGCAGATGACATAATAGTTGATAGCTTCCAAGAAAATTTGATTTTAATTTCAAACACGTACCCGACTCGTAGAATTATAGTTGGTGGTGACTTTAATTTGCCCTCGATATGTTGGCGAAAATACATGTTTAAATCCGTAGGTACGCATAAAACACCATCCGAGACTGTGTTAAATGCATTCTCCGAAAATTATTTTGAGCAGTTACTTCACAAGTTCACACGAATAGTAAACGTTTGTGAAAACACGTTTGATATCTTACTCACAAAATATCCTGAGCTGATAACGAGCATGAAAACGGATACAGGGATTAGTGAACGCAGGGTTGTCGTAGAGAATTTGAATAATGTAATCCCCAATCTTTCAAAAATAAACGAAAAATATACCTATTCAAAAAAGCAGACAAAATTCACTTGGCGTCTTCCTGAGAAACAACCTGCACTTCTTCCAAATTGAAGGGATTCTCGGAAAAACAGCATTAGTCCAAAAAACAAGGTTTTGGCAAACGAGACGAAACTGTCCACCATCATAATGCAACGATATCAACATGGAATCTGGTATTGCGTAAGGATACGTTTACACAGCAGGAAACATAATATGAGCTTGCAAATACATAAAAAGCTTTATTTCATACATGAAAACAAAAACTACGATGGACGTACGTCATTTATGCTTGAAATATATAGAAGTCATAAACCCTTTTTTTTGCTATGATGCATTCATAAGTATAACAATGTACCAGAAATATACAAAAATGATATTACATTTTGAGTGCTTATTACATGTAGCCCTCTGTGACACAGTTAGACCGGGCACTCTTAATAAAGGCGTCTATAATACCATTTCCGTGATCTGAACCTGCAATACACGCGATTTACATTCGTAGAACAAATGTTATTGTCATCACAGTCAGTGTCACCTTCATTGTTGCCTTCATATGCCATGAAAAGTCTATTATAAAATGCTGTGTTGTCGTGCTTGCTCAAATATTGCATCAAGTTTTGTAGGTCCGTAATCTAGACTGGTGGTAGTAGCAACCTTGTTCTGTATGCTGGTTTTAGTTAAATTTTATGTAAAAGTGGAACATTATTGCGAATGTCGCTAGTCCTCCACAGTCATAATATGTATCCCTCAGTTTTACAAGTGGACGTCTCTGCTCTGTCTTGAACATTCTCAATGTTTTAATTTGAATTGCAGTGTTGTGACGATTCAGAAAGTGCGAGTCAAAGTTGCTCTGAAATCAATGAAATCGTTATATTAGATTTCTTGTAGAGTAAATGGTAATGGGTTTTGTCCTGATCTTGATATTACTTCCGTCTAGTCGTTAGGAGACTCTGTTGCATTCAGTTTTCTTTTCTGTTTATCTACGAGAGGAAATTCTTGATAATTTTGGAGATAACTGTTCAAAAATGGCTCCGAGCACTATGGGACTTAACTGCAGAGGTCATCAGTCCCCTAGAACTTAGAACTACTTAAAACTAACCAACCTAAGGACATCACACACATCCATGCCAGAGGCAAGATTCGAACCTGCGACCTTAACGGTCGCGCGGTTCCAGACCGTAGCGCCTAGAACCGCTCGGCCACTCCGGCCGGCGAGACAGCTGTGTCACTGCATTGGAAATAATTACGTTATGCTAAGAAAAAGTTCCAAGGCATGCAATAGAAAACACAAGAAACACATGATTTTTGTTCTGTCCAGATGAACCATCAGTTATTAGAACTAGATGTTCAGAATCGTACTTCGAATGTTTTGCGTACGTAAATAGCATTTATGTAACGTCATTGGCTCCCTTATTTCCGTCGGCTTCGTGATAAGTAAACATAGTAACTCGGTCACCAGCTAGGAGTGTACACCAAAGACACAGTACCAGAACTGCCCGGAATAGAAGACAGCGGAAGGTGTTGCATATAATCAATGCTAATGCATGTCATCTCATTATTTTCAGCTTTTGCTTTGAATATACTCTTTCGTTGTCGAATGCTTCTGCTTCGAGCAAGTGAAGCTGCTCCTTTTTCTCAATTTCCCTTTGTCTTCCAGGGTCAATTCTGGATTGTTCAACATCTGTTGCAGCGAATCACAAAAACGAGCGTGTGTGCAACCTTGGAAAGCCAAACTTAATGTTATGATTGTGGAAGACGTGCCAATAACGTTTGAGAAGGATATACAGTTGATACTGTGCTAGAAACATTCTGTGCAGTCTCTTCACTGACATATCTGCCGGTGGATATTCCACGTTGGAATTGTGTCGGAGTGATAGTGAGACTGCCGAACAGGAAACGATTTGATATGGAATGTGATAAGATTTGTCACTACTGACGTGTATGTATTAGGCCGGTTGTCATGCTTGGCATGCATATCTTTGGGAGACGCGCCATGAACTAGCAAAGACATTTCAAATCTGCGCACATGTGCATGAGCTGTGGCATGAACGCTTATAAATCCTTTCAAACAGGCATTTCCTATCCATCCAACCTTACTTTGTATGTATATGCAGCATAATGACTTTTGCCACTGGATTCTGCAGAAAGGGGACGTCTTCGAATACGCGATGCACATTAATTAGTCCATCCAAATGACAGTGTTGAGCATTTTTGTCCTCCAGGGGATTAAACGTTTGAGGAATACGTTCTACTACTTCATGTCCTATCTTCTGAAAACAGTGAGAGCTCACAGTATGTAAACACAAACAATAGAATGCAAATTCACAATGAACGTACAGGAAATCGTCTTATTTCTTACCTGGAGTGAGCTCCTGTTACTCGGTTTGGTACAACACGGCCCACATGGTTTGAGGTTTAACCACAGCCATTCTCTTCTGATGGATCAGCTCTCTAGTATTACATTAATCTTCTTACGTAATGAAGAGTAGTAACCTTCAAGTTCACCATCTGCATTCATGAGTACACACACTCTGACAAGTAATGTAACCTCGAAAGGCAGCACGTCTTTACGGGAAACACAACGTCTGTTGACAAGATTAGTTTCAGGGCCTGCCACTTTTCTGCCGCATCATGTGCCGCTGTTTCATATAAAAGCAGCAGTTGTCCATGACTAGTGCTGCTTCTCCCGGAACCATGTTGGACATGTTTCTCCGGAAACGCCTACATTATAACCCTCGTTTTCTGTGGGACTAACGTCCTCTAACCTCACACAATATTATTATCAGATGCATTCATATACATACTTCAAAACGGCAGCACTAACTCAATTTACGCGATTTTCGACTAATGCCGTTTTTCAGAGAAACCCTCCAATTTTCAGTAATTCCTATTAATTTATTCATGCTTATTTCTACAGATGAAAAGTCACGCTAATTGTGTTGACACACAGTGGTCCATTCGAAAAAGTGAAATAATTTACCTGTCAAAAAACCTACATGAAAATTATTGTTATTCTATATCTGAATTTGCTTTATGTGATATTCTGTGTATGAATATGTGTGGAATGAAATAATCCGTCTTAGTCAAGAGCGGAGGTGAGCTAGCCACTTGTATTTTAGGTAAAAGTGTTTGTACAGCACTAAATTAATTTGGTGAAGGAGTAGGAACTTCGGAGGAAGCATTCCGTTAGAGTCTATTGACAGTGTCCTCCGTCCATTGACACTCAAACGTGCTTCAGTAGTAATGCAACGAGTATTCCAGTATTATTCGTTTTATCAGTGTCAATTAGTACGGTACTTCCGCATGTGGTTTCCCTGTTTTTTGGAGCTCTCGAGAAAGACATTCGTAGCTGTTGATTTATTTCAGAGGAAGAGATACATTCCTGGGTGTAATCATCATTACTTGGGCAAATCTTTGCCAATTTTTACTAAGAAGGAACTGACAACTGAAAAAGACGGTTGAAGCTGGGACGTTTCTGTATAAAGTCGAACAGAAGCGACGAGTCATTTTACTAGCGAAAATGCGATAATTTTGTGAAAAGCCGCAGTTTTGTCTTGAGTAATAACTAAAAAGTTACGATGAAGGATAATGAATGATGTTGAATCTCATAAAGTTAAATTAGAATAATAGCAATAAATTCAAACATCTTCGATCTTACACCGAAACAAATGATTTTTCTCGCACTCACACGTTTTGTTCAAGTAATTAAATCAAACAGGGGAAACGTGCTTATTGGAAAGCAGATAGTAGAATGACACATTATTATTGCCATCAGTTGCTGTTGATAAATTTGTTGTTTAAATGTGTGTTATAAAACTTCGTTCACTTTATCACTTCACATCAAATTGTACTATCAAAACTGAACTTTAGTGAAACGATCCTATATACTCCAGCCCTAATCTTTCGATCTGCATCTACATCCACATGGATACTCTGCAAATCAGACTTCAGTGCCTGGTAGAAGGTCCGTCGAACCACCTTCAAAGTAATTCCCCTTTTATTCCAATCTCAAACAGCGCACGGAAGGAACGAATACCTATATCTTTCCGTGCGAGCTCTGATTTCTTTTATTTTATTATGATGATCTTTCCTACCTATGGTGGACGGTGTAAAAAGATATTTTCGCATTCGGAGGAGAAAGCTGGTGATTGAAATTTCGTGAGAAGTTTCCGCTTCAACGAAAAACGCCTTTATTCAATGATGTCCAGCCCAAATCCTGTATCATGCAAGTGACACTCCCTCCCCTATTTCGTGATAATACAAAACGTGCTGCTCTTCTTTGAACTTTCTCTATGTACTCCGTTAGTTCTATCTGGTAAGCATCTCAGACCGAACTGCAGTACTCCAAAAGAGAACGGACAAGCGGAGAGTAGGCATCCTCTTCAGTAGATCTGTTGCATCTTCTAAGTGTTCTGCCAGTAAAACATAGTCTTCGGTTTGCCTCCCCCATAACATTTTCTTGGGTTCTTACCGGTTTAAATTGTTCTTAATTGTAATTCCTAGGTATTTAGTTAAATTTACGGCCTTCGGATTTGGCTGCTTTATCGTGTAACCGAAGATTAACAGATTCCTTTTTCACTCATGTGGATGACCTCACACTTTTCATTATTTAGGGTCATTTGCCAATTTTCATACCATACAGATATCTTCTCTAAATCGGTTTGCAATTTGTTTTGATTTTCTGATGACTTTACTAAACTATAAATGAGAGCATCATCTGCAAAAAACCTAAGACGGCTGCTCAAATTGTCTCCTAAATCGTTTATATAAATAAGGAACAGCAGAGGGCCTCTAACACTACCTTGGGGAAAGCCAGAAATCTCTTCTCTCGATTACTTTCTGCCAATTATTATGAACTGTGACCTATTTTACAGGAAATCACGAATCCTGTCACGTAACTGAGACGATATTCCATACGCACGCAATTTCACTACAAGCCGCTGGTGTGGTCCATTGTCAAAAGCCTTCTGGAAATCCATAAATATGAAATCAATTAGAAATCTCTTGTCCGTAGCGCTCAAAACTTCGTGTGTGTATAAAGGTAGTTGTGTTTCCGAAGAACGATGTTTTCTAATGCCGTATTGACTGTGTGTCAATAGACCGTTCTCTTCGAGGTAATTAATAATGTTCAAGCACAATATACGCTCCAACATCTTGCTGCATATCAACGTTAATGATATGGACCTGAAATTTAGTGGAGTACGCCTATTACCTTTCTTGAATATTGGTGTGATTTGTGCAACTTTACGGTCTTTGGGTACGGATTTTTCATCGGGCAAGCGGTTGTATAAGATTGTTAAGTATGGGGTTATTCCATCAGCATAGTCTGAAAAGAACCCAATTGGTATTCAGTCTGGACTGGAAGACTTGCTTTTATTAAGTGATTTAAGTAGCTTTACTACTCCGAGGATATATACTTCTAAGTTACTCATACTGGCAGCTCTACTTGATACAAATTCTGAAATATTTACTTCGTCTTCTACGGTGAAGGTATTTCGGAAGGCTGTGTTTGTAACTCTGCTTTGACACCACTGTCGTCGATAGTATTTCCTATGCTATCGCGCAGAGAAGGCATTGATTGTGTCTTGATGCCACCATACTTTACATACGATAAGGATCTCTTTGGATTTTCTACTAGGCTTCGAGACAAAGTTTCGGAGTGGAAACTATTATTAGCACCTTGCATTGAAGTCCGCCCTAAATTTCAAGCTTCCGTAACAGATCACCAATCTTGGAGAGTTTACGTTCGGTTAGATACGGGATGCTTTTTTCATTGTTTCTGCAACATTTTTCTGGCCTGTTTTGTGTACCATGAAGGCTCAACTGCGCCGTTTTTTATTTTATTTGGTATAAATCTGTCAATTGTTGTCGACACTATTTGTTTGAATGTAAGCCACATTTCGTCTACATTTACATTGTTAATTTGGAAGGAGTGGAGGTTGTCTCTCTGAGAGGCGTCAAGTGATTTTTTATCTGCTTTTTTGAATAGGTATATTTCTCGTTTATTTTTGGAGTATTTGGGGGTTACAATAGCCAGTTTCGCTACGACAACCCTGTGTTCACTAATCCCTACATTGGTTTTGATGCTCATTATTAGCTCAGGATTATTTGTTGCTAGGAGGTCAGGCGTGTATTGGGAAACGTTTACATTTCATGTGGTTTCGTGAACTAACTGCTCGAAACAATTTTCAGAGAATCCGTTTAGCACAATTTTGGATGATGTTTTATGTTTACCTCTGGATTTAAACATGTATTTTCACCAACATATCGAGGGAAAATTAAAGTCACCACCAACTGACATTGTATGGGTCGGGTTCGTGTTTGAAATTAAACTCAGATTTTCTCTAAACCTTTCACCAATTGTATCATCTGAGTTGGCAGGTTGGTAAAAGTATCCTATTTTATTCCGGTTGCCAAGAATGACCTCAGTCCATACGAACTCACAGAAACTATCTGCTTCAAGTTCACTGCAAGATAAACTACTTTTAACAGCAACAAACACGCCGCTGACAACTGTGTTATCTCCCACTCTGGCCAGCTTTCAATGTCTATAACGATTTGAACATCAGTGCGTTTAAAATGCGATTGGAGTTCTTATACTTTTCCAACACAACTACGACAATTCACATCTATTATATAGAAGGTTGCTGTATCTATGTTCTTTCTGTGTTCGACCTGCACCCTTTGAGACTGAAGCCCTTCTTGTGTTTCCCCTCCAACCTAAAAAACCGCCCAATCCAAGCCACTCAACCCCTGCTACTCTTGTATCCGCTTCCTGCGTGTTGTAGACTCCTGACTTATTCAGGACACCCAAACACCCTATGGCGCAGTCGAGGAATCTGTAGCCTACAAGGTTGCAGAACCGTCTGAGAATCCGATTCAGACCTTCCGCTTGGCTTTCTTCCAGAGGTCCGCAATCGATCCTGTCGATTATGCTGCAAATTTTGAGCTCGGCTGTCATCTCGCAGGCAGGGCTGGCTGCCTTTACCGCTTCTGTTAGTCACTCGAAACCAGAGATAATTATGAAATATCGTCTCAGTTATGTGACTGGATTTATGATTTCCTGTCAGAGAGTCCACAGTTCGAAGTAACTGACACAAAGTTATCGAGTAAAATAGAAGTGATTTCTGGCGTTCCCCAAGCCCCTTTGCTGTTCTTTATCTATACAAACGATTTGGGAGACAATCTGAGCAGTCGTCTTCGGTTGTTTACAGATGACGCTATCGTTTATCGAATGATAAAGTCATCAGAAGATCAAAACAAACTGCAAAATGATGTAGAAAAAAATATCTGAATAGTGCGAAAAGTGGCAGTTGACCCTAAATAACGAAAGGTATGAGGTCATCCACGTGAGTGGTAAAAGGAACTCGTTAAGCTTCGGTTACACGATAAATCAGTCTAATCTAAAAGCCGTAAATTCAACTAATTACCTACTTATTACAATTACGACCAGCTTAAATTGGAAGGAACACATAGAAAATGTTGTGGGGAAGGCTAACCAAAGACTGCGTTTTATTGGCAGGACACTTAGAAAATGTAACGGATCTATTTAGGAGGCTGCCTACACTACGCTTGTCCGTCCTCTTTTAGAATACAGCTGCGCGGTATGGGATTCTTACCAGATAGGACTGATGGAGTACATCGAAAAAGTTCAAAGAAATGCAGCAATTTTGTATTACCGCGAAATATGAAAGAGTGTGTCACAGAAATGATACAGGATTTGGGCTGGACATCATTAAAAGAAACGCGTTTTTCGTTGCGAGGAATCTTCTCACGAAATTCTAATCACCAACTTTCTTCTCCGAATGCGAAAATATTTTGTTCACACCGACGTACATAGGGAGGAACAATCACCACGATAAAATAAGGGAAATCAGAGCTCGTACGGAAAGATATAGGTGTTCATTCTTTCCGCGCGCCATGCGAGATTGGAATAATAGAGAATTGTGAAGGTGGTTCGATGAACCCTCTGCCAGGCACTTAAATGTGACTTGCAGAGTGTCCATGTAGATGTAGATGAAGATCCAAAGTGACTCACATCATTGGCACCAAGGTGAGTCACCACCTGCAGTTGGCTGCATCGTGTGCTCTTCATAGCATCCGGAAGGACCCGTTCCACATCTGGAATGACTCCACCCAGTATGCACACAGACTGCACATTGGCTTTCTTTCCCACCTTGGCATCCATGCCCCTAAGGTGCCCCATAAAGCACCTAACGTTGAAGCTCCCAGCTACCAATAATCCAACTCTGTATGCTTTTCCGGATTTTACACCCTGATATGTTTGCTCTGAAACAGGACAGGCGATAGTATCTGCCGGAGGGACGGTGTCAGCCACGAACAACATCTGGAACCTGTTTGTCAGACTAATCGGGGAGGCCTTACGTGTGGACGGTTGGGAAGTCTTTCGCCTCCTGACCTGAGTCAATGTCTCACTCGACCAGGGGGAGGGGTCAAGCTCAATGCAAGCGGTAACTGGGCTGATCACTGGTGCATACCGATCGGAGGACAGTATTAATTTTGTATATGACTGTGCCAAAAAAAGGATGTTGCTAGATCTCCTAAATTCATATGATCTGATGCAGACACTGTTTTTTCCAACTAGGGTGCAGGGAAATAGTAGCACAGCCATAGACAATATTTTTATTCATTCTTCGTTACTAGATGGGCAGTGTGTTAGCAAAAGGGTGTATCTCCTTTCAGACCATGATGCACCAATTTTAACGCTAAAAGGCTTCTGTACTCAAACAAATGTCACATATAATACAAACTATGTAGAAGAGTTAATCCAGTGGCAATAGAAAGTATTTAAAACTAGCCAAGAAACAAGAGTGGAAGGACGTTTTTAGTGCCGATAACATAGACGACAAATGTAATGCTTTCCTTAACACATTTATCATGTTCTCTGAGGTTTGCTCTCCATCAGAACGTTCTAAACGGGGTACCAGCAGTAAAAGGCAGCCTGGGTGGCTGACTAGTGGAATAGGGATATCACGTAGAACAAAGCGGGAATTATATCAAAATTTTATAAGTAGTCACAATCAAACTACAGATCCCCATTAGAAACACTATTGTAAAGCGCTTAAAAATGTTATTACGAACGCAAAGAGTATGTGGTGCGCAAACAGAATAGATAATTTATCGGCTAAAATTAAAACCATATGGTCAGTTGTGAAGGAAGTGTCTGGTCAGCAGCACAACGTCGATGATATAAAGCCAATTCGTAGTGAAAATATTTCTGTTGCTGGTAAATCAGACATATGTACAGCATTTAACAATCATTTTCTGAACATCACTGGTGAATTAAATAAAACTTTAGCTTCTACAGGGAATCATACAACTCTCTCGGAAAATGCCTTTCCGACACTGTTATCTGAAATACTCCTCTGTGACACTGACAAGGGGGAGATTGAGTCAATAATTAAATCACTGAAGACTAAGGACACTCATGCATATGATGGAGGGCCTAACAAAATATTAAAGTACTGTACTTAGCCCTGTACTTAGCTACGTTTGTACTTTTTCCTTTAGGAATGGTCGGTTTTGTGAACGATTAAAGTACTCGGTAGTAAAGCTACTTTATAAAGAGGGAGAAAGGGATAATGTAGGCAATTTTAGACCTACTTCTACGCCATCAGTGTTTGCTAAAGTTATTGAAAAGGCTGTGTATGAAAGGATAATTGATCATTTTGTATAACATAATTTGCTATCAAATGTAGAGTTCAGCTTTATAAGCCGTTTAACAACTGAAAAATGCTATATTCTCTTTTCTCTGTGAAGTAGTGGATGGGTTAAACAAAAGGTTTCGAAAGCTAGGCCTATTTTTTGATTTGACTAAGGCGATTGATTGTGTTGGTCACAAAATATTGCTGCGGAAGTTGGACCATTACGGAATACAGGGAGTAACTCACAATAGGTTCATCTCTTACTTTAACAACAGACAGCAAAAGGTCATTATTCACAGTGTTGAGAATGGCTGTGATGTGGGGTCTGAGTGGGCTATGGGTTACTATCAAATGGGGGGAGCCCCAGGTATCAGTGTTGGGGCCACTCCTGTTCCTTATTTATGTAAATAATGTGCCCTCTCGTATTATGGGTAACTCTAAAGTATTTCTGTTTGCTGACGGCACTAACTTGGTAGCAAAGGATGTTGTGTGCAACACTGTCTTTGTTTCAACCAGTGCAGACCATTACATACGTTCATGGCTTGTAGAAAATAAACTAACACTAAATCACAGTCTACTTTGCTTATTTTCATTTTCTTACGTAGTTTGGTATTATATTTTGGGTAACTTTTTTCATTCTAAAAGGATATTTTTGGCTCAGAAACGGGAGGTTCGGGCAATAAGTGGTTTAAGTTCACAAGCCTCTTGACGACCCCTATTCACGAGTCTGGGTATTTTGACATTGGCTTCTCAATATATATATTCTTTACTGTTGTTTCTTGTTAACAATATCAGCCTATTCCCAAAAATAAGCAGTTTTCACTCAGTTAACACTCGGCAGAAATCCAACCTGTATTTGGATCGGACTTCCTTAACTCTTGTGCAGAAAGGTATGCAGTATACTGCTGCATTCATTTTCTATAAGCTACCAAAATAATTCAAAAATCTTAGCAGGGCTGCACGCACTTTCAAATCGCAACTGAAGAAACTTTCTAACAGATTAAAACTGTGTGCCGGACCGAGACTCGAACTCGGGACCTTTGCCTTTCGCGGGCAAGTGCTCTACCAACTTTTTTTTTTGATCTCATTTTATTCGCATTTGTTCGTTGCATCTGCTCGGGGCGGACGTCGTAAGACATCCGTTGAAGTTCGTTGTTGATCGATTAGCTCAGTTTTTTTTTTATTACAGAGGGCTGCTAATCCTCTGACCGAACACGCTGAGCTACCGTGCCGGCTTCTCATTTTGTTCACTTCATCTGCTCGGGGCGGACGTCGTTAGACATCCGTTTAAGTTCGTTGTTGATCGATTAGCTCAGTTTTTTTTATTACAGAGGGCTGCTAACCCCCTGAGCCAACTGAGCTACCCAAGCACGACTCACGCCCCGTCCTCACAGCTTTACTTCTGCCATTACCTCATCTCCTATCTTCCAAATTTTGCAGAAGCTCTCCTGGGAACCTTGCAGAACTACCACTCCTGAAAGAAAGGAGATTGCGGAGACATGGCTTAGGAACAGCCTGTGGGATGTTTCCAGAATGAGATTTTCACTCTGCAGCGGAGTTCGAGTCTCGGTCCGGCACACAGTTTTAATCTGACAGGAAGTTTCATATCAGCGCACACTCCGCTGCAGAGTGAAAATCTCATTCTCGCAACTGAAGAGTTTCCTCGTGGATCACTCTTTCTATTTTGTTGAGGAGTTCTTTCAAAAATTAAGCTGATTCCTATGTTATATTATTGACTGCATTTACTGAAGCTTGCGGCTTGACTATTTTCGGGTTCATAAACATTTTATTTTTATCTGTTATTACTTTTATGTTGTAATTTTATGTACTGACACGTTCCATGACCTTGAAGATTTGCTCCTCAATTTGATCCTACGGAACTTGACGTGTAAATAAATAAAAAAAGTGAGACTAGTGACTTGTAGGTTAGGTGCAAGTATACTGAATAACTCTGGGAGAACACTTGCAGATGCATATCGTTAGTGTTCGTCGACACTGACCTCTGTCCAGTGATACTGAAGCGTGCTTCAGTAGTAATAGTGAGAATTCATACATCGAATAATTTATCAGGGTCCATTAGTCTGATAAGTCGCCAATGATTTCCGTGTTTTTATAGACCCGCAGAAATACATTCGTGGCCGTCCGTATACTTTGTACGAAGAAATACATGCCTGGGTGCAATCATCATTCCTTAGGCAAATCTTTGCCAATTTTTACAAAGAGGGAAGTGATAAACGAAAAAGACAATTGAAGCTGGGACTTCTTTATAAAGTGGGACTGGAGGGGCGAGTAGTTTTGTTAGTAAATGTGCCATAACTTTGTGAGAATAAACAGTTTTCTCTTTAGTAGTAACTAAAAAGTCTTGATAAAAGACATTGAATGACGCTGAAACTGATAAAGTTATTTCAGAACAAATGCAGTAATCTGAAATATTTTCGATATGGCTCAGAAACGCATAATTATATTATTACTCCCATCACCTGCTGTTACTAATTTTGCAGTTTTAATGTGTTTTACAAATCTTCCGTCATTTTATCACTTCCAATCAACGCTATTGTCAAAACTGAACTTCACTAAAATGACTTTATAGCCTTTCTATAACCGTTTCATGAATGAAGATTGTCATTTTACTCAATAATTTTCAATAAATCGGGTTAATTTAAACATGTTTATTTCTACAGTTGAAAAGTCGCGCTAAATGTGTTGACGCACAGCAGTTCAGTAGAGAAAGAGAATTGATGTATCTGTCTAAATATCTACATGAAAACTTTAGCGATTCTATATCTGAATTTATTTTATGTGATTTTTTGTATATGAGTGTGTGTAGAATGAAATCTTTTGCCTCAGGTAAGATCGTGGGTGACGCTATTCACTTTTGTTTTAGGTAAAAGCTTTTGTATACCACTGAATTGCTTTAATTATAGAGTAGCAGCTTCGGAGGAAGCATCTCGTTAGTTTTCATCGACGTAAAATGAACGAATTATTATAAAACTCATTTAAACAGCAAATTTTTTAACAGCAGCAAATGGCAACAATAATGTGTCATTCTACTCTTTGCTTTCAAGTAAGCATTATTCCGCTGTTTGATTTAAATGCCGGTACAAACCATGTAACTGCGAGAAAAACTAATCGTTTTAGTGTAAAACCGAGTCTGTTTGAATTTGTTGCTGTTTTGCTGGAATAACTTTCTCAACGTCAGCATCATTCATTGTGTTTTATCATCAACTTTTAGTTATTACTGTACAGAAAAGTCCGTCTTTTAGCAAAATTAAACCACTTTCCACTAATAAAGCGACTCGTCCGTTGCTATCCCACTTTATACAGAAACATCCCAGTTTCAAGCGTCTTCTTTGTTTATCACTTCCCTCTTAGTAATAATTTGCAAGGATTTGCCGAAGGAATAATGATTGCACCATGGTATTTATCTTTTCGTCCGAAGTAAATCGACAGCTGCGAATATCTTTGTCCAGAGCTCAAAAAATACGGATTCACAGTGTGCGGATCAGGCTAATTGACACTGACAAGAACAATAATATTGGAATACTCACTATATTACTGCTACAGCACGCTTGTGTATCACTAGACAGACGTCACTGTCAAGCAACGGTAACGAAATGCTTCCTCCGAACCTGCTATGGTATCAGTAGTAGTTCAGTAGTAGACAAATACCTTTATCTAAAATTCAAGTGACTAGCCGCACCGTCGCTCTTGCCTAAGACAGATGATTTCATTCCACACACACTCCACTAATACAGACTAAGTCACATGAAAGAAATTCAGATAAAGATTCATAGAATCAAAATAATTTTCATTTAGTTATTTAGACAGATAAATTATATCTCTTTTCGAATGGACTGCTGAGTGTCAACAAAATTAGCGTTACTTTTCTACTGTAGAAAGAAGCATGTGTAACTTAACACGAATTATTGAAAATCATTGAGTAATCTCATGTAAAATGACAATCTTGAGGCATGACATGTTTATGGAAAGATAATGGAACCATTTTAGTGAAGTTCAGTTTTGATAATACAGTTGATAGCATGTGATAAATGGAACGAAGTTTCATAAAACACATTTAAACTGCAAATTTAATAACAGCAGCTGATGGGAATCTTATCATACCTTTTCACACTTTCATTTCAAGGGGGCACGATCTTATTGTTTTAATTAAATAGTGGGACAAAGCATTTTACTGTGAGAAAATTACGTGTTTTCGAGTAATGTCGAATAAATTTGAGACTCCCTCATTTGTTCTGAAATAATGTTATCAGCTTCGACACGCGTCTCTGTCCTGTATCAAAACTCCTTACATCACATTTTCATAGATACTCCGAGAGCGTAGGCTGCGCGGCGGAGGGTACCCTGTACCACTATTAGCCATTTCCGTTCCTGCTCCTCTCGCAAATCGAGTGACGGAAAAGCGCCTGTTTTCATGCTTTCATATGAGCCCCAATTTCTCGTATCTTACATTCGTGGTCCTCAAGGGCAATGTACGTTGGCGGCAGTAGAATCGTTCGGCAGTCTAGTTCAGATGACGATTCTCTAAATTTGCTCAGTAGCGTTTCTCGAAAAGATCGTCTTCCTCCCTCCAGGGATTCCCACTTGTTTTGCTGAGATATTTCCGTAACACTTACGTGTTGTTCGAACCTAAAGGTAACAAACCTGTAAGACCTACTCTGAATTGTTTCGACCTGGAACGTATCCCATACACTCTAGCAGTACTGAAGAATGGATCGCACCATCATACTATATGCGGATTCCTTTACATGTGAAGCACTCTTTCTCAAAATTCTCCCAATAACTCGAAATCGACGATTCGCCGCCCCTGAAAACATTTCTCACGTACTCGTTCCATCTCATATAGCTTTGAAACGTTAATCCCGGATACTTAAACGATTTAACTGTGTCAAGTAGGACACTACTAACACTGTACTCGAACATTACAGGTCGGATCTTTCTACTCATCCGGAGTACGTTACATTTTTCCACATTTAGGGCTAGCTGACACTCATCACACCAACTGGAAATTTTGTCTAGGTCGTCCTCTATCTTCCTAGAGACACTCAACTTCGGCATCTTACCGTACAACGCAGCATCATCAGCAAACAACCACAGATGACTGCCCACCCTGTCCGGTAAATCATTTATGTATATAGTGAACAACAGCGGTCCTATCACATTTCCCTTCGGCACTCCTGACGATACCGTTGTCTGTGATGAACACTCACCGTCAAGGAAAACATACAGTACTCTATTATTTAAAAAGTCTTCCAGCCACGCATATTCGTGTGAACTTATTCCATATGTTCGTATCTTCGTTTTCAGCCTGCAGTGGGGTACTGTGTAGAACGCTGTCCGGAAATCTATAAATATGGAATCTGCCTTTTTCCCTTAATCCATAATTCGCGGTGTATCGTCTGAGAAAAGAGTAAGCTGAGTTGTGCGCTTGAGTGTATGTGGATTGAAATCATTCGTCTCAGGCAATCGGACGTGAAGCCAGTCCCTCGTATTTTAGAAAAACGTATTTGTCTAGTACTGAATTATTTGGGTTATACAGAGGAAACATTTCGTTAGTGTTCATTGAAAGTGACCTCTCTCCAGTGATACACAAGAGTGCTTCAGTAGTACTGCAGTGAGTATTCCAAAATTATTTATTTTATCTGTGTTATTTAGTTCGATCCATCCCCATGCGATTTTCGAATTTCTGGAGCCCGGGATCCTACAAACTGCAAACACCATCTTTCGATAAACGTTTCAGGTCTCAAATTTGTCATTATTCAATAGCTCAAATTAATCTACACATTCTTTGGCCACAAATGAAATGTCACGCTCATCGTGTTGTCACACGGCAATTCAGTCGAAACAGAGAAGTAACTTATCTGTCTAAACAGGTGTATGAATATTATTATTGTTCAGTTTCTGTAAATGTGATTGTGTGTGTGTGTGTGTGTGTGTGTGTGTGTGTGTGTGAGCATGTGTGTGAAATCAATTTATCCGTCATAGGCAACAGCAGAAGTCGGACTAGCGACATGTAGGTTAGGTGAAAGTGTTTGTCTAGTACTGAATTACTTTGGCGAAATAGTTGCAGGTTCGGAGGAAGCATTTCGCCAATAGTCATCGACAGGGCCTCTGTTTAGCGATACTCAAGCGTATTTCAGTATTATTAAAGTGCGCATATTAATATTAAATGCAAAGCACTAGTTTGCTTTTGTTCTACAGTATTACTTTTATTGCGTTAGCCGGTTTTCAGATTACAAGGCCATCTTCACACATTTACTGAGTATTGTCACCAAAGAAGTTACAATATTTGTAAACAACACTGGAAAAAAAGTTACACATCTGCACTGAAGCAGAAACATGCAGCAAGTAACATCTTTGACAGTGTGATGGTAACGCAATGTAAAAAGTAAAAAATTTGAACAGTAAGTAAATAAAAATAAAAACAGAGTACACAGGAAAAAACTTTAACACAAAGTAGAAACAGCATGCCCACATAACAGTTTCTATTAATAAACAAAAATAATAAAATAAAATAAAATTAGTACTTGACTAGCCTACCTCAGGAGATATAAATCATGGACTGTGATACACAAACCAATTAAAAGAAGAAAAAATTATCAGTGTAACTACAGAATGTGTAAGGAACTCAAACAATATCAATAAGATGAACACAAATGATTGTATGCAGGAAAATGGATGAGTGTGAAGGAACATACTGTAAATGCAATCTTTGAGAGTGTGGTGGTACTGCATTTTAAAAGGAAAAAAAGGCTGAACAGTAGACGAATACAAAAGGAGCAAACAGGAAAAGCTTTAATACTATAGTCAAAGCTGTGACTACGTAACAGTTTGCATTAATTAAATGAATCAAGTAATATAAAAACAATACTTGATGAGACAACTGCAAGAGATATAAAACATGGAAAGTATTACAAGTACCAGTTAGAAGAAAGCCTTAACAATTGAAACTAAAGTTTATATGGATAACATAGACAATTTCAATAAAATAAAAGATCATCATGATTACAGGAAAATAGGAATATGTATGAGCAAACAGGGTGGGAAGAAATGAAAAATAGATATGGCTATGGAGAGGGGAAGTGTTGAGTTGTATCTGGTCATTTAGGATTAGATCAGGACTGTGAGCTAGATGTATGTTAATTTCCAGGGCTTCCAGCAGATTGAGTTTATGGGCGTTGTTTGCCTATTGAAGGACATGGGCCTCTGGTAGGTAGCTGTGACACTCACTCAGTACATGCTCAGAAAATGTGGAGTCAGAATTCTACAACCTACAGCTGCACTGGTGTTCAGCCAGCCTAGTTGATATGCCTCTGCTGACTGACCAATGTAAACCTTGTCACAATCAGAAGAGGTAATTTGGTATACCCCACTGTTGGTTAATACCTGGTTCTTATCTTCACTATTGAAAATACACAGGGCTCTTGTGGTCTGAACATAGTAGGAAAGCTTATACTTGCAAGCTTTCAGCGCTTTGGCTAGAATCTGTGATACCTCTCCTAGATATTGTAATGTACACCATTTGTTGCAGACAGTGAATGGGGAAGCAGATGGGACATAGAGGAGGGACATAATTTTCCGTTTCTTTTTTCCTAGGAAATATGTGGTCATTAAGGAGTGAACTGTAGACATTTTCTGTGCCAATAAATTTTATTGTACCTAACTCTGTCTTAAAATCATCTGTGGACATGGAGACAGATATGAGACGGTTTACCATTCAACTGCATGTTTGTGAGCTATTGGCTGTTGTGTGCAAGAACGTATTACAGTGTCTGTAGTTGTAGTTTTTCTATAAATTTTTAAGTAATGTGTCTGTGTACTCATATCAGTGGCGAGATGTACTAAGTTCATGAATTTGTTGCCAGTCTCCATTATGAACTGAATATTTTTATGTTGACTGTTAAGGTTTTTCAAAAATGTGTTCAATTGCCTTGTAGTACCATTCCGCATACACAGGTCATTATCCACATATCCAAAGCAGACTCTGATATTTACTCTTAAAGCTTCTTCCTCTAGGAAATGTTGTTCAAAATGGTTCATACATATTTCAGCCAACAGTGAGTTAAGAGGGAATCCCATAGCTAAGGAAATTCAATATTTTTCATTTTATCAGTGTTATTTAGACCGATCGCTCCCCATACGTTATCCACATTTTTAAAGATATGGAGGAAGACCATTGTTGACTGTTAACGAATTTACTCGCATCAGGAATCAGTTCGCAGATACGTGATTGGCTCGAAAACATCTCAAATAATAGAACCCAGTATGTAGTTCTCCACGGCGTGTATTCATCAGACACAAGGATATCGTCAGGGGTGCTCCAGGATAATCTGATACGACCGCTCTTGTTCTCTATATACACAAATGGTTTAGCTGACAAGTGGGCAGCTATCTGCGGTTTGCTGATGATGCCGAGTTCTACGGTAAGGTGGCGAAAGTGAGTAACTGTGGGAAGACGCAAGACGACTTTGACGAAGTTTTCAGTTGGTGTCATTTGTGGCAGCTAGCCCTAAATGTGGAGAAATGTGGGTTAGTGCGGATAAGTAACAAGATTAAACCTGTAATGTACGGATACAGTATTACTACCGTCTTGCTGGAAACAGTCAAGTCGTTAAAATATTTGGGCATAACTCTGCAAAGAGATATCAGATGGAACGAGCGTGTGAGAACTATGGTAGGGTATGGTCGACTTCGATTTATTGGGATAATTGTAGGTAAGAGTGGTCTACATGTAAAGAAGACCGCAATAGGATGCTGCTGTGACCCAATCTAGAGTACTGCACGAGTGTCGTATCCTACCAGATAAGACTGAAGGAAGATATCGAAGCATTTGTGAAAAGGGCTGCTAGATTTGTTACCGGTAGGTTTGAATAACAGGTAAGAATTTTGTCATGGTTCATTGACAGTGACCTCTGTCCAGTGACAGTCAATCGTGCTTCGATAATACTACAGAGTATTAAAAAATTATTCACATTATTTAAGAATCTCTCGCGAAGCATAGAGCCCCAAGTGACTGAGAATATATGAAGGGTGAAAGAACGGACCCTCAAAATTACAAACGAATGTCATTAACCTCTTTTTGGTACAGAATCATTGAACATATTCTTATTTCGAATATAAATTTTCTCTAGACTGAGAAGCTTATGTCCACA
This sequence comes from Schistocerca piceifrons, assembly GCF_021461385.2. Classification (NCBI taxonomy): domain Eukaryota; kingdom Metazoa; phylum Arthropoda; class Insecta; order Orthoptera; family Acrididae; genus Schistocerca; species Schistocerca piceifrons. Next base: position 161,683,179 of record NC_060149.1, read on the forward strand.
AATCAGTAAGTTTTGAGAAAGTATCGCTCGTGCGAAATTCAGCTTGCTGTTTTCTCACAAGATGTACTGCTAACTATGGATGAAGGGAAACGGAGAGGTTTCATATATCTAGATTTCCGGAAATCATTTGTCAAAGCCTCCCTGTACACGTTGTTAACCGAATAACGTGCGTAAGCAGTAATTTCACAGATATGATACTGGCTCGAAAACTTCCTACATAATAGAACGCAGTTTGTTGTTCTCGACATCGAGTGTTAGTCAGAGACAAGGATATCGACAGGTGTAGCCCACGGAAGTGTGATAGGACGGGGTGGGCAGCAGACTACAGTTAATAGCTGATGATGCCGTGGTGTATGGTGAGGTGTCCAAGTTGAGTAACTGTTGCAAGATACAAGACGACTTAGACAAAATTTCCAGTTGTATGATGAACAGCAGCTAGCCACAAATGGAGAAAAAAATAAGTTAATGTGGATGAGTAGCAAGATCAGACCTGTAATGTTGGGTTACAGGATTACTAGTGTACATCATTACTTGTGCTGGATACAGCCAGCTCGTTTAAATATCTGGACGTAACGCTGCAAAGCGAAATGGGATGGAATGATCGTGTGAGAACTGCGGTAGGCTGAGACAGTTGTAGACTTTTGTTTATTGGGAGAATTTTGGAAAGAGTGATTCACGTGTAAAGGAAACCGCGCATAGGGCGCTATTTTTCACTACTGCTCGAGTTTTCGGGATCCATACTAGGTCGGAACGAAGGATTACATCGAAGAAATTGCAGCTAGTTTTGCTACCGATTGGTTCCTACAACACGTAAGTGTTACGGAGGTGTATCAGGAACTCAAATCTTAATCCATCCAGGAAACGCGACGTTCTTTTCGAGAAATGTTGTTGAGAACCAGCATTTGAAGCTGACTGTAGAACGATCATACTGCCGCCAACATTCAAAGTACATTGCGCGTAACGACCATGAAGATATGCTACGAGAAATTAGGGCTCATATTGATGTATAAAGCAGTCGTTTTTCGCTGGCTGTATTTCCGAGTAGGACAGAAAAATAAACTACTAGTATCGGTACAGGGTACCCCACATCACGCACCGTACAGTAGCTTGAGGAGTGCCTATGTAGATGTTGAAGTAGATGTAGAGAATAATGTTAAAGGACACAGAAGATGTTGAAGCTGATAAATTTATTTCAGAACATATGAGTTAGTCTCGAATGTATTCGACATTAAAGAAAAACGCGAAATTTTCTCGCCGTAAAATGCTTTGTCCCAGTATTTAAACAAAACAATGTAATCGTGGTTCGTTGAAAGCAAGTGAAAAACGAGATGATATAATTCCATTCAGCTACTACTAGGAGTTCTGCAGTTTAATTATATTCGATAAAATTTCGTTCTTTTTATCAATTACCATCATGCGTATTACAAAATCTGGAGTATACTAAAATTATCACATCATCTTTAGATAAACATTTCATGCATCGAGTGTGGCATTTTACATGAGATTACTCTATAACTAGCGATTATTCGTCTATAATTATACATGCATATTTCGCAAAAGAGAACTAATTTATCAGTCTAATTACCTACATGAAAATTGCTATGAATCTATATGTGAATTTGTTTTACGTTACTTTGTGTGTATGAGTGTTTGTAGAATAAAACGATCTGCCTTGGCGAAAATGTGGTCAGTGTTCTGTCCAATTATACTCAAGTGTGCTTCATACAGTCTGTATGCCAATAATATATATTCGTTTCTATCATTTTCGAATGGTCCGATCGTCCCCAAGTGATTTCCGAAATTTTTGATCTATGGATAAAGACGTTCGTGACCGTCACATTATTTCGAAAGAAGAGATACATGCCTGTGTACAGTCATCCTTAATTAGGCAAATATTTGCCAATTTTTAGCAAGAGGGAAGTGATAAAAGAAAAACACATTTTAACGTTGAACGTTTCTGTATAAAGTGGAACAGAAGGCGAGAGTGTTTTTATTTAGTGTACGTGATATAATTTTGTGAAAGGAGGAGTTTTCTCTGTAGCAGTTAAAAAAGTTACGATAAATGTCAGTGAATGATATTAAAGGTGATACAATTATTACAGAAAATAGCAGTAAATTGAAACATATTAGATTTTACGCTTAAACATATAACGTTTCTCGCATTCACATGGTTTGTACCACCACTTAAATAAAACAGCGGAATAGTGCTTACATGAAAGCAAAGTGTGGAATGACACATTACTGTTGCCATCAAATGCTGTTAAGAAGATTGTTTAAATGAGTTCTAAAATACTTCGTTAATTTCTTAAAATTTGTTCAAATGGCTCTAAACACTATGGGTCATCAGTACCCTAGACCTCGAACAACTTAAACCTAACTAACCTAAGGCCATCACACACATCCATGCCCGAATCAGGATTCAAACCTGCGACCGTAGCAATAGCGTGACTCCGGCCTGAAGCGCCTAGAACCGCTGGGTCACAGCGGCCGGCCCATTTTATCACTTCAGGTCAAATAGTGCTAGCAAAACTGAACATTGCTAACACTATACTATACACTGCAATCACAGTCTTTCAATATACGTTTCGTGTCTCAAGTTCGTCATTTCACATCACACTGCTCAATAAAAATGCAAATGTCGTGTGACGAGGGCCTTCCGTCGAGTAGACCGTTCGCCGGGTGCAAGTGCTTCTATTTGATGCCATTTCGGCGACTTTCGCGTCGATGGGGATGAAACGATTATGATTAGGGCAACACAACACCCACTCCATGAGCGGAGAAGAAATCTGAGAGAGAGCCGGGAATCGAACTCAGGCCCTAGGGATTGGTGTTCTGCCGTGCTGACCACACAGCTACCGGAGGCGGACACATTGCTCAATAATATTCAATAATTCGAATTAACTTATATATTCTTAGATCACAAATGAAACGTCACGCCATTCATGTTGACACATGGCAACTGAGTCGAAACAGACAAGAAACTTATCTGTCTAAATAGTTACATGAATATTATTATGGTTCCATATCTGTAACTGTGTTTTTTTGATCGTGTTTTTACGTGTGTGTGTGAAATCACGCCATTCAGCATGGGCTATAGCAGAAGAAAGATTAGCGACGTGTTTGTAGGTTAGGCGGAAGTATTTGACTAGAACTGTATTACTTTGGCGAAATAGTAGCAGTTTCGGAGGAATAGCCGGCCGGTTCATTGATAGTGTCTTCTATCCAATGACATTCATTCGTGGTTCAGTAGTACTACAGTGAGTATTAAAAAATTATTTACACTATACAATATCTCTCGTCAAGCATAAAGCCCCAAGCGATTTGAAGTGGAATTATCATATAAAATTAATTGTTGGTAAGGCGGGTACCTGGTTGAGATTCATTGGGAGAGTCCTTAGAAAATGTAGTCCATCTACAAAGGAAGTGGCTTACAAAACATCGTTCGACCTATATTTGAGTATTGCTCATCAGTGTGGGATCCGTACCAGTTCGGGCTGAGGGAGGAGATAGAGAAGATCCAAAGAAGAGTGGCGCGTTTCGTCACAGGCTTATTTGGTAAGCGTGACAGCGTTACGGAGATGTTTAGCAAACTCAAGTGGCAGACACTGCAAGAAAGGCGTTCTGCATCGCGGTGTAGCTTGCAGTCCAGGTTTCGAAAGGATGCGTTTCTGGATGAGATATCGAATATATTGCTTCCCCCTACTTATGCCTCCGGAGGAGATCACGAATGTAAAATTAGAGAGATTCAAGGGCGCACGGATGCTTTCCGGCAGTCGTTCATCCCGCGAACCATACGCGACTGGAAGAGGAAACGGAGGTAACTACAGTCGCACGTGCCCTCCGCCACACACCGTTGGGTGGCTTGCGGAGTATAAATGTAGATGTAGATGAAGATGTAGATGTAGACTGCAAAAAGCCACAGGTGTCACCAGAATATAAGAAGGGTGAAAGAACGGACCCTCAAAGTTACCAACCAATGTCATTAATTTCCTTTTGGTACAGAATCTTTGAACATAATCTTATTTAGGATATCAATTTTCTTGAGACTGAGAAGCTTATGTGCAGAAATCTGCATGGTTTTGAGGAAGCATCGCACGTGGGAAATTCAGCTTGCTCTTTTCTCACAAGATATACTGCTAGCTATTGATGAAGGGCGACTGTCAGGTTCCATAAATCTAGATTTCCGGAAAACATTTGACACAGCCCCTCTGTAAAGGCTGTTAACGGAATAACGAGCGTATGCAATAAGTTCACAGATATGTGACAGGCTCGAAGACTTCTTAAATAATAGAACCCAGTGTGTTGTTCTCGACAGGACGGGGTGGGCAGCAATCAGCGGTTATTAGCTGATAATGCCGTGGTGTATGGTAAGGTGTCCAAGTTTAGTGACTCTAGCAAGATACAAGAAGGTTTAGACAAAATTTACAGTTGTATGCTGAATGGCAGCTAGCCCTCAATTCAGAAAAATGTAAGTTAGTGTGGATGAGTAGCATGTGAGAACTGTGGTAGGGTGGGGCAATTGTAGATTTCGGTTTATTGGGAAAGTTTTGGAAAGAGTGATTGATGTGTAAAGGAGACCGCACACAGGGCGCTCGTGCGCCCTATTTTTGAGTACTGCTCGAGTTTTCGGGATCCGTACTAGGTCGGATCGAGGGATTACATCGAAGAAATTCGACGCGCAAGTCCCCGAAGTGGTGTCAAATCGAAAGACTTGCACCAGGCGAGCGGTCTACTCGACGGGAGGCCCTCGTCACACGACATTTATTTTTATCGAAGAAATTAGAGCTAGTTTTGTTACCGAGAGGTTCATACAACACGTAAGTTTTGCGGAGATGTTCCAGGAACTCAAATCAGAATCCAGGCACGGAAGGCGACGTTCTTTTCGAGAAACGCTGTTGAGAAAATCTAGAGCACCAGCATTTGAAGCTGACTGCCGAACAATTCTACTGCCACCAACATATAAAGTACATTGCGCATAAGGACCACGAAGATAAGCTACGAGAAATTAGGACTCATATTGAAGCATAAAGCAGTCGTTTTTTGTTAGCTCTATTTCCAAGTAGGGCAGAAAAATAAACGACCTTAGCGGTACAGAGTACCCTCCGCCACGCACCGTACAGTAGCTTGTACAGTATCTATGTAGATGTTGAAGTAGATGTAGAGAGTCACGATAAAGGACAATGAAGCATGTTTAAGTTGGTAAAGTTATTTCAGAAGATATGAGTTAATGTCAAATGTATCCGACATTAAACAAAAATGCGTAATTTTCTCGCAGTAAAATCCTTTGCCGACTGTATTTAAACGAAACAATGTATTCTTGGTTAGTTGAAACGAATTTATAAACGAGATGATATAATACCAATCGGCTTCTTCGTTCTTTTTATCAATTACGATCATGCGTATTACCAAATCTGGACTATACTAAAATGATCACATCACCTTTCGATAAACATTTCATGGATCGAGTTTGTCATTTTACGTGAGATTACTCAATAATTTTCAATTATTCGTGTAAAATTACACATGCATATGTCGCAAAAGAGAAATAATTTATCAGTCCAAATACTTACATGAAAACTGCTATGATTCTATATGTGAATTTGTTTTACGTTACTTTGTGTATATGAGTGTTTGTAGAATAAAACGATCTGCCCTAGCGAAAAGCGGGTCAGTGTTCTGCCCAGTGATACCCAAGCGTGCTTCAGTACTAATACAGCCAGTATTCCAATAATATTTATTCGTGTCTATCATTTTCAAATAGTCCGATCGTCCCCATGTGATTTCCGTACTTTTTGAGGTATGGACGAAGACGTTTGTGACCGTCGTATTATTTCGAAAGAAGAGATACATGCCTGGGTGCAGTCATCTTTAATTAGGCAAATATTTGCTAATTTTTACCAAGAGGGAAGTGATAAATGAAAAAGACATTTGAAGCTTGAACGTTTCTGTGTAAAGTGGAACAGAAGGAGCGAGCCTTTTTTTAGTGAATGTGCGATAGTTTTGTGAAATGACGCAGTTTTCACTGTAGCAGTGACTAAAAAGTTACGATCAACGACACTGAATGATGTTAAAGGTGGTATTATTTCAGAAAAATAGCAATACATTCAAACATAGTAGATTTTACGCTTAAACGGATAACGTTTCTCGCAGTCACACGGTTTGTACCAGCATTTAAATAAAACAGTGGAATAGTGCTTACATGAAAGCAAAGAGTAGAATGACACATTATTGTTGCCATCAGCTGCTGCTAAGGAAATTGTTTAAACGTGTTCTAAAATACTTCGTTCATTTCATCAGTTCAAATCAAATAGTATTATCAAAACTGTACATTACTAACACAATATTGTACATTGGAATCATAGTCTTTCAATATACGTTTCATGTCTCGAGTCTGTCATTTCGCATCACACTGCTCAGTAATATTCAATAACTCAATTTAGCTTATATACTCTTACATCACAGATGAAATGTCACGCCAGTCGTGTTGACACATGTCAACTGAGTCGAAACAGACGAGAAACTTATCTGTCTAAATAGTTACATGAATAGCACTATGGTTCCATACCTCTAACTGTGTTTTGTGAAAATGTTTTTACGTTTGTGTGTGTGTGTGAAATCACTTCATCCATGATAGGCTATAGCAGGAAAGATATTACCGACGTGTATGTACGTTAGGCGCAAGTGAAATAATTCGGGTGAAGGTCACGGTTAAAGCAGGCTCATACATGGTAACTGAATGTCTCTATAGGCCCCCAAGTTCAGCAGCTGTTGTGGCTGAGCACCTGAAGGATAACTTGGAAAACATTTCGAGTAGATTTCCCCATCATGTTATAGTTCTAGGTGGAGATTTTAATTTGCCGGACATAAACTGGGAGACTCAAACGTTCATAACGGGTGGTAGGGACAAAGAATCCAGTGACATTTTTTTAAGTGCTTTATCTGAAAACTACCTTGAGCAGTTAAACAGAGAACCGACTCGTGGCGATAACATAATAGACCTTCTGGTGACAAACAGACCCGAACTATCTGAAACAGTTAGCGCAGAACAGGGAATCAGCGATCATAAAGCGGTTACTGCATCGACGATTTCAGCCGTAAATAGAAAAATTAAAAAACGTAGGAAGATTTTTCTGTTTAGCAAAAGTGACAAAAAGCAGATTACAGAATACCTGACGGCTCAACATAGAAGTTTTGTCTCAAGTACAGATAGTGTTGAGGATCAGTGGACAAAGTTCAAAACCATCGTACAATATGCGTTAGATGAGTATGTGCCAAGCAAGATCGTAAGAGATGGAAAAGAGCCACCGTGGTACAACAACCGAGTTATAAAATTGCTGCGGAGGCAAAGGGAACTTCACAACAAACATAAACATAGCCAAAGTCTCGCAGGCAAACAAAAATTGCGCGAAGCGAAATGTAGTGTGAGGAGGGCTATGCGAGAGGCGTTCAATGAATTCGAAACTAACGTTCTATCTACTGACTTGGCAGAAAATCCTCAGAAATTTTGGTCTTATAAGCGGTAGGTGGATCAAAAGAAAATGTCCAGACACTCTGTGACCAAAATGGTACTGAAACAGAGGATGAAATACTAAATGTCTTTTTCCAAAGCTGTTTCACAGAGGAAGACTGCACTGTAGTTCCTTCTCTAGATTGTCGCACAGTTGACAAAACGGTAGATATCGAAATAGACGACAGAGGGATAGAGAAACAATTAAAATCGCTCAAAAAAGGAACGGCCGCTGGACCTGATGGGATACCAGTTCGATTTTACACGGAGTACACGAAGGAACTTGCCCCCCTTCATGCAGCGGTGTACGGTAGGTCTCTAGAAGAGCGTTGCGTTCCAAAGGATTGGAAAAGAGCACAGATCATCCCCGTTTTCAAGAAGGGACGTCGAACAGATGTGCAGAGCTATAGACCTATATCTCTAACGTCGATCAGTTGTGGAATTTTGCAACACGTATTATGTTCGAGTATAATAACTTTTCTGGAGACTAGAAATCTACTCTGTAGGAATCAGCATGGGTTTCGAAACAGACGGTCGTGTGAAACCCAGCTCGCGCTATACGTCCACGAGACTCACAGGGCCATAGACACTGGTTCGCAGGTAGATGCCGTGTTTCTTGACTTCCGCAAGGCGTTCGATACAGTTCCCCACAGTCGTTTAATAAACAAAGTAAGAGCATATGGAGTATCAGACCAATTGTGTGATTGGATTGAAGCGTTCCTAGATAGCAGAACGCAGCATGTCATTCTCAATGGAGAGAAGTCCTCCGAAGTAAGAGTTATTTCAGGTGTGCCGCAGGGGAGTGTCACAGAACCGTTGCTATTCACAATATACATAAATGACATTGTGGATGACATCGGAAGTTCACTGAGGCTTTTTGCAGATGATGCTGTGGTGTATCGAGAGGTTGTAACAATGGAAAATTGTACTGAAATGAAGGAGGATCTGCAGCGAATTGACGCATGGTGCAGGGAATGATAATTCAATCTCAATGTAGACAAGTGTAAAGTGCTGCGAATACATAGAAAGATAGATCCCTTATCATTTAGCTACAAAATAGCAGGTCAGCAACTGGAAGCAGTTAATTCCATAAATTATCTGGGGGTACGCATTAGGAGTGATTTAAAATGGAATGATCATATAAAGTTGATCGTCGGTAAAGCAGATGCCAGACTGAGATTCATTGGAAGAATCCTAAGGAAATGAAATCCGAAAACAAAGGAAGTAGGTTACAGTACGCTTGTTCGCGCACCGCTTGAATACTGCTCAGCAGTGTGGGATCCGTACCATATAGGGTTGATAGAAGAGATAGAGATGATCCAACGGAGAGCAGCGCGCTTCGTTACAGGATCATTTAGTAATCGCGAAAGCGTTACGGAGATGACAGATAAACTGCAGTGGAAGACTCTGCAGGAGAGACGCTCAGTAGCTCGGTGCGGGCTTTTTTTAAAGTTTCGAGAACATACCTTCACCGAAGAGGCAAGCAGTATATTGCTCACTCCTACGTATATCTCGCGAAGAGACCATGAGGAAAAAATCAGAGAGATTAGAGCCCACACAGAAGCATACCGACAATCCTTCTTTCCACGAACAATACGAGACTGGAATAGAAAGGAGAACCGATAGAGGTACTCTGGGTACCCTCAGCCACACACCGTAAGTTGGCTTGCGGAGTATGGATGTAGATGTAGATATTTGACTAGAACTGAATTACTTTGGCGATATAGTTGCAGTTTAACAGGAATAATTTCATTAGTGCTCATCGATAGTGAACTCTGTCTAGTGATACGGAGGAAAACGTTGGAGCCGTGTATTTGCATCGAATAATGAGGTTCAGACCAGGGTACAATTAGAATTCCTTACTCAGAACTTTACATATTTTTACGATGAGAAAAGTGATAAATACAGAAGAAAGTTTAAACTGGACGTGGCAGTATAAGAACGGACCGAAGTGTCGTGTCATTTTATTCGAGATAAACGAAATAATTGTGTGAAAACACATAATTTTCTTTGTAGTGCCTGTCTGGCGTGGCGGTTGAAGCTAGCAAAGCGAAATGCAGACTTTTATATCTTACGTTCAAAAATATCGTTCACACAGGAGAATCGTACAAACGTACCGTCACTTGACCGTCTTAGAGACTCCAGTATGGACTACATACTAATAAGTGTCCCTGGCGTAGAGAAACAACTGAGAGATTTGTAAGTAGATAGATCATCAGTATTGGATAGAATCCCAGATTTATTTGACAAAGAATACTCTAAGGCATTGAACCCTTACCTACCTTGCATTTCTGTGAACCACTCGCCCAACAAAAACACACAAGCGACTACAAAAAGGCGCATGTGATTCCAGTGTATAAGAAGGGTAAAAGAACGGATCCGCAAAATTACAGGCCAATATCCCTAACGTCCGTTTGCTGCAAAATACTTGAACATATAATCCATCGAATATAATAAATGTTCTTGAGACTGAGAAGCGTTCGTCCACAAATTAGCATGGTTTTAGAAAGCATCGAACGTGCGAAGCGCAGCTTGCTCTTCTCTCAGATGATATTCAGCATACTATGGGTGAAGGGGGAACAGCGGATTCCTTATATATATTTGTATTTCCGGAATGCGTTTGACACAGTGCTTTTTGCTGATTGTTAACGAAGGTGCGAGCACATGGAATAAGTCCACAGACATGTGAGTGGGTGGGAGGTTCCTTAAATAACAGAATCCAATGTGACGCAAGGATATCGTCAGGAGTGCTCCAGGATAAACTGATACGACCGTTCTTATTCACTATATACATAAATGGTTTAGCTGACAAGTGGGCAGCTAGCTGCGGTATGTTGATGATTCCGTGTTGTACGGTAAGGTGGCGAAAATGAGTAACTGTGGGAGGATACAAGACGATTTTGACGAAGATTTCAGTTGGTGTCAGTTATGGCAGCTAGCCCTAAATGTGGAAAAATGTGTGTTAGCGCGGATAAGTAGCAAGATTAAACCTGTAATGCTCGGATACAGTGTTACTAGTGTCCTGCTGGACAGAGTCAAGTCGTTTAAATATTTGGGCATAACGCTGCAAAGGGATATGAGATGGAATGAGAGTGTGAGAAATATGGTAGGGTATGGTCGACTTCGCTTTATTGGGAAAATTGTGGGAAAGAGTGGTCCACATGTGAAGGAGATCGCAATAGAGTGCTGGTGTGACCTCATCTAGAGTACTGCATGAGTGTCGTATCCTACCAGATTAGAGTGAAGGAAGATATCGAAACATTTGGGAGGAGGCTGCTAGATTTGTTATCGGTAGGTTTGAATAACACGTAAGATTTTCGTCATGGTTCATTGATAGTGACCTCTATCCAGTGACAGTCACTCGAGCTTCGGGAGTACTACAGTGAATATTAAAAAATTATTCACACTGTTAAAGAATCACTCGCCAAGCATAGAGCCCAAATGACTCCAAAAGGTCACACGTGTCACCAGAACATAAGGAGGGTGAAAGAATGGACCCTCAAAATTAGAAACCATTGTCATTAACTTCATTTTGGTACAGAATCCTTGAACATATTCTTATTTAGGATATCAATTTTTCTGAGACTGAGATGCTTATGTGCACAAATCTGCATGGTTTTGAGAAAGCATGGCTCGTGCGAAATTCAGCTTACTGTTTTATCACAAGATATACTGCTAACTATGGACGAAAGGCAACGGTCAGGTTTCATATATCTAGATTTCCGGAAATCATTTGACAAAGTCTCCCTGTACAGGTTGTAAACCGAATAACGAGCGTATGAAAGAAGTTCACAGATATGATACTTGCTCGAAAACTTCTTAAGTAATAGAACGCAGTTTGTTGTTCTCGACATCGAGTGTTCGTCAGAGACAAGGATATCAACAGGTGTAGCCCACGGAAGTGTGATAGGACGGGGTAGGCAGCAATCTGCAGTTAATAGCTGATGATGCTGTGGTGTATGGTAAGGTGTCCAAGTTACTGTAGCATGGTACAAGACGACTTAGACAAAATTTCCAGTTGTATGATGAATGGCAGCTAGCCATAAATTTAGAAAAAGTAAATTAATGATAATGAGTAGCAAGATCAGACCTGTAGTGTTGGGATACAGGATTACTAGCGTACAGCATTACTTGTGCTAGACACAGTCAGCTCGTTTAAATATCTGGACGTAACGCTGCAAACCGAAATATGATCGTGTGAGAACTGCGGTAGGGTGAGACAGTTGTAGACTTCGGTTTATTGGGAGAATTTTGAAAGGAGTTTTCGGGATACATACTAGGTCGGATCGAAGGATTACATCGAAGATATTGCAGCTAGTTTTGTTACCGATAGGTTCGTACAACACGTAAGTGTTACGGAGATGTTTCCGGAACTCAAATCAGAATCCAGGGAGGGAAAACGACGTTCTTTTCGAGAAATGCTGTTGAGAAAGTCTAGAGAACCAGCATTTGAAGCTGACTACAGAACGATCCTACTGCCACCCATATACAAAGTACATTGCGCATAAGGACCACGAAGATATGTTACGAGAAATTAGGGCTCATATTGATGTATAAAGCAGTCGTTTTTCGCTGGCTCTATTTCCGAGTAGGACAGAAAAATAAACTACTAGTATCGGTACAGGGTACCCTCCATCACGCACCGTACAGTAGCTTGAGGAGTATCTATGTTGATGTTGAAGTCGATGTAGAGATTAATGATAAAGGACAATGAAGATGTTGCAGCTGATAAATTTATTTCAGAACATATGAGTTAAGCTCGAATGTATTCGACATTAAACAAAAACGCGAAATTTTCTCGCAGTAAAATGCTTTCTCCCAGTTTTTAAACGAAACAATGTAATCGTGGTTACTTGAAAGCAAGTGAAAAACGAGATGGTTCAGCTACTACTACGATTTCTGCAGTTTAATTGTATTTGATAAAACTTCGTTCTTTCTATACATTTTTTAAGTAATGTGTCTGTGTACTTATGTCAATGGTGAGATGTTATAAGTTTACGGATTTTTTGACAACCTCTTTTGTAAACTGAATATTTTTATGTGACTGTTTAGGTTTTTCAAAAATGTGTTGAACTGTCTTGTAGTACCATTCCGCATACATAGGACATCTCCACATATCTAAACCAGAATTTGAAACTTGCACTCAAAGGTTCTTTTTCAAGAAAATGTTGTTCGAAATGGTTCATAAATATTTCAGCCAACAGTGGACTAAGAATATATCCCATACCTAAGGAACATCAATATTAATCATTTTATCAGTGTTATTTAGACTGATCGCTCCCCATACGCTATCCACATTTTTAAAGATATGGAGGAAGACGTTGGAGGCCGTGGATTTGCTTCGGATGATGAGATTCAGGGCTGCGTAAAATAATTGTTCCTTTTTCAAATCCTTACAAATTAATATGACGAGAGATGTGATAAATATATAACAAATAATATATAAAACATGTATATAATAAATTTTCTTGAGAATGAGAAACTGACGTCCACGAATCAGCACGGTTTTAAAAGCATCGCTCATACGAAATTTAGCTTGCTCACGTCTCACATGACATACAGCAATCTACGGAAGAAGGGCAACAATCTGTGGACATGCAGACAGATATGAGACTGTTTACCATTGAATGAAAAGCTGGATGCGCATTACCAAATCTTGACTATACTAAAATGATCACATGATCTTTAGATAAACATTTCATGCCTCATGTTTGGCATTTTACAACTATTTGTGTAAAATTATATGTGCAAATGTCACCAAAGAGAACCAATTTATCAGTCTAATTACCTACATGCAATTGCTATGAATCTATTTGTGAATTTGTCTTACGTTACTTTGTGTGTATGAGTGTTTGTAGAATAAAACGATCCGCCTTAGCGAAAATCGGGTCAGTGCTCTGTCCAGTTACACTCAAGTGTGCTTCATACTGTCAGTATTCCAATAATCTATCATTTTCAAATAGTCCGATCGTCCCCAAGTGATTTCCGTAATTTTTGAGCCATGGATAAAGACGTTCGTGACCGTCGCATTAATTCGAAAGGAGAGGTACATGCCTGTGTACAGTCATCTTTAATTAGCCAATATTTGCCAATTTTTACCAAGAGGGAAGTGCTAAAGGAAAAAGACATTTTAACCTTGAACTTTTCTGTATAACGTGGTAAAGAAAGGGAGAGTCTTTTTATTGGCGAATGTGCGATAATTTTGTGAAATGAAGCAGTTTTCTCTGTAGCAGTGACTAAAAAGTTACGATCAGCGACAGTGAATGATGTTAAAGGTGATATAATTATTTCAGAAAAATAGTAGTAAATTCAAACATATTAGATATTACGCTTAAGCGTATAACGTTTCTCGCAGTCACATGGTTTGTACCAGCATTTATATAAAACAGCGGAATAGTGCTTACATGAAAGCAAAGAATAAAATGACACATTACTGTTGCCATCAGCTGCTGTTAAGAAAATTGTTTAAATGAGTTCAATAATACTTCGTTCATTTCATATAAATGGTTCAAATGGCTCTAAGCACTATGGGACTTAACATTTGAGGTCATCAGTACCCTAGACTTCGAACAACTTAAACCAAACTAACCTAAGGCCATCACACAATCCATGCCCGAATCAGGATTCAAACCTGAGACCGTAGCAATAGCGTGGCTCCGGCCTGAAGAGACTAGAACCGCTCGGTCACAGCGGCCGGCCCATATACGTTTCGTGTGTCAAGTTCGTCATTTCACATAACACTGCTCAATAAAAATGTAAATGGCATGTTACTAGGGCCTCCCGTCGAGTAGACCGTTCGCCGGGTGCAAGTGCTTCTATTTGATGCCAGTTCGGTGACTTGCGCGTCGATGGGGAAGAAATGATGATGATTAGGGCAACACAACACTCAGTCCCTGAGCGGAGAAATTTCTCCGAGAGAGCCGGGAATCGAACCCGGGCCCTAGGGACAGATGATGTGCCGTGCTGACCACTCAGCTACCGAACGCGGACACACTGCTCAATAATATTCAATAGTTCAAATTAACTAATATATTCTTAGATCACACATGAAACGTCACGCCAATCGTGTTGACACATGGCAACTGAGTCGAAACAGACAAGAAACTTATCTATCTAAATAGTTACATGAATATTATTATGGTTCCATATCTGTAACTGTGTTTTTTAATCCTGTTTTTACGTGTGTGTGTGAAATCACGTCATCCAGCATGGGCTACAGCAGAAGAGAGATTAGCGACGTGTATGTAGGTTAGGCGGAAGTATTTGACTAGAACTGAATTACTTTGGCGAAATAGTTGCACTTTCGGAGGAATAGCCGGCCGGAGTGGCCGAGCGGCTCTAGGCGCTACAGTATGGAACCGCAATTCCGCTATGGTCGCAGGTTCGAATCCTGCCTATGGCATGGCTGTTTGTGTGACGTCCTTAGGTTACTTAGGTTTAAGTCGTTCTAAGTTCTAGGGGACTGATGACGTCAGAAGTTAAGTCCCATAGTGCTCAGAGCCATTTTCGGAGGAATAATTTCGTTAGTATTCATCGACAGTGACCTCTGTCCAGTGATACTCAAGTTTGAATCAGTATTACTGCAATGTGTATGTTAGTATTACTCATGTTGTCAGAGCTATTTAGCTCGATCGCTCCCCATACAGTTTCCACATTTTTAAAGAAACGTAGGAAGGGTTTGGGGCCGTGGATTTGCATCGGATGATGTTCAGCCCTCAGTACAATTACAATTCCTTACCCAAACCTTTACATACTATTACGATGAGAAAAATGTTAAATGATGAATACATTTTATACTGGACGTGGCAGTATAAAAATGGATCGAAGGGTCGTGTCATTTTATTAGAGATAAATGCAATAATTACGCGAAAAAACGTAGTTTTCTTTTTAGTCCCAGTCTGGCGTGGCAGTTGAAGCTATCAAAACGAAAGGCAAACTTTTAAATTTTACGTTCAAAAAATCGTTCACACAGGAGAATCGAACAAACCTACCTTCGCTTGACCGTCTTACAGACTCACGTGTGGACGAAATACTAATAAGTGTCCCTGGCGTAGAGAAACAACTGAGAGACTTGAAAGTAAACAGATCACCAGTACTGGATAGAATGCGAGATCCGTTTTACAAAGAATATTCTACGGCATCGACCCCTTACCTACCTTGCATTTTTGGGAATCACTCGCGCAACAAAAACTCACAAGCGACTACAAAATGGGGCAGGATGACTCCAGAGTATAAGAAGGGTAAAAGAACGGAGCCGCAAAATTACAGGCCAATATCCCTAACTTCTGTTTGCTGCAAAATCCTTGAACACATTCTCTGTCGAATACAATAAATTTCCTTGAGACTGAGAAGCGTATGTCCACGAATTAGCGTGGTTTTAGGAAACATCGCTCCTGCGAAGCGCAGCTTGCCCTTCACTCACATGATATACAGCGTACTATGGGTGAAGGGGGAACAGTGGATTCCATATATATATATATATATATATATATATATATATATATATATATATATATATTTCCGGAAAGCATTTCACCCAGTGCTCATTTCTGATTGTTAACGAAGTACGAGCACATGGAATTAGTTCACAGATATGTGAGTGGGTGGGAGGTTTCTTAAATAACAGAATCCAATATGTTGTACTCGGCACCGAGTGTTCATCAGAGACGCGGGTAACTCAGGAGCGGCCCACGCAGTGTGAGAGGACCGCTGTTACTCCCTATATACATAAATCATTATGCGGACAGGGTGGGCAGCAACCTATGGGGTTTTTTTTCTCATGTTGCCTTGGTATATGGTAAGGTGTCGAAGTTAAATGACTGTAGGAAGATACAAGAAGACTCAGACGAAATTTCCACTTTGTGTGATGTATGGCAGCTAGTCCTAAATGTGGACAGAAGTAAGTTAATGTGAATGAGTAGGAGCATCAAGGGTCTAATGTTGGAATACATTATTACTAACGTCCAGCATGAAACAGTCAAGTCGTTTAAACACATTGGCAGAGCGATATTGATGGAAGGAACATGTGATAACTGTGGTGGGGAAGGCGAATCGTCGACTCGGTTTATTGGGAGAGTTTTGGAAAGATTGACTCACGTGTAAAGGATACCGCGCATAGGGCGTTGGTGCGACCTTATCTAGTGTACTAGTTGAGAGTGCGATAATTGGTGCGACCTAATCTAGAGCACTACTCGAGGGGCTGGTAATCCTACCATGTGGGATTGAAGAAAGATCTCGAAAGAATTCAGTGGAGGGACATTAAATTTGTTACCGGTAGGTTCGAACACACGTAAATGCTAACGAGATGCCTTACAAACTCAAATGAGTATCCCTGAATGGATTTTCTAGAACTGCTATTGAGAATATTTAGAGAATAGAGATTTAAGCTTACTGTTGAGCGATTCTCCTGCCGCCAACATACATTGCGCTTAAGGACCAGGAGGATAACATACGAGAAATTTGTTCTCATACTGATTCATATAAACATTCATTTTTCCCTCGCTCTGTTTGCGAGTAGGTCAGATAAGGAAATTACTAGTAGTGGTAAAGTGTTCCCTCCGAAATGAACCGTACGGTGGCTTTTGGAGTATCTATGTAGTTGTAGATGTAAGGAGTTGAAGATGATAAAGTAATTTCAGACGTTTGGTAATCTCATAGATGAAAGTTCCTCGCAGATTAAAACTGTGTATTTCGCAAGAGAGCTCATGTGATGTATGGAAAGTAGGGCACGAGGTACTGGCGGAAGGAAAGCTGTGAGGATGGGGCGTGAGTGGTGCTTGGGTAGCTCAGTTGGTAGAGCACTTGCCCGCGAAAGGTAAAGGTCCCGAGTTCGAGATTCGGTCCGGCACAAAGTTTTAATATGACAGGGAGTTTCATATCAGCGCACACTCCGCTGGAGAGTGAAAATCTCATTCTGTAATCTCAAACATATTCCATATTATATAAAACGCATAATTCTCTAACAGTAAAATTCTTTGAGCCGGTATTTGGAAGATACATTAAAACCGTGCTTATTTGAAAAGAAAGTCTATAAAGACATATTATTATTCCCACCAGCAGCTGTTAATTTTGCGGTTGAAATGTGTTTGATAAAACTTCGTTCATTTTTTTTCCAATTCCGATAAACGATTTTATCAATTCCGAACTGTACTAAAATGATCCCATCATCTTTCGATAAATATTTCAGGCACGATGTTTGTCATTTTACGTGAGATTACTTAATAATTTTCAATAAATTTATCATTTGCAGATAGTCCGATCCGTCGCCATGAGGTTTCCGTACCTTTTGAGCCCAGGAGAAAGACATCCGTGGCCGTGGATTTGCCTCTGACGAAGACATACATGCCTTGGTGCAATCATCATTCCTTAGGCAAAACCTTGTCAGTATTTAGTACGAGGAAAGAGATAAATGAAATGGTCACTTGAAGCTGGAACGTTTCTGTATGAAGTGGGACACAGGGGCGAGTCGCTTTATTAGTGATACACGCCATAATTTTGTGACAAGACGCAGTTTTCGGTGTAATAATACTAAAAAGTAATGACAAAAAACTATGAAAGATGTTCAACCTATTAAAGTAGTTTCAGAAAAATAGCAAAAAATTCAAAGCTATTTCAGTTTACACTACAACGAATAACTTTTTCCGCAGTGCAGTATTTAAATGAAACAGTGCAATCGAGCTTATTTCAAATCAAATAGTAGACTCACTCATTATTAGTGCCATTAGCTGCTTTTAATGAACTTGCTGTTTGAATGTTCTTTGTAAGACTTCGTTCTTTTTTCACTTCACATCAAATTGTATTATCAAAACTGAGCATTAGTAACACGATTCTATACACTGCAACCATAATTTTTCGATTAACATTTCGAGTCCCAAGTTTGACCTTTATTTAATGTGATTTGGTGTGTATGATTGTGTGTGTAACGAAATCATCTGTCTTGGGCAATCAGAGATAAGGCTAGTCGCTTCTATTTTAGAAACATACATTTGTCTAATACTGAATAAATTTGGTGTAAGAGTATGTTGTCCTAGAGGGCGAGTGTTAATCAGAGACAAGGGTATTTTCAGGAGTGTCCACGGCAAGTATGATAGGGCCCCTTTTGTTCTCTAAATAAAAGAACTTCATGATTACAGAAAAATAGGAATGTGTATGAGAAAAAACTATGGGAAGTAATGAAAAACAGATATGGTTATGAGAAGTTTAAGAGAGGTGGAATGTTAAGCTGGGTCCTGTCATTTCGGATTAGGTCAGGACTGTGAGTTAGATGTTTGTTAATTTCTAGGGCTTCCAACAGGTTGAGTGTAAGGGCGTTGTTTGCTAAATTAAGGATATGGGGCTTTGTCAGTTAGTTGCGACCCTCCCTCAGTACATGCTCAGCAAAAGCGGAGTCAGAATTCTGCAACCAACAGCTGAATTAGTGTTCAGCCAGCCTAGTTCATATGCCTGTGCTGACTGACCAAATTAAAACTTGGCGCAATCAGTAGAGGTAATTTTGTATACCTCACTGTTGGTTGATAACTGGTGGTTATCTTTGTTATTGAAAATACACGGGGCTCTTGTGTTCTTAAAACGAAGGAAAGCCTATACCTGCAGGCTTTCAGTGCTTTGGCTGCAATCTGTGATACCTCTCCGAGATATGGTAATGTACACCATTTGTTGCACACATTGGATGGGGAAACACATGGGTCATAGAGGAGGGGTATAATTTTCGGTTTCATTTTTCCTAGGCAAGATGCGGTCATTAAGGAATGGACTATAGCCATATCCTGTGGCAATAAATTCTATTGTATCTAAGTCTGCTTTAAAATCATCTATTGACATAGAGACAGATATGAGTCTGTTGAAAAGCTTGATGTTTGTAAGCTATGCGGCGTTGTGAGCAAGAAGTTGTTACAGTGTCTCTTGTGGCAGATTTTCTACAAATTTTTAAATAATGTGTCTGTGTACTGATGTCAATGGTGAGATGTTATAAGTTTTCGTATTTGTTGACAACCTGCTTTTTAAACTGAATATTTTTATGTTGACTGTTTAGGTTTTTCAAAAATGTGATGAACTGTCTTGTAGTACCATTCCGCATACACAGGACATCACCCATATATCTAAACCAGAATTAGATACACTCCTGGAAATGGAAAAAAGAACACATTGACACCGGTGTGTCAGACCCACCATACTTGCTCCGGACACTGCGAGAGGGCTGTACAAGCAATGATCACACGCACGGCACAGCGGACACACCAGGAACCGCGGTGTTGGCCGTCGAATGGCGCTAGCTGAGCAGCATTTGTGCACCGCCGCCGTCAGTGTCAGCCAGTTTGCCGTGGCATACGGAGCTCCATCGCAGTCTTTAACACTGGTAGCATGCCGCGACAGCGTGGACGTGAACCGTATGTGCAGTTGACGGACTTTGAGCGAGGGCGTATAGTGGGCATGCGGGAGGCCGGGTGGACGTACCGCCGAATTGCTCAACACGTGGGGCGTGAGGTCTCCACAGTACATCGATGTTGTCGCCAGTGGTCGGCGGAAGGTGCACGTGCCCGTCGACCTGGGACCGGACCGCAGCGACGCACGGATGCACGCCAAGACCGTAGGATCCTACGCAGTGCCGTAGGGGACCGCACCGCCACTTCCCAGCAAATTAGGGACACTGTTGCTTCTGGGGTATCGGCGAGGACCATTCGCAACCGTCTCCATGAAGCTGGGCTACGGTCCCGCACACCTTTAGGCCGTCTTCCGCTCACGCCCCAACATCGTGCAGCCCGCCTCCAGTGGTGTCGCGACAGGCGTGAATGGAGGGACGAATGGAGACGTGTCGTCTTCAGCTATGAGAGTCGCTTCTGCCTTGGTGCCAATGATGGTCGTATGCGTGTTTGGCGCCGTGCAGGTGAGCGCCACAATCAGGACTGCATACGATCGAGGCACACAGGGCCAACACCCGGCATCATGGTGTGGGGAGCGATCTCCTACACTGGCCGTACACCACTGGTGACCGTCGAGGGGACACTGAATAGTGCACATTACATCCAAACCGTCATCGAACCCATCGTTCTACCATTCCTAGACCGGCAAGGGAACTTGCTGTTCCAACAGGACAATGCACGTCCGCATGTATCCTGTGCCACCCAACGTGCTTTGGAAGGTGTAAGTCAACTACCCTGGCCAGCAAGATCTCCGGATCTGTCCCCCATTGAGCATGTTTGGGACTGGATGAAGCGTCGTCTCACGCGGTCTGCACGTCCAGCACGAACGCTGGTCCAACTGAGGCGCCAGGTGGAAATGGCATGGCAAGCCGTTCCACAGGACTACATCCAGCATCTCTACGATCGTCTCCATGGGAGAATAGCAGCCTGCATTGCTGCGAAAGGTGGATATACACTGTACTAGTGCCGACATTGTGCATGCTCTGTTGCCTGTGTCTATATGCCTGTGGTTCTGTCAGTGTGATCATGTGATGTATCTGACCCCAGGAATGTGTCAATAAAGTTTCTCCTTCCTGGGACAATGAATTCACGGTGTTCTTATTTCAATTTCCAGGAGTGTATTTGCACTCTAAGGTTCTTTTTCCAGAAAACGTTGTTCGAAGTGGTTCATAATTATTTCAGCCAACAGTGGGTTAAGAGGATATCCCATACCTAAGGAACATCAACATTATTCATTTTATCAGTGTTATTTAGACTGATCGCTCCCCATACGTTATCCACATTTTGAAATATATGGAGTAAGACGTCAGAGGCTGTGGATTTGCTTCGGATGATGAGGTTCAGGCCAGCTTAAAATTATTATTCCTTACTCAAATCTTTCGAAATTATTATGACGTGAGATATGATATATATATATATAACAAATAATATATAAAATATGTATATAATAAATTTTCTTGAGAAAGAGAAACTGACGTCCACGAATCAGCACGGTTTTAAAAGCATCGCTCAAACGAAACTTAGCTTGCTCATTTCTCACATCATATACAGCAACCAAAGGATCAAGGGCAACAACCATATTCTACGTATGTATAATTCGTAAAGCATGTGACACAGTGCACCACTGTAGATTGTTAACGAATTTACTAGCATCAGGAATCAGTCCACAGTCTTACAGACTGCCGTATGGACGAAATATTAATAAGTGTCCCTGGCGTAGAGAAACAACTGAGAGATTTAAAAGTAAATAGATCACCAGTAGCGGATAGAATTCGAAATCTGTTTTACAAAGAGTACTCTACGCCAATGACCTCTTACCTACCTTACATTTTCTGTGAATCAATGGCCCAACAAAAAGTCACAAGCGACTACAATAAGGTGCAGGTGATTCGAGTGTATAAGCTGGGTAAAATAACTGATCCGCAAATTTACATGGCATCATCCCTAACTTCTGTTTGCTGCAAAATCCTTGAACATATTCTCTCTAGAATACAATAAATTTCCTTCAGACTGAGAAGCATATGTCCCCGAATTAGTATGGTTTTAGAAAGCATCGCTAGCGCTAAGAGCAGCTTGCCCTCCTCTCACATGATATACTGCGTACTATGGGTGAAGGGGGACAGCGGATTCCATATATATATATACATGTAGATTTCCGGAAAGCGTTTCACCCAGTGCTCATTGCCGATTGTTAACGAAGGTATGAGCACATGTAATAAGTTCACAGATATGTGAGTGGGTGGGAGGTTTCTTAAATATCAGAATGCAATGCGTTGCCCTCGACAACGAGTGTTCATCAGGGACGCGGGTTACTCAGGAGCGGCCAACGGAGTGTGAGAGGACCGCTGTTGCTCCCTATATACATAAATCATTAGGCGGACGGAGTGGGCAGCAATCTATGGGAGTTTCCTCATGTTGCCCTGGTATATGGTAAGGTGTCGACGTTAAATGACTGTAGGAAGATACAAAAAGACTCAGATGAAATTTCCACTTTGTGTGATGTATGGCACCAAGCCCTAAATGTGGAATGCTGTAAGGTAATGTGAATAAGTAATAGCTTAAAGCGTGTAATGTTCGAATACATTATTACTGATGTCCAGCTTGTAAGAGTCTAGTCGTTTAAATACCTGGGATGAGCGATATATGACGGGGGGAGCCTGTGATAACTGTGGTGGGGAAGGCGAATCGTCGACTCGGTTTATTGGGAGAGTTTTGAAAAGATTGACACACGCGTAACTGATAGCGCGTATAGGGCGTTGGTGAGACCTCGTCTTAAGTACTACATGAGGGTCTGGCAGTTGGTGCGACCTAATCTACATTACTAATCGAGAGTCTGGTAATCATATCAGGTGGGATTGAAGAAAGAATTCAGTGGAGGGCTATTAAATTTGTTACCGGTAGTGTCGAACACTCGTAATTACTAATGAGATGCCTTAGGAACTCAAATGAGTGTCCCTGAATGGATGTTCTAGAACTGCTATTGAGAAAATTTAGACCATAGAGGTTTAAGCTTACTGCCGAACGATTTTACTGATGCCAACATACATTGCGCTTAAGGACCAGGAAGATAACATACGAGAAATCTGTTGTCATACTGATTAATATAAACATTAATTTTCCCCTTGCTCTATTTGCGAGTAGGTCAGATAAGGAAATTACTAGTAGTGGTGAAGTTTGCACTCCGAAATGAACCGTACGGTAGCTTGTGGAGTATCTATGTTGATGTAGCTGTAAAGAGTAAAGCTGATAAAGTAATTTCAGAACACGTTAGGTAATCTCATACATATTCGATATTACATAAAACGCATAATTCTCTCGCAGTAAAATGCTTTGATCCAGTGTTTAGAAGATACAATAACACCATGATTACTTGAAAAGAAACTGTAAAAAGACGTTATTATTCCCATTAGCAGCTGTTAATTTTGCAGTTTACATGTGTTTCATAAAACTTCGTTCATTATTTTTCTATTCCGATCAACGATATTATCCAATCTGATCTGTACTAATATGATCAAATAATCTTTCGATAAATATTTCAGGCCAGTTGTTTGTCATTTTAAGTGAAAATACTCAATAATTTTAAATAATTTATATTAATTTATGCTTGCTTATCTCTACACAGAAAAACTCACCTTAATTTTGTTGACACACTGCAATTCATTCGGAAAATAGAAATGGTTTATCGGTCTAAATAGTTACATGAATAGTACTATGAATGTTTATTTGAATTTATTTAATGTGATTTTGTGTGTATGATTGTGTGTGTAATGAAATCATCTGTCTTTGACAATCGGAGTTAATGCTAGTCGCTTGTATTTTAGAAACATATATTTGTCTAGTAGTGAATTATTTTGGTGAAAGTGTAGCAGCTTCGGAGGAAGCATTTCGTTAGTGTTCGTTGACTGTGGCCTCTGTCCAGTGATACTCAATCGTGCCTCAGTAGTAATACAGTGAGTATTACAATAACATTGGTTTTTGTAGTTTCCAGTTAGTCCGATCCGTCGCCATGAGGTTTCCGTACTTTTTGAGCCCAGGAGAAAGACATCCGTGGCCGTCGATATGCTTCTGACGAAGAGATACATGCCTTGGTGCAATCATTATTCCTTAGGCAGAACCTTGTCAGTATTTAGTACGAGGGAAGTGATAAATCAAATAGACACTTGCAGCTGGAACGTTTCTGTATGAAGTGGGGCGCAGGGGAGAGTCGCTTTATTAGTGATACACGCGATAATTTTGTGAAAAGACGCAGTTTTCGGTGTAGTAATACTAAAAAGAAATGACAAAAAACAATGAAAGATGTTCAACCCATTAAAGTAATTTCAGAAAAATAGCAAAAAATTCAAAGGTATTCCAGTCCACACTACAACGAATAACATTTGCCGCAGTACAGTATTTAAATGAAACAGTGGAATCGTGCTTATTTCAAATAGAATAACTCATTACTTCCATTAACTTGCTGTTTAAATGTGCTTTGTAAAACTTCGTTCATTTTATCACTTCACATCAAATTGTATTATCAAAACTGATTATTACTAAGACGATTCTATAGACTGCAAGCATAATTTTTCGATTAACATTTCGTGTCCCAAAATTGTCCTTTATTTAATGTGTATATGATTGTGTGTGTAATGAAATCATCTGTCGTGGGAAATCGGAGCTAAGGCTAGTCGCTTGTATTTTAGAATAATATATTTGTCTAGTACTGAATTCGTTTGGTGAAAGAGTATGTTGTCCTAGAGGGCGAGAGTTAATCAGAGACAAGGATATTCTCAGGAGTGTCCCTGGAAAGTATGATAGGGCTGCTTTTGTTCTCTATATTCCTTTTAGATCAGATTGCTCAATAATTTTCAAATAATTCAAATTAATTTATACATTCATGGAACACAGATGAATACTCACGGTAATTGTGTTGTCGAATCAAAGAAGTAACCTATCTAAGTAGTTACAGGAATTTGATTATGCGTCCATACCTGGAACTGTGTTATGTTTTTTGTGTGTGTGTGTGTGTGTGTGTGTGTGTGTGTGTGTGTGTGTGTCTGTGAAAACAAGTCATCCGTCATATACAAAACTGTGACTACGTACCAGTTTGCATTAATTAAATGAACCAAGTAAAAAAAAACACTATTTGATGAGACAACTACAAGAGGTATTAGACATGGAAAGTAATACAAGTGCCAGTTAGCTTTAACAATTGAAACTAAAGTTTATATGGATGACATAGAGAATTTCAATAAAATAAAAGAACTTCATGAATACAGGAAAATAGGAATATCTATGAGCAAACAGTGTGGGAAGCAATGAAAAACAAATATGATTATGCGAAGTTTAAAAGAGGGGAGCTTGGTCCTGTCATTTCGGATTAGATCAGGACCGTGAACTAGATGTTTGTTAATTTCTAGGGCTTCCAACAGATTGATTTTGCGGGCGTTGTTTGCTAAATGAAGGATATGAGGCTCTGGCAGGTAGCTGCGACTCTCACTCAGTGCATGTTCAGCGAATGCGGAGCCAGAATTCTGCGACCTACAGCTGCATTCGTGTTCAGCCAGCCTAGTTGATATGCCTCTGCTGACTGATCAATTTATAACTTGTCACAATCAGAAGAGGTAATTTTGTATACCTCACTGTTGGTTAATAACGATATCAGATGGAACGAGGGTGTGAGAACTATGGTAGGGAATGGTCGACTTCGCTTTATTGGGAGAATTGTAGGAGGAGTGGTCTACATGTAAAGGAGACCGCAATATTGTTCTGATGTGACCTGATCTAGAGTACTGCATGAGTGTCGTATCCTACCAGATAAGACTGAAGGAAGACATCGAAGCATTTGGGAAAAGGGCTGCTAGATTTGTTACCGGTAGGCTTGAATAACACGTAAGTATTTCGTCATGGTTCATTGATAGTGACCTTTGTCCAGTGACAGTCAATCGTGCTTCGATAGTACTACAGAGTATTAAAAAATTATTCACATTATTTAAGAACCTCTCGCGAAGCATAGAGCCCCAAGTGACTGCAAAAAGTCACAGGTGTCTCCAGAGTATATGAAGGGTGAAAGAACGGACGTCCAAAATTACAAACCAATGTCATTAATTTCTTTTTGGCACAGAATCATTGAACATATTCTTGTTTAGGATATCAATTTTCTTGAAATTGAAAATCTGCATGGTTTTGTGAAAGCATCGCTCGTGGGAAATTCAGCTGCTCTTTTCTCACAAGATATACTGCTAACTATAGATGAAGGACGACGGTCAGGGTCCATAAATCTAGACTTCCGGAAATCATTTGACACAGCCCCTCTGTAAAGGCTGTTAACGGAATAACGAGCGTATGCAATAAGTTCACAGATATGTGACAAGTTCGAAGACTTCTTAAATAATAGAACCCATTGTGTTGTTCTCGACAGGACGGGGTTGGCAGCAATCTGCAGTTATTAGCTGATGATGCCGTGGTGTACGGTAAAGTGTCCAAGTTGAGTGGCTGTAGCAAGATACCAAACGATTTAGACAAAATTTCCAGTTGTATGCTGAATGGCAGCTAGCCCTAAATTTAGAAAAATGTAAGATAATGTGGATGAGTATCACGATCAGACCGGTAAGTTTTCGGTTACAGGATTACTGGTGTGCAGAATTACTTGTGCTGGACGCAGTCAAATCGTTTAAATATCTGGACGTAACGTTGCAGACCGAAATAGGATGGAATGAGCATGTAAGAACTGTGGTAGGGTGGGGCAATTGTAGATTTCGGTTCATTGGGAAAGTTTTGGAAAGAGTGGTTGATGTGTAAAGGAGACCGCACATAGGGCGCTGGTGCGACCTTTTTTTGAGTACAGCCCGAGATTTCGGGATCCGTACTAGGTCGGATCGAAGGATTACTTCGAAGAAATTACAGGTACTTTTGTTACCGAGACGTTCATACAACACGTAAGTGTTATGGAGATGTTCCAGGAACTCAAATCAGAATCCAGGGAGGGAAAACGACGTTCTTTTCGAAAAACGCTGTTGAGAAAATCTAGAGAACCAGCATTTGAAGCTGACTGCCGAACGATACTACTGTCATCAACATACAAAGTGCATTGCGCATAAGGAACACGAAGATAAGCTACGAGAAATTAGGACTCATATTGAAGCATAAAGCAGTCGTTATTTGCTGGCTCTATTTCCAAGTAGGACAGAAGAATAAATGACAAGTAGCGGTACAGGGTACCCTCCGCCACGCACCATACTGCAGCTTGAGGAGTATCTATGTAGATGTCGAAGTAGATGTAGAGATTTATGATAAAGGAAAATGAAGATGTTATTTCAGAACATGTGAGGTAAGCTCGAATGTATTCGACATTAAACAAAAACGCGAAAATTTCTCGCAGTAAAATGCTTTCTCCCAGTATTTAAACGAAACAATGTAATCGTGGTTACTTGAAAGCAAGTGAAAAACGAGATGATTCAGCTACTACTACGATTTCTGCAGTTTAATTGTATTTGATAAAACTTCGTTCTTTTTACCAATTACGATCAAGCGTATTACCAAATCTGGACTATACCAAAATGATCACATGATCTTTCGATAAATATTTCATGCCTCATGTTTGGCATTTTACATGAGATTACTCAATTATTTTCAACTATTTACGTAAAATTATATGTGCAAATGTCGCCAAAGAGAAATAATTTATTGGTCTAATTACCTACATTAAAATTGCTATGATTCTATATGTGAATTTGTTTTACGTTACTTTGTGTTATGAGTGTTTGTAGAATAAAACGATCTGCCTTAGCGAAAATCGGGTCTGTGTTCTTTCCAGTTATAGTCAAGTGAGCTTCATACAGTCAGTATTCCAATAATATACATTCGTTTCTATCATTTTCAAACAGTCCGATCGTCCCCATGTGATTTCCGTACTATTTGAGGCATGGATAAAGACGTCCGTGACCGTCGGCTTATTTCGGAAAAAGAGGTATATGCTTGTGTGCAGTCATCTTTAATTAGGTAAATAATAGCCAATTTTTACCAAGAGGGAAGTGATAAAAGAAAAAGACCTTTAAACGTAGACGTTTCTCTATAAAGTGGAACAGAAGGGCCGATTCTTTTTATTAGTGAATGTGCGATAATTTTGTGAAATGAAGCAGTTTTCTCTGTAGCAGTGACTAAAAAGTTACGATCAGCGACAGTGAATGATGTTAAAGGTGATATAATTATTTCAGAAAAATAGTAGTAAATTCAAACATATTAGATTTTACGCTTAAACGTATAACGTTGCTCGCAGTCACATGGTTTGTACCACCATTTAAATAAAACAGCGGACCGTGCTTCCATGAAGGCAATGAGTAGAATAACATATTACTATTGCCATCAGCTGCTGTTCAGAAAATTGTTTAAATGAGTTCAATAATACTTCGTTCATTTCATAAAAATGGTTCAAATGGCTCTAAGCACTATGATACTTAACATTTGAGGTCATCAGTACCCTAGACTTCGAACAACTTAAACCTAACTAATCTAACGCCATCACACACATCCATGAACGAATCAGGATTCAAACCAGCGACCGTAGCAATAGTGTGGCTCCGACCTGAAGCGCCTAGAACCGCTCGGTCACAACGGATGGCCCATTTTATCACTTCACATCAAATAGTACTAACAAAACTGAACATTACTAACACGATACTATACACTGTAATCACAGTCTTTCAATATACGTTTCGTGACTCAAGTTCGTCATTTCACATCACACTGCTCAATAAAAATGTAAATTTCGTGTGACTAGGGCCTCCCGTCGAGTAGACCGGTCGGCTGGTGCAAGTGTTTCTGTTTGATGCCAGTTCGGCGACTTGCGTGTCGATGGAGGTGAAACAATGATTAAGGCAATACAACACCCAGACCCTGAGCAGAGAAAATCTCCGAGAGAGCCGGGAATCGAACCCGGGCCCTAAGAATTGATGTTCTGCTGTGCTGACCACTCAGCTATAGAACGCGGACACATTACTCAATAATATTCAATAATTATAATTAACTTATATACTCTTAGATCACAAATGAAACGTCACGCCAATCGTGTTGACACATGGCAACTGAGTCGAAAAAGACAAGAAACTTATCTGTCTAAATAGTTACATGAATATTATTATGGTTCCATATCTGTAACTGTGTTTTTGATTGTGTTTTTACGTTTGTGTGTGAACTCACGTCATCCAGCATGGGCTACAGCAGAAGAGAGATTAGCGACGTGTATGTAGGTTAGACGGAAGTGTTTGACTATAACTGTATTACTTTGGCGAAATAGTTGCAGCTTCGGGGGAATAGCCCGCCGCAGTGGCCGAGTGGCTCTAGGCGCTACAGTATAGAACCTCGCGACCGCTATTGGTGCAGGTTCGAATCCTGCCTGGGGCATGGCTGCTTGTGTGATGTCATTAGGTTAGTTAGGTTTAAGTAGTTCTAAGTTCTAGGGGACTGATGACGTCAGAAGCTAAGTCCCATAGTGCTCAGAGCCATTTTCGGAGTCATAATTTCGTTAGTGTTCTTCGACAGTGACCTATGTCCAGTGATGCTCAAGCTTGTCTCAGTATTAGTGCAATGTGTATTTTAGTATTAGTCATGTTGTCAGAGCTATTTAGCTCGATCGCTCCCCATACAGTTTCCACATTTTTAAAGCCACGAAGGAAGACATTGGGGCCGTGGATTTGCATCGAATATCGAGGTTCAGCCCTCAATACAATTAGAATTCCTTACCCAAATCTTTACATATTATTTCGATGAGAA
Source organism: Schistocerca piceifrons (assembly GCF_021461385.2). Lineage (NCBI taxonomy): Eukaryota > Metazoa > Arthropoda > Insecta > Orthoptera > Acrididae > Schistocerca > Schistocerca piceifrons. The sequence continues at coordinate 161,712,855 of NC_060149.1, forward strand.
AAATGATAAATGATGAATACATTTTAAACTGGACGCGGTAGTATAAAAATTGACCGAAGGGTCGTGTCATTTTATTAGAGATAAATGCAATAATTTTGCGAAAAAACCTAGTTTACTTTGTAGAGCAAGTCGGGCGTGGCAGTTGAAGCTAGCAAAACGAAAGACAAACTTTTAAATTTTACGTTCAAAAAAATCGTTCACACAGGAGAATCGTACAAACGTACCTTCGTTTGGCCGTCTTACAGACTCACGTATGGACGAAATACAAATAAGTGTCCCTGGCGTAGAGAAACAACTGAGAGACTTGAAAGTAAACAGATCACCAGTATTGGATAGAATGCGAGATCTGTTTTTCAAAGAGTACTCTACGGCATTGACACCTTACCTACCATGCATTTTTAGGAATACTCGCGCAACAAAAACTCACAAGGGACTACAAAAAGGGACAGGTTACTCCAGTGTATAAGAAGGGTAAAAGAACGGAGCCGCAAAATTACAGGCCAATATCCCTAACTTCTGTTTGCTGCAAAATCCTTGAACACATTCTCTGTCGAATACAATAAATTTCCTTGAGACTCGGAAGTGTATGTCCACGAATTAGCATGGTTTTAGAAAACATCGCTTCTGCGAAGCGCGGCTTGCCCTTCTCTCACATGATATACAGCGTACTATGGTGAAGGGGGAACAGTGGATTCCATATATATATATATATATATATATATATATATATATATATATATATATATATATATATATATATCCGGAAAGCATTTCACCCAGTGCTCATTGCTGATTGTTAACGAAGGTACGAGAACATAGAATCAGGTCACAGATATGTGAGTGAATGGGAGGTATCTTAAATAACAGAATCCAGTGTGTTGTACTCGACACCGAGTGTTCATCAGAGACGCGGGTAACTCAGGAGTAGCCCACGCAGTGTGAGAGGTCCGCTGTTGCTCCCTATATACATAAATCATTTGGCGGACAGGGTGGGCAGCAACCTGTGGGGGTTTCCTCATTTTGCCTTGGTATATGGTAAGGTGTCGAAATTAAATGACTGTAGGAAGACTCAGACGAAATTTCCACTTTGTGTGATGTATGGCAGCTAGTCCTAAATGTGAATGAGTAGGTGCATCAAGCGTGTAATGTTGTAATACATTATTACTAATGTCCAGCTTGCTCGCTCGCTCGCTGTATATCTCTGGCGTCATCTGCCAGGTGTGAAGGCGGGGTAAGCTGCATGGCTGCTGTTCCTGCATGGACCTCTCTTTTGTATTTGTTGGCCTAACTGCTTTGATTGTCCTTAGGATTGTCTCGACGGCATAACACGCCTAAGAAATCCGGATTTTGGGCCATGAATTGGTACGTTCTCTCCTTGGTAGGGTTCTCTCCGAGCTCCAGGAATTGCTGGTATGCTGGATGCTGCTGCACTTCCGGGCGCACTTTCCCAGCCGCTGCGCCCCGTTCTGAGACCAGAAAAATGTGTTCCCAGTCCGTGGGCGTGAAGACGGGGTGCTGGTTGATGATGGTCAGGTCCTTCCTCGATACCAGTCCTCTAAGAGCCTTGTTGTTCCTCACTGGTCAGTAGGGCTGGTGCGGAAGGGCCGGTTTCGTCCTGTCGGTTGGAGTAAATGGGTAGGGGTAGTCCAGGTGCGGGTATGTCCCGTCACGAAGAGACGCGGCGACCTTCTGCAGCACAGGCTGCACGCTGTACTCCGTAGGGAGCGGCAGACATTCAGTCTCGGCCGCAGCAGAAACAGTCAAGTCGTTTAAATACCTGGGCAGAGCGATATATGATGGAAGGAACATGTGATAACTGTGGTGGGGAAGGCGAATCGTCGCCTCTGTTTATTGGGAGGGTTTTGGAAAGATTGACTCACGTGTAAAGGATACCGCGTATTGGGCGTTGGTGCGACCTTATCTAGAGTACTACTTCAGAGTCCGATAATTGGTGCGACCTAATCTACAGTACTAATCGAGAGTCTGGTAATCATACCAGGTGGGATTGAAGAAAGCATTAAGTAGAGGGCTATTAAATTTGTTACCGGTAGGGTCGAACACACGTAATTGCTAATGAGATGCCTTAGGAACTCAAATGAGTGTCCCTGAATAGATTTTCTAGAACTGCTATTGAGAAAATTCAGACAATAGAGATTTAAGCATACTGCCGAACGATTTTACTGATGCCAACATACATTGCGCTTAAGGACCAGGAAGATAACATACGAGAAATCTGTTGTCATACTGATTCATATAAACATTCATTTTTCCCTCGCTCTGTTTGCGAGTAGGTCAGATAAGGAAATGACTAGTAATGGTAAAGTGTTCCCTCCGAAATGAACCGTACGGTGGCTTGTGGAGTATCTATGTAGATGTAGATGTAAAGAGTTGAAGATGATAAAGTAATTTCAGAACACGATAGGTAATCTCATAGATGAAAGTTCCTGGCAGATTAAAACTGTGTGGTTCGCAGGAGAGCTTCTGTGAAGTTTGGAAAGTAGGGCACGAGGTACTGGCGGAAGTAAAGCTGTGAGGAGGGGGCGTGAGTCGTGCTTGGGTAGCTAAGTTTGTAGAGCACTTGCCCGCGAAAGGTAAAGGTCCCGAGTTCGAGTCTCGGTCCGGCACAACGTTAAAATATGACAGGGAGATTCATATCAGCGCACTCTCCGCTGCAGAGTGAAAATCTCATTCTGTAATCTCATACATATTCCATATTATATAAAACGCATAATTCTTTCGCAGTAAAATGCTTTGTTCCAGTATTTGGAAGATACAATAAAACCGTGCTTACTTGAAAAGAAGGTGTAAAAAGACATATTATTATTCCCACCAGCAGCTGTTAATTTTTCAGTTTACATGTGTTTCATAAAACTTCGTTCATTTTTTTCTTTTCCGATCAACGATATTATCAAATCTGAACTGTACTAAAATGATCCCATCATCTTTCGATAAATATTTCAGGCAATATGTTTGTCATTTTACGTGAGATTTCTTAATAATTTTCAATAATTCATATTAATTTATACTTGCTTATCTCTACACAGTAAAAATCACGCTAATTGTGTTGACACACTGCAATTCATTCGGAAAATAGAAATAGTTTATCTGTCTGAATAGTTACATGAACAGCACTATGAATGTTTATTTGAATTTATTTAACGTGTTTTTGTGTGTGTGATTGTGTGTGTAATGAAATCACCTGTCTGTGGCAATCGGAGTTAAGGCTAGTCGCTTGTATTTTACAAACATATATTTGTCTAGAAGTGAAATATTTTGGCGAAAGTGAGGCAGCTTCGGAGGAATCATTTCGTTAGTGTTCGTTGACAGTGGCCACTGTCCAGTGATGCTCGATCGTGCCTCTGTAGTAATACAGTGAGTATTACAATAACATTGGTTTTTATCATTTCCAGTTAGTCCGATCCGTCGCCATTAGGTTTCCGTACTTTTTGAGCCCAGGAGAAAGACATCCGTGGCCGTCGATTTGCTTCTGGCGAAGAGATACATGCCTTGGTGCAATCATCATTTCTTAGGCAAAACCTTGTCAGTATTTAGTACGAGGGAAGAGATAAATGAAATGGACACTTGAAGCTGGAACGTTTCTGTATGAAGTCGGGCACAGGGGCGAGTCGCTTTATTAGTGATACACGCCATAATTTTGTGAAAAGACGCAGTTCTCGCTGAAATAATACTAAAAAGTAATGACAAAAACAAAGAAATATGTTCAACCTATTAAAGTAATTTCAGAAAAATAGCAATAAAATCAAAGGTATTCCAGTTTACACTACAACGAACAACTTTTTCCGCAGTACAGTATTTAAATGAAACAGTGCAATCGAGCTTATTTCAAATCAAATAGTAGACTCATAAATAGTGCCATTAGCTGCTTTTAATGAACTTGCCGTTTGAATGTACTTTGTAAAACTTCGTCCTTTTTTCACTTCACATCAAATTGTATTATCAAAACCGAGCATTAGTAACACGATTCTATACACTGCAACCATAATTTTTCGATTAACATTTCGGTCCCAAGTTTGACCAGTATGTAATGTGATTTGGTGTGTATGATTGTGTGTGTAATGAAATCATCTGTCTTGGGCAATCAGAGATAAGGATAGTAGCTTGTATTTTAGGCACATACATTTGTCTAATACTGAATAATTTTGGTGTAAGGCTACGTTGTTCTAGAGGGCGAGTGTTAATCAAAGACAAGGGTATTCTCAGGAGTGTCCCCGACAAGTATGTTAGGGACCACTTTTGTTCTCTATATTCCTTTTAAATCAGATTGCTCAATAAGTTCAAATAATTCAAATTAATTTATACATTCATAGAACACAGACAAATACTCACGCTAATTGTGTTGTCGAAACAGAGAAATAACCTATCTAAGTAGTTACACGAATTTTATTATATATCCACTCCTTGAACTGTGTTTTGGATTGTTTTTTTATGTGTCTGTGTGTGTGTGTGTGTGTGTGTGTGTGTGTGTGTGTGTGTGTGTGTGTGTGTGAGAAACAAGCCATTCGTCAAATACAAAACGGTGAATATGTAGCAGTTTACATTAATTAAATGAACCAAGTAAAAAAAAGCACTATTTGATGAGACAACTACAAGAGGTATTAAACATGGAAAGTAATATAAGTACCACTTAGAAGAAAGTCTTAACAATTGAAACTAACGTTTTATATGGATGACATAGAGAATTTCTATAAAATAAAAGAACTTCATGAATACGGAAAATAGGAATGTGTATGAGAAAACACTATGGGAAGTAATGAAAAACAGATATGGTTATGCGAAGCTTAAGTGAGGGGAACTGTTAAGCACGGTCCTGTAATTTTGGATTAGGTCAGGACTGTGAGCTAGATGTTTGTTAATTTCAAGGGCTTCCAACAGGTTGAGTTTAAGGGCGTTGTTTGCTACATTAAGGATATGGGGCAGTTGCGACACTCAGTCAGTACATGCTCAGCAAATGCGAAGTCGATATTCTGCAACCAACAGCTGCATTCGTGTTCAGCCAGCCTAGTTGATATGCCTCTGCTGACTGACCAATTTAAAACTTGTCACAATCAGAAGAGGTAATTTTGTATACCTCACTGTTGGTTAATAACTGGTGGTAATCTTTGTTATTGAAAATGCACGGGGCTCTTGCGTTCTTAAAATAGATGGAAAGACTACACTCTCATGCTTTCAGTTATTTGGCTGCAATCTGTGATACATCTCCGAGATATGATAATGTACACCATTTGTTGCACACGTTGGATGGGGAAACACATGGGTCATACAGGAGGGGTATAATTTTCGGTTTCAGTTTTTCTAGGCAAGATGCGGTCATTAAGGAATGGACTGTAACCATATGCTGCGGCAATAAATTCTATTGTATCGAAGCCTGCCTTAAAATCATCTGTGGACATGCAGACAGATATGAGACTGTTTACCATTGAGTGAAAAGCTGGATGTTTGTAAGCTATGGTGCGTTGTGAGCAAGAAGTTGTTACAGTGTCTCTAGTGGCAATTTCTCTATTAATTTTTAAATAATGTGCCTGTGTACTGATGTCAATGGTGAGATGTTATAAGTTTGTGGATTTGTTGACAACCTCCTTTGTAAACAGAATATTTTTACGTTCACTGTTTAGGTTTTTCAAAAAGTGTTGAACTGTCTTGTACTACCATTCCGCATACACAGGACATCATCCACATATCTAAACCAGAATTAGATATTTACACTCAAAGGTTCTTTTTCCAGAAAATGTTGTTCGAAATGGTTCATAAATATTTCAGCCAACAGTGGATTAAGAGGATATCCCATACTTAAGAAACATCAACATTATTCATTTTATCAGTGTTATTTAGACTAATCGCTCCCCATACGTTACCCACATTTTAAATATATGGAGGAAGACGTCAGAGGCTGTGCACTTGCTTAGGATGATGAGGTTCAGGCCTGCGTAAAATTATTATTCCTTACTCCAATCTTTACAAATTATTAAGCTGAGAGATGTGATACATATATAACAAATAATATATAAAATATATATATAATAAAATTCTTGAGAGTGAGAAACTGACGTCCACGAATCAGCACGGTTTTAAAAGCATCGCTCATACGAAACTTAGCTTGCTCATTTCTCACATAATACACAGCAACCTACGTAGGAAGGGCAACAATCATATTCTATGTATGTGTATTTCGTAAATAATTTGACACAGTGCAGCACCGTAGATTGTTAACGAATTTACTATCATCAGGAATCAGTCCACAGATATGTGATTAGCTCGAAAACATCTCAAATAATAGAACCCAGTATGTAGTTCTCGACGGCGTGTATTCATCTGACAAAAGGATATCGTCAGGAGTGCTCCAGGATAATCTGATACGACCGCTCTTGTTCTCTGTATACATAAATGGTTTAGCTGACAAGTGGGCAGCTATCTGCGGTATGCTGATGATGCCGTGTTCTACGGTAAGCTGGCGAAAATGAGATACTGTGGGAAGACGAAAGACGACTTAGACGAAGTTTTTAGCTGGTGTCAGCTATGGCAGCTAGCCCTAAATGTGGAAAAATGTGGGTTGGTGCGGATAAGTAGCAAGATTAAAACTGTAATGTTGGGATACAGTATTACTAGAGTCCTGCTGGACACAGTTAAGTCGTTTAAATATTTGGGCATAACGCTGCAGAGGGATATGAGATGGAACGAGCGTGTGAGATTTATGGTAAGGTATCGTCGACTTCGCTTTATTGGGAGAATCGTAGGAAAGAGTGGTCTACATGTAAAGGAGACCTCAATAGGGTGCTGGTGTGACCTCATCTAGAGTACTGCATGAGTGTCGTATCGTACCAGATAAGACTGAAGGAAGACATCCAAGCATTTGGGTGGAGGGCTGCTAGATTTGTTACCGGTAGGTTTGAATAACACGTAAGATTTTCGTCATGGTTCATTGATAGTGACCTCTATCCAGTGACAGTCAATCGTGGTTCGGTAGTACTAGAGTGAGTATTAAAAAATTATTCACACTATTAAAGAATCTCTCGCCAAGCATAGAGACCCAAGTGACTGCAAAAAGTCACAGGTGTCACCAGAATATAAGAAGGGTGAAAGAACGGACCCTCAAATTTACAAACCAATGTCATTAACTTCTTTTTGGTACAGAATCCCTGCACATTTTCTTATTTGGAATAAAAACTTGTTGTGACTGAGAAGCTTATGTCCACAAATCAGCCTGGTTTTGAGAAAGCATCTCTCGTAAGAAATACAGCTTGCTCTTTTCTCAGAAGATATACTGCTAACTATAGACGAAGGGCAACGGGCGGGTTCCATATATCTAGATTTCCGGAAATCATATGACACAGCCCAGCTGTAAAGGCTGTTACGGAATATCGAGCGTATGCAGTAGGTTCACAGATATGTAACTGGCCCGAACACTTCTTAAATAATAGAAACCAGTGTGTTGTTCTCGACATCGAGTATTCATCAGAGACAAGGATGTCGACAGGTGTATCCCACGGTAGTGTGATAGGACGGGGTGGGCATCGATTTGCAGTTATTAGCTGATGATGCCGTGGTGTACGGTTAGGTGTACAAGCTGAGTGACTGAAGCAAGTTTCAAGACGATTTAGACGATATTTCCAGTTGTATGATGAATAGCAGCTAGCTCTAATTTTATGAAAATGTAACTTAATGTAGATGAGTAGCAAGATCAGACCTGTAATATTCGGATACAAGATTACTATTGTACAGCATTACTTGTGCTCCACACTGTCAAATCGTTTAGATACTGGACGTAACGTTGCTAAGCGAAATGGGATGAAATGAGCATGTGAGAACTGTGGTAGGGTGAGCCAGTTGTAAACTTCGGTTTATTTGGAGAATTTTGGATACAGTGATTCACGTGTAATGAAGAACGCACATAGGGCGCTGGTGCGACTTATTTGTGACTACTGCTCGAGTTTTCGGGATCCGTACTAGGTTGGATCGAAGGGTTACATCGAAAAAATAGCAGCTAGTTTGGTTACCGATGGGTGCGTACAACACGTAAGTGTTTCGGAGATGTTCCAAGATCTCAAATCGGAATTCATGCAGGGAAGGCGACGTTCATTTCGAGAAACGCTGTTGAGGAAAGTTAGAGACCAGCATTTGAAGCTGACTGCCGAACGATTCTACTGCCGCCAACATTCAAAGTACATTACGCGTAAGGACCATGAAGATAAGCTACGAGAAATTAGGGCTTATATTGATGCATGAAGCATCGTTTTTTGCTGACTTTATTTCCGAGTCGGACAGGAAAATTAACAACTAGTAGCGTTACAGGGTACCCTCCGCCACGCACCGTGCAGTAGCTTGCGGAGAATCTATACAGATCTTGAAGTAGGTGTAGAGAGTTATGATAAATTACAATGAAGCATACTGAAGCTGATAAAGTTGTTTCAGAACATATGAATTAAACATAAATGCGTAATTTTCTCCCAGTAAAATGCTTTGTCCCAGTATGAAGACGAAACAATTTAATCGTGGTTTGTTGAAAGCAAGTGAAAAACGAGATGATATAATTGCAGTCAGCTGCTGCTAGGAATTCTAAATTCTTTCTTTTTATCAATTACGATCAACCGTATTACCAAATCTGGAGTATACTAAAATGATCACATGATCTTTCGATAAACAATTAATGCCTCAAGTTTGTCATTTTACATGAGATTACGAAATGATTTTCAATTATTCGTGTAAAATTATTCATCCATATGTCGCAAAAGAGAAACAATTTATCAGTGTAAATACCGACATGAAAATTGCTATGACTCTATATGTGAATTTGTTTTACGTTACTTTGTGTGTGTGAGTGTGTGTAGAATGAAACGATCTGCCTTAGCGAAAAGCGGGGCAGTGTTCTCTCCAGTTATACTCAAGTGTGCTTCATACAGTCAGTATTCCAAAAATATATGTTCGTTTCTATCATTTTCAAATAGTCCGATCGTCCCCATGTGATTTCCGTACTTTTTGCCCCATGGAGAAAGACGTTCGTGACCGTCGCATTATTTCGAAAGATGAGATACGTGCTTGGGTGCAGTCATCTTCTATTAGGCAAATTTTTGCCAATTTTTACCAAGAGGGAAGTGATAAATGAAAAAGACGTTTGAAGCGTGATCGTTTCTGTATAAAGTGGAACAGAGGGGGCAAGTCTTTTTACTAGCGAATGTGCGATATTTTGTGAAATGACGCAGTTTTCTCTGTAGCAGTAACTAAAAAGTTACGATAAATGACAGTGTATGATGTTAAAGGTGATGTAATTATTTCAGAAAAATAGCAATATATTCAAACCTATTAGATTTTAGCTTAAACGTATAACGTTTCTCGCAGTCGCATGGTTTGTACCAGCATTTAAATAAACAAGCGGAATAGTGCTTATATGAAAGCAAAGAGTAGAATGACACATTATTGTTGCCATCAGCTGCTGTTAAGAATGTTGTGTTTCAATGAGTTTTATAATACTTCGTTCAATTTATCAAAAATGGTTCATATGGCTCTAAGCACTCTGGGACTTAACATCTGAGGTCATCAGTACCCTAGTATTCGAACAACTTAAACGCAACTAACCTAAGGCCAACGCATGCGTCCATGCCCGGATCAGGATTCGAACCTCCGCCCGTAGCAGCAGTGTGGCTCCGGACTGAAGCGCCTAGAACCGCTCGGTCACACCGGCCGGCTCATTTTATCTCTTCACTTCAAATAGTACTATCAAAAGTGAACATTACTAACACGATACTACACACTGCAATCACAGTCTTTCAAGTTCGTCATTTTCACATCACACTGCTCAATAAAAATGTAAATGTCGTGTGGCTAGGACCTCCCGTCGAGTAGTCGGTTCGCCGGGTGCAAGAATTACTATTTCATCCCAGTTCGGCAGCTTGCGCGTCGCTGGGGATGAAATGATGATGATTAGGGCAACACAACACTCTGTCCCTGAGCGGAGAAAATCTCCGAGCCAGTCGGGAATCAAACCCGAGGCCTGGGGATTGACGTTCTGCCGCGCTGACGACTCAGCTACCGGGGCGGACACATTGCTCAATAATATTCAGTAATTCAAATTAACTTATATATTCTTAGATCATGAATAAAACGTCACGCCAATCCTGTTCACTCATGTCAACTGAGTCGAAACAGACAAGAAACTTATCTGTCTAAATAGTTGCACGAATATTATTATGGTTTCATAACTGTAACTGTGTTTTGTAATTGTGTTTTTACGCGTGTGTGTAAAATCACGTCATGCATAATGGGCTACAGCAGAAGAGAAATTAGCGACGTGTGTGTAGGTTAGGCGAAAGTATTTGAATAGAACTGACTTTCTTTGGCGAGATAATTGCAGTTTCGGAGGAATAATTTCGTTAGTGATCATCGACAGTGACCTCTGTCCAGTGATAATCAAGGGCGTCTCAGTATTACCGAAGTGTGTATATTAGTATTACTCATGTTGTCAGCTATTTAGCTCGATCTCTCCCCTACAGTTTCCACATTTTTAAAGGCACGGAGGAAGACGTTAGGGCCGTTGATTTGCATCGGATGATGAGGTTCAGCCCTCAGTACAATTAAAATTCCTTACCCAAATCTTTACATACTATTACGACGAGAAAAATGATAAATGATGAAAACAGTTCAAACTGGACATGGCAGTATAAAAAAGGACCGAAGGTTCGTGTAATTTTATTAGTGAAAAATGCAATAATTGTGTGAAAAGACGTAGTTATCTTTGTAGAGCCAGTCTGGCGTGACATTTGAAGCTAGCAAAACGAAAGACCAAATTCTAAATTTTACGTCAAAAAAATCGTTCACACAGGAGAATCATACAAACGTACCTCCACTTGACCGTCTTACGGACTCCCGGATGGACGTAATACTAATAAGTATCCCTGACGTAGGGAAACAACTGAGAGATATGAAAGGAAATAGATCACCAGTATCGGATAGAATCTGAGATCTGTTTTACAAAGAGTACTCTACGGCATTGACCCCTTACCTACCTTGCAATTCTTGTGAATCACTCGCACAAAAAAGAATCACAAGCGACTACAAGAAGGGGCAGGTGATTCCAGTGTATAAGAAGGGCAAAATAACAGAGCGGCAAAATTACAGGCCAATCTCCCTAAATTCTGTTTGCTCCAAAATCCTTGAACACATTCTCCGTGGAATACAATAAATTTCCTTGAGACTGAGAAGCATATGTCCACGATTTAGTATGGTTTTAGAAAGCATTGCTAGCGCTAAGGGCAGCTTGCCCTTCTCTCACATGATATACAGCGTTCTGTGGGTGAAGGGGGAACAGCGGATTCCATATATATATATAGATTTCCGGAATGCGTTTCACCCAGTGCTCATTGCTGATAGTTAACGAAGGTACGAGCACATGGAATAAGTCCACAGACATGTGAGTGGGTAGGATGTTTCTTAAATAATAGAATCCAATGCGTTGCCCTCGACACCGAGTGATCATCAGGGACGCGGGTTACTCTGGAGCGGCCCACGAAGCGTGACCGGACCGCTGTTTCTCCCTATATACATAAATCATTTGGCGGACAGGGTGAGCAGGAATCTATGGGAGTTTCCTCATGTTGCCCTGTTATATGGTAAGGTGTCGAAGTTAAATGATTGTAGGAAGATACAAAAAGACTCAGGTGAAATTTCAACATTGTGTGATGTATGGCAGCAAGTAATAAATGTGGAAAGCTGTAAGATAACGTGAATGAATAATAGCATCAAGCGTGTAATGTTCGAATACGTTGTTACTAATATCCAGCTTTAAACAGTCAAGTCGTTTAAATACTTGGCCCGAGGAATATATGATGGAGGGAGCCTGTGAGAACTGTGGTAGGGAAGGCGAATCATCAACTCGGTTTATTGGGAGAGTTTTGGAAAGATTGACTCACGCGTATAGGGCGTTTGTGCGACCTTATCTAAAGTGCTACTTGAGAATCTGGTAGTTGGTGCGACCTAATCTAGAGTACTACTCGAGAGTCTGCTAATTATACCAGGTGGGATTGGAGAAAGATTTCGAAAGAATTCAGTGGAGGGCTATTAAATTTGTTACCGATTGGTTCGAGCACACGTAATTGCCAATGAGATGCCTTACGAACTCAAATGAGTGTCCCTGAATGGATTTTGTAGAACTGCTATTGAGAAAATATTGCCGAACGATTCTGCTGCCGCCAACATAGATTGCGCTTAAGGACCAGGAAGTTAACGTACGAGAAATTTGTTCTCCTACTGATTCATATAAACATTAATTTTTCCCTCGCTCTATTTGCGAGTAGGTCAGATAAGGAAATGACTAGTAGTGGCAAAGGGTACCCTCCGAAATGAACCGTACGGTGGCTTGTGGAGTATCTATGTAGATGTAGATGTAAAGAGTTGAAGCTGATAAAGTAATTTCAGAACACATTAGGTAATCTCATACATATTAGATATTACATAATACGCATGATTCTCTCGTAGTACAATGCTTTGATCCAGTGTTTAGAAGATACAATAAAACCGTGCCTACTTGAAAATAATGTGTCAAAAGACGTATTATTATTCCCATTAGCAGCTGTTAATTTTGCAGTTTACATGCGTTTCGTAAAATTTCGTTAGTTGTTTTTCTATTCCGATCAATTCCGAACTGTACTAAAATGATCCCATAATCTTTCGATAAATATTACAGGCAATACGTTTGTCATTTTACGTGAGATTACTTAATAATTTTCAATAATTCATATTAATTTATACTTGCTTATCTCTACACATGAAAAGTCACGCTAATTGTGTTGACACACTGCAATTCATTCGGAAAATAGATATAATTTACTTGTCTAAAAATTTAGATTAATATTGTTAAGAATGTTTATTTGAATTGATTTAATGTGATTTTGTGCATATGATTGTGTGAGTACTGAAACCATCTGCCTTTGTCAGTCGGAGTTAACTCTAGTCGCTTTAATTTTAGAAACATATATTTGTCTAGTATGGAATTATTTTGGTGAAAATGAGGCAGCTCCGGAGGAAGTATTTCGTTAGTGTTCGCTGACAGTTTCCTCTGTCCAGTGATACTCAATCGTGCCTCAGTAGTAATACAGTGAGTATTACAGTAACATTGGTTTTTATCATTTCTAGTTAGTCCGATCCGTCGCCATGAGGTTTCCGTTCTTCTTAAGCCCAGGAGAAAGACATCCGTGGCCGTCCATTTGTTTCTGACGAAGAGAATCATGCCTTGCTGCAATCGTCATTCTTTAGGCCAAACCTTGTCAGTATTTACTACGAGGGAAGTGATAAATGAAATAGACACTTGAAACTGGAACGTGGGGCGCAGGGGCGCGTCGCTTTATTAGTGATATACGCGATAATTTTGTGAAAAGACGGAGTTTTCGCTGTAATAATACTAAAAAGTAATGACAAAAAACAATGAAAGGTGTTGAAGCTATTAAAGTAATTTCAGAAAAATAGCAGAAAATTCAATGGTATTCCAGTTAACACTACAACGAATAACATTTGCCGCAGTACAGTATTCAAATGAAACAGTGGAATCGAGCTTAATTGAAATAAGATAGTAGAATCACTCATGATTATTTCCATTAACTGCTTTTAATAAACTTGCTGTTTTAACGTGCTTTGTAAAATTTAGTTCATTTTATCACTTCTCAACAAGTTCTATTATCAAAACTGAGCATTACTAACACGATTCTATACACTGTTACCATAATTTTTCGATTAACATTTCGTGTCCTAAGTTTGTCCTTTATTTAATATGATTTTGTGTGTATGATTGTGTGTGTAATGAAATCATCTGTCTTGGGCAAACGGAGCTTAGGCAAGTCGCTTGTACTTTGGAAACATATATTTGTCTAGTACTGAATTCGTTTGGTGAAAGAGTATGTTGTCATAGTGGGCGAGTGTATGTCAGAGAGAAGGATATTCTCAGGAGTGCCCCCGGCAAGTTTGACAGGGCCGCTTTTGTCCTTCTATTCCTTTTAGATCAGATTGCTCAATAATTTTCAAATAATTCAAATTAATTTATACATTCATAGAACGCAGAAGAATACTCACGGTAATTGTGTTATCGAAACAAAGAAGTAACGTATCGAAGTAGTTACAGGAATTTTATTATGGGTCCATACCTGGAACTGTGTTATGTGATTGTTTATTATGTGTGTGTGTGTGTGTGTGTGTGTGTGTGTGTGTGTGTGTGTGTGTGAAGACAAGCCATCAGTCATGCAAATAACTGTGACTATGTAGCAGTTTGCATTAATTAAATGAAGGAACTATAGAAACCACTTTTTATGAGACAACTACAAGATGTATTAAACAAAGAAAGTAATACAAGTACCTGTTAGAAGAAAGCCTTGACAATCGAAACTATAGTTCATGTGGATGACATAGACAATTTCAATAAAATTGTGGGAAGTAATGAGAAACAGATATGATTGTGGGAAGTTTAAGAGAGGGGAAGTGTTGAGCTGTGTCCTGTCATTAAGGATTACATCAGGACTGTGAGCTAGATGTTTGTTAATTTCTAGGGCTTCCAGCAGGTTGAGTTTGCGGGCGTTGTTTGCTAATTGAAGGATATGGGGCTTTGGCAGGTAGTTGCGACCCTCACTCAGTACATGCTCAGCAAATGCGGAGTCAGAGTTCTGCAACCTACAGGTGCATTCGTGTTCAGCCAGCCTAGTTGATATGCCTCAGCTATCTGACCAATGAAAAACTTGTCACAATCAGAAGAGGTAATTTTGTATGCCTCGCTGTTGGTTAATAACTGGTTCTTATCTTTGTTATTGAAAATACACGGGGCTCTTGTGCTCTTAAAATAGTAGGAAAGCCTACATTTGCAGGCTTTCAGGGCTTTGGCTACAATCTGTGATACCTCTCCGAGATATGATAATGTGCACCGTTTGTTGCACACATTGGATGGGGAAGCCGATGGGACATAGAGGAGAGGTATAATTTTCGGTTTCTATTTTCCTATTCAAGATGCGGTCATTAAGGAAGTGTAGCCATATACTGTGGCAATAAATTCTATTGTATCTAAGTCTGCTTCAAAATCATCTGTTGACATAGAGACAGATATGAGACTGTTGAAAAGCTAGATGTTTGTAAGCTATGCGGCGTTGTGAGCAAGAAGTTGTTACAGTGTCTCTAGTTGTAGTATTACTATTCATTTTTAAATAATGTGTCTGTGTACTGATGTCAATGGTGAGATGTTATAAGTTTACGGATTATTTGACAACCTCTTTTGTAAACTGAATCTTTTTATGTTGACTGTTTAGGTTTTTCAAAAATGTGTTGAACTGTCTTGTAGTACCATTCCGCATACACAGGACATCTCCACATATCTAAACCAGAATTTGATACTTGCACTCAAAGGTTCTTTTTCCAGAAAATGTTGTTCGAAATGGTTCATAAATATTTCAGCCAACAGTGGACTAAGAGGATATCCCATACCTAAGGAACATCAGTATTCATCATTTTATCAGTGTTATTTAGACTGATCGCTCCCCATACGTTATCCACATTTTTAAAGATATGGAGGAAGACGTTGGAGGCCGTGGATTTTCTTCGGATGATGAGATTCAGGGCTGCGTAAAATAATTGTTCCTTTTTCAAATCCTTACAAATTAATATGACGAGAGATGTGATAAATATCTAAAAATTATATATAAAATATGTATACAATAAATTTTCTTGAGAATGAGAAACTGACGTCCACGAATCAGCACGGTTCTAAAAGCATCGCTCATACGAAATTTAGCTTGCTCACGTCTCACATGACATACAGCAATATACGGATGAAGGGCAACAATCATATTCTAGTTATGTATACTTCGGAAAGCATTTGACACAATGCACCACTGTAGATTGTTAACGAATTTACTAGCATCAAGAATCAGTTCACAGATACGTGATTGGCTCGAAAACATCTCAAATAATAGAACCCAGCATGTAGTTCTCGACGGCGTGTATTCATCTGAGACAAGGATATCGTCATGGGTGCTCCAGGATAATCTGATACGACCGCTCTTGTTCTCTGTATACACAAACGGTTTAGCTGACAAGTGGGCAGCTATCTGCGGTATGCCGATGATGCCGTGTTCTACGGTAAGGTGGCGAAAATGAGTAACTGTGGGAAGATGTAAAACGACTTAGACGAAGCTTTCTGTCGGTGTCATTTGTAGCAGATAGCCTTAAATTTGGCAAAATGTGTGTTAGCGCGGATAAGTAGCAAGATTAAACCTGTAATGCTCGGATAGAGTATTACTAGTGTCCTCCTGGACACAGTCAAGCCGTTTAAATATCTGGGCGTAACGCTGCAAAGGGATATCAGGTGGAACGAGCGTGTGGGAACTATGGTAGGGTATGGTAGACTTCGCTTTATTGGGAGAATTGTAGGAAAGAGTGGTCTACATGTAAAGAAGACCGCAATAGGATGCTGGTGTGACCTCATCTAGAGCACTGCATGAGTGTCGTATCCTACCAGATAAGACTGAAGGAAGACATCCAAGCATTTGGGTGGAGGGCTGCTAGATTTGATACCGGTAGGTTTGAATAACACGTAATATTTTCGTCATGGTTCATTGATAGTGACCTCTATCCAGTGACAGTCAATCGTGGTTCGGTAGTACTAGAGTGAGTATTAAAAAATTATTCGCACTATTAAAGAATCTCTCGCCAAGCATAGAGCCCCAAGTGACTGCAAAAAGTCACAGGTGTCACCAGAATATAAGAAGGGTGAAAGAACGGACCCTCAAAATACAAACCAATGTCATTAACTTCTTTTTGGTACAGAATCCTGGAACATATTCTTATTTCGAATATAAAATTTGTCGAGACAGAGTAGCTTACGTCCGGAAATCAGCATGGTTTTGAGAAAGCATCGCTAGTGAGAAATTCAGCTTGCTCTGTCTCAGATGATATACTGCTAACTATAGACGAAGGGCAACGGGCGGTTTCCATATATCTAGATTTCCGGAAATCATTTGACACAGAACCACTGTAAATATGTTAAGGAATAACGAGCGTATGCAGTAGGTTCACAGATATGTAACTGGCCCGAAGACTTCTTAAATAATAGAAAACAGTGAGTTGATCTCGACATCGAGTGTTCGTCAGAGACAAGGATATCGACAGGTGTAGCCCACGGAAGTGTGATAGGAAGGGGTGGGCAGCAGTCTGCAGTTAATAGCTTATGATGCCATGGTGCATTGTAAGGTGTCAAAGTTGAGTAAATGAAGTAAGATACAAGACGACTTAGACAAAATTTCCAGTTGTATAATGAATGGCAGCTAGCCACAAATTTAGAAAAATGTAAGTTGATGTGAATAAGTAGAAGGATCAGACCTGTAGTGTTGGGATACAGGACTACTAGCGTACAGGATTACTTGTGGTGGACACAGTCAGCTCGTTTAAATATCTGGACGTAACGCTGCAAAGCGAAATGGCATTGAATGATCGTGTCACAACTGTGGTACGTCAGTTGTAGACTTCAGTTTATTGGGAGAATTTTGGATAGAGTAATTCACGTGTAAAGGAAACCGCGAATAGGGCGCTATTTTTACCTACTACTCGAGTTTTCGGGATACATACTAGGTCGGATCGACGGATTACATCGAAGAAATTGCAGCGAGTTTTGTCACCGACAGGTTCGTACAACACGTAAGTGTTATGGTGATGTTGCAGAAACTCAAATCGGAATCCATGCAGGGAACGCGACGTTCTTTTCAAGAAATGCTGTTGAGAAAGCATTTGAAGCTGACTGCACAACGATTCTACTGCCACCCACATTCAAAGTACATTGCGCCTAAGGACCACGAAGATAAGCTACGAGAACTTAGGGCTCATATTAATGTATAAAGTTGTCGTTTTCGCTGGCTCTATTTCCGAGTAGGACAGAAAAATAAACTACTAGTATCGGTACAGGGTACCCTCCATCACGCACCGTACAGTAGCTTGAGGAGTACCTATGTAGATGTTGAATTAGATGCAGAGATTTATGATAAAGGACAATGAAGATGTTGAAGCTGATAAATTTATTTCAGAACATAAGAGTTAATCTCGAATGTATTCGCCATTAAACAAAAACGCGTAATTTTCTCGCAGTAAAATGCTTTGTCCCAGTATTTAAACGAAACAATGTAATCGTGGTTAGTTGCAAGCAAGTGAAAAACGAGATGACATAATTCCATTCAGCTACTACTAGGAATTCTGCAGTTTAATTTTATTTGATAAAACTTCGTTCTTTTTATCAATGACGATCATGTGTATTACCAAATCTTTAGAAGAACATTTCATGCCTCAAGTTTGGCATTTTACATGAGATTACACTATAACTTCCAATTACTCGTGTAAAATTATACATACATATGTCGCAAAAGAGAACAAATTTATCAGTCTAATTACCTACATGAAAATTGCTATGAATCTGTATGTGAATTTGTTTTACGTTACTTTGTGTGTATGAGTGTTTGTAGAATAAAACGATCTGCCGTAAAGAAAATCGGGTTAGTGTTCTGTCCAGTTATGCTCAAGTGTGCTTCATACAGTCAGTATTCCAATAATATATATTCGTTTCTATCATTTTCAAATAGTCCGATCGTCCCCATGTGATTTCCGTACTTTTCCAGCCATGGATAAAGACGTTCGTGACCGTCGAATTATTTCGAAAGAAGAGATACATGCCTGGGTGCAGTCATCTTTAATTAGGCAAATATTTGCCAATTTTCACCTAGAGGGAAGTGGTAAATGAAAAAGACATTTGAAGCTTGAACGTATATCCATAAAGTGGAACAGAGGGGGTGAGTCATTTTATTAGTGAATGTGCTATAATTTTGTGAAATGACGCAGTTTTCTCTGTAGTAGTAACTAAAAAGTTACGATAAATGACAGTGAATGATGTTAAATGTGATATAATTATTTCAGAAAAATAGCAATAAATTCCAACATATTAGATTTTACGCTTAAACGTATAAGTCTACTGACTGGTTTGATGCGGCCCGCCACGAATTCCTTTCCTGTGCTAACCTCTTCATCTCAGAGTAGCACTTGCAACCTATGTCCTCAATTATTTACTTGACGTATTCCGACTCTATCTTCACCTACAGTTTTTGCCCTCTACAGCTCCCTCTAGTACCATGGAAGTCATTCCCTCATGTCTTAGCAGATGTCCTATCATCCTGTCCCTTCTCCTTATCAGTGTTTTCCACATATTCCTTTCCTCTCCGATTCTGCGTAGAACCTCCTCATTCCTTACCTTATCAGTCCACCTAATTTTCAACATTCTGTTCCGGTTTTCCCACAGTCCATGTTTCACTACCATACATCCTCAGAAATTTCTTACTCAAATTAAGTCTGGTATTTTATATTAGTAGACTTCTCTTGGCCAGACCGAGCGAGGTGGCGCAGTGGTTAGCACACTGGACTCGCATTCGGGAGGACGACGGTTCAGTCCCGTCTCCGGCCATCCTGATTTAGGTTTTCCGTGATTTCCCTAAATCGTTTCAGGCGAATGCCGAGATGGTTCCTTTGAAAGGGCACGGCCGATTTCCTTCCCAATCCTTCCCTAACCCGAGCTTGCGCTCCGTCTCTAATGACCTCGTTGTCGACGGGACGTTAAACACTAACCACCACCACCACCACCACCTTGGCCAGAAATGCCTTTTTTGCCATAGCGAGTCTGCTTTTGATGTCCTCCTTGCTCCGTCCGTCATTGGTTATTTTACTGCCTAGGTAGCAGAATTCCTTAACTTCATTGACTGCGTGACCATTAGTCCTGTTGTTAAGTTTCTCGCTGTTCTCATTTCTACTACTTCTCATTACCTTCGTCTTTCCCCGATTTACTCTCAAACCGTGCTGTGTACGAATTAGACTGTTCATTCCGTTCAGCAGATCATTTAATTCTTCTTCACTTTCACTCAGGATAGCAATGTCATCAGCGAATCGTATCATTGATATCCTTTCACCTAGTATTTTAATTCCACTCCTGAACCTTTCTTTTATTTCCATCATTGCTTCCTCGATGTACAGATTGAAGAGTAGAGGCGAAAGGCTACAGGCTTGTCTTACACCCTTCTTAATACGAGCACTTCGTTCTTGATCGTCCACTCTTATTATTCCCTCTTGGTTATTGTACATATTGTATATGACCTGTGTCTCCCTATAGCTTACCCCTACTTTTTTCAGAATCTCGAACAGCTTGCACCATATTATATTGTCGAACGCTTTTTCCAGGTCTTCAAATCCTGTGAAAGTGTCTTGATTTTTCTTTAGCCTTGCTTCCATTATTAGCCGTAACGTCAGAATTGCCTCTCTCGTCTCTTTACTTTTCCTAAAGCCAAACTGATCGTCACCTAGCGCATTCTCAATTTTCTTTTCCATTCTTCTGTGTATTATTCTTGTAAGCAGCTTCGATGCATGAGCTGTTAAGCTGATTGTGCGATAATTCTCTCACTTGTCAGCTCTTGCCGTCTTCGGAATTGTGTGGATGATGCTTTTCCGAAAGTCAGATGGTATATCGCCAGACTCATATATTCTACACACCAACGTGAATAGTCGTTTTGTTGCCACTTCCCCCAATGATTTTAGAAATTCTGATGGAATGTTATCTATCCCTTCTGCCTTATTTGACCGTAAATCCTCCAAAGCTCTTTTAAATTCCGATTCTAATACTGGATCCCCTCTCTCTTCTAAATCGACTCCTGTTTCTTCTTCTATCACATCAGACAAATCTTCACCATCATAGAGGCTATCAATGTATTCTTTCCACCTATCTGCTCTCTCCTCTGCATTTAACAGTGGAATTCCCGCTGCACTCTTAATGTTACCACCGTAGCTTTTAATGTCACCAGAGGTTGTTTTGACTTTCCTGTATGCTGAGTCTGTCCTTCCGACAATCATATCTTTTTCGATGTCTTCACATTTTTCCTGCAGCCATTTCGTCTTAGCTTCCCTGCACTTCCTATTTATTTCATTCCTCAGCGACTTGTATTTCTGTATTCCTGATTTTCCCGGAACATGTTTGTACTTCCTCCTTTCATCAATCAGCTGAAGTATTTCTTCTGTTACCCATGGTTTCTTCGCAGCTACCTTCTTTGTACCTAAGTTTTCCTTTCCAACTTCTGTGATGGCCCTTTTAAGAGATGTCCATTCCTCTCCAACTGTACTGCCCACTGCGCTATTCCTTATTGCTGTATCTACAGCGTTAGAGAACTTCAAACGTATCTCGTCATTCCTTAGTACTTCCGTAACCCACTTCTTTGCGTATTGATTCTTCCTGACTAATGTCTTGAACTTCAGCCTACTCTTCATCACTACTATATTTTGATCTGAGTCTATATCTGCTCCTGGGTACGCCTTACAATCCAGTATCTGATTTCGGAATCTCTGTCTGACCGTGATGTAATCTAATTGAAATCTTCCCGTATCTCCCGGCCTTTTCCAAGTATACCTCCTCCTCTTGTGCTTCTTGAACAGGGTATTCGCTATTACTGGCTGAAACTTGTTACAGAACTCAATTAGTCTTTCTCCTCTTTCATTACTTGTCCCAAGCCCATATTCTCCTGTAACCTTTTCTTCTACTCCTTCCCCTACAACTGCATTCCAGTCACCCATGACTATTAGATTTTCGTCCCCCTTTATATACTGCATTACCCTTTCAATATCCTCGTACACTTTCTCTATCTGTTCATCTTCAGCTTTCGACGTCGGCATGTATACCTGAACTATCGTTGTCGGTGTTGGTCTGCTGTCGATTCTGATTAGAACAACCCGGTTACTGAACTGTTCACAGTAACACATCCTTTACCCTACCTTCCTATTCATAACGAGTCCTACACCTGTTATCCCATTTTCTGCTGCTGTTGATATTACCCGATACTCATCTGACCAGAAATCCTTGTCTTCCTTCCACATCACTTAAACCTAACTAACCTAAGGTCATCACACACATCCATGCCCGAATCAGAATTCAAACCTGCGACCGTAGCAATAGCGTGGCTCCGGCCTGAAGCGCCTAGAATCGCTCGGTCACACGGCCGTCTCATTTTATCACTTTACATCAAATAGTACTAACAAGACTGAACATTACTAACACTCAACTATACACTGCAATCACAGTCATTCAATATATGTTTCGTGTCTCAAGTTCGTCATTTCACATCACACTGCTCAATAAAAATGCAAATGTCGTGTGACTAGGGCCTCCCGTCGAGTAGACCGTTCGCCGGATACTAGTGCTTCTATTTGATGCCAGTTCGGCGACTTGCGCGTCGATGGGGATGAAATAATGATGATTAGGGCAACAGAACACCCAGTCCCTGAGCGGAGAAAAATTTCCGAGAGAGCCGGGAATCGAACCCGGGCCCTAGGGATTGATGTTCTGCCGTGCTGACCAGTCAGTTACCGAACGTGGACAACTGCTCAATAATATTCAATAATTCAAATTAACTTATATATACTTAGATCACAAATGGAACGCCACGCCAATCGTTTAGACACATGGCAACTGAGTCGAAACAGACAAGAAACGTATCTTTCTAAATCGTTACATGAATATTTTATGGTTCCATATCTGTAACTGTGTTTTACGTTGTGTTTTTACGTGTGTGTGTGTGAAATCACGTCATCCAGCATGGGCTATAGCAGTAGAGAGATTAGCGACGTGTATGTAGGTTAGGCGAAACTATTTGACTAGAACTGAATTCCTTTGGCGAAATAGTTGCAGTTTCGGAGGAATAGCCGGCCGGAGTGGCCGAGCGGTTCTAGGGGCTACAGAATGGAACCGCGCGACTGCTATGGTCGCAGGTTCGAATCCAGCCTCGGGCATGGCTGTTTGTGTGATGTCCTTAGGTTAGTTAGGTTTAAGTAGTTCTAAGTTCTAGGGTACTGATGATCTCAGAAGTTAAGTCCCATAGTTCTCAGTGCCATTTTCGGAGGAATAATTTCGTTAGTGTTTATCGACAAGGACCTCTGTCCAGTGATACTTAAACTTGTCTCAGGAAGACGTTGGGGCCGTGGATTTGCATCAGATGATGAGGTTCAACACTCAGTACAATTAGTATTCCTTACCCAAACCTTTACATACTATTACGACGAGAAAAATGATAAATAATGAATACATTTTAAACTGGACGTGGCAGTATAAAAATTGAACGAAGGGTCGTGTCATTTTATTAGAGATAAATGCAATATTTACGTGAGAAAACGTAGTTTTCTTTGTAGTGCCAGTCTAGCGTAGCAGTTGAAGCTAGCAAAACGGAAGACAAAATTTTAAATTTTACGTTAAAAATATCGTTCACACAGAGAATCGTACAAACGTACTCTCACCTGACCGTCTTAAAGACTCATGTATTGACGAAATACTAATAAGTGTCCCTGGCGTAGAGAAACAACTGAGAGACTTGAAAGTAAATAGATCACCAGTACCCGATAGAATCCGAAATCTGTTTTGCAAAGAGTACTCTACGGCATTGACCCCTTACCTACCTTGCATTTTTGGGAATCACTCGCGCAACAAAATCTCACAAGCCACTACAAAAATGCACAGGTGATTCCAGCGTATATGAAGGGTAAAATAACAGAGCCGCTAAATTACGGGACAATATCCCTAACTTCTGTTTGCTGCAAAATCCTTGAACATATTCTCTGTCGAATACAATTAAATTTCATTCTGACTGAGCGGCATACGTCCACGAATTAGCATGGTTTTAGAAAACATGGCTCCTGCGAAGTTTGGCTTGCCCTTCTCTCACATGATATACAGCGTACTATGGGTGAAGGGGGAACAGTGGAGACCATATATATATAAATTTCCGGAAAGCATTTCACTCAGTGCCCATTGCTGATTGTTAACGAAGGTACGAGCACATGGAATCAGTTCACAGATATATGAGTGGAGGGTGATTTCTTAAATAACAGAATCCAATGTGTTGTACTCGACACCGAGTGTTCATCAGGAACGCGGGTAACTCAGGAGTGGCCCACGGAGTGTGATAGGACCGCTGTTGCTCCTTATATACATAAATCATTTGGCGGACAGGGTAGGCAGCAACCTATAGGCATTTCTTCATGTTGCCTTGGTATATGGTAAGGTGTCGAAATTAAATGACTGTAGGAAGATACAAAATGACTCAGACGAAATTTCCACTTTGTGTGATGTATGGCAGCTAGTCCTAAATGTGGACAGATGTAAGTTAATGTGAATGAGTAGGAGCATCAAGGGTTTAATGTTGGAATACATTATTAATAATGTCCAGCTTGAAACAGTCAAGTCGTTTAAATACCTGGGCAGAGTGATATATGATGTGAGAACTGTGGTGGGGACGGCGAATCGTCGACTCGGTTTATTGGGAGAGTTTTGGAAGGATCGACTCTCGTTTAAAGGATACCGCGCATATGGCGTTGGTGCGACCTTATCTAGAGTACTACTTGAGAGTCTGGTAATTGGTGCGACCTAATTTAGAGCACTACTCGAGAGTCTGGTAATCGTACCAGGTGGGACTAAAGAAAGATCTCGAAAGAATTCAGTGGAGGGACATTAAATTTGTTACCGGTAGGTTCGAACACACGTAATTGCTAATGAGATGCCTTAGGAACTCAAATGAGTATCCCTGAATGTATTTTCTACAACTGCTATTGAGAAATTTTTGAGATTAGAGATTTAAGCTTACTGCCGAACGATTCTACTGCCGCCAACATACATTGCGCTTAAAGACCAGAAAGATGACGTACGAGAAATTTGTTGTCATACTGATTCATATAAACATTAATTTGTCTCTCGCTCTGTTTGCGAGTAGGTCAGATAAGGAAATGACTATTAGTGGTAAAGTGTATCTATGTAGACGTAGATGTAAAGAGTTGAAGATGATAAGCCGGCCTGATTGGCCGAGCGGCTCTAGGCGCTTGAGTCCGGAACCGCGCGACCGCTACGGTCGTAGGTTCGAATCCTGCCTCGGGCATGGATGTGTGTGATGTCCTTAGGTTAGCTAGGTTTAAGTAGTTCTAAGTTCTAGGGGACTGATGACCACAGCAGTTAAGTACCCTAGTGCTCAGGGCCATTCGAACCATTTTTTGAATATGATAAAGTAATTTCAGAACACGTTAAGTAATCTCATACATGAAAGTTCCTGGCAGATTAAAACTGTGTGGTTCGCAGGAGAGCTTCTGTGAAGTTTGGAAAGTAGGGGACGAGGCACTGGAGGAAGCAAAGCTGTGAGAACGAGGCGTGAGCCGTGATAGGGTAGCTCAGTTGGCAGTTCGGCGCTAGCGGGCGTGCGAATCGGAGGTCCGATACTTCCGCCTGTGCGGCGTGTGGGAGTGTTTCTTTACTTGTGGACTTAGTCTGCGCGCGGGATAGTAACAACGATCATGGCGAACAAGTACAGGAAAATTACATTACGATTCAATTTCTGGAAAGACTACGAACGACCAAAGGCATTAGCAGTGGAACGATTCATTCGAGAGGATGTCAAGTTACCGCCAAACCATACTGTCGGAATTCACTTGTCCATCATTATTCCCACGGTGTTTGTTTAGACTGTAAATGTCGCGGCGTGTGAGAGAATTCTTCAGGCGACAAAAGCGGGTCTCCAATTTTGCTATGGTGACAGGAATGTCGGCACGGTTACTGTAGACCGTGCTGGTCTGGGTGTACGGACAATACGTATTTTTGAGCTGCCATTTGAGCTCCCGGCTGACGAAGTTATCGAGGGTTTTAAGCCATACGGCACGGTCCATGGTCACACGGCAGAACGCTGGACACAATTCGCCACGTACCCCGTTCTTAACGGAGTGCGACAGATCACTATTGATCTTCAGAAGCATGTACCGTCCTATCTGACAACTGGTGGTTGTCGAGCGGTGGTGATTTACGATGGTCAGCCACGTACATGTTCTGGGTGTGGCCAGGAGGGACACCTCAGGTCGAACTGTATGCAACGTTGGATTAAGCAACTGCCTTCAGATGTGCGGGAGCCGTCGCCGTCGATGACAGTACTACCAAGCACCTATGCCAAAGCCCTCACTGCGTCCGCTGATGACCGAAAGGACACAGCCCCGATGGAAGATCAAGATGGCACTCTCCGAAACCTCGTAGCAGACGTCGGGGTGACAGAGGGTGCTGCTCCATCGAGCATACAATCTACGGCGACAACATTAGTTGAGACCGAACACCCACCAAACTCAACGATAGTACACGAAGCAGTTCCAGCTACTACGGATGCTGTTCCGTCTGGAACGCACTCTGTGACGACAACATCAGCTTCGGCCGAACTCCCGCCAAGTACAACGATGGGACTCTAAACAATTCAAGTTCCTGCGGATGCTTTTCTGCCGCGCAGACGTGATTCCCTACAATCTGAGGACACGGAAGGAAGGTCACGCAAACAACGTTCCCCGAAAAGGAGGAAACGGCGGCGTCGCACGACCTCTCCTCGGGATGACTCTCTTTGACCCGACGACGATGTGCCTGTAGATCAAGATGACACAACAGCCTCTACGCAACAGGATGATGCAATGGAAACTGTTGGCTCAGTGTCGAAACACTGCAATTCATTCGGAAAATAGAAATAGTTTATCAGTGATTCTTGAGTTTCTCCCGGCGTATTTGATAATCAATATATCGACGGGTGTACTGCCGGTCTACAGTGTTGGCGAATGATTCCAGTCCAGGTAGAGAGGCATTCTCACATCGGACGATAGCGAGAGTAAACCATCCACTTCCAGCACTCCCTGTAGCAACGCCAAGACTGAAATTAACTCGACATCCACGGGAAAAATTCGGTCCTTTAAGTGCCCGTTAGACATTGTAGACCGGCAGTACTCCCGTGGATATTTTGATAATAGTTTATCTGTCTAAATAGTTACATGAATGGTACTAGGAAAGTTTATTTGAATTTATTTAATGTGATTTTGTGTGTATTATTGTGTGTGTAATGAAATCATCTGTCTTGGGCAATCGGAGTTAAGGCTAGTCGCTTGTATTTTAGAAACATATATTTGTCTAGTAGTGAATTATTTTGGTGAAAGTGAGGTAGCTTGGGCGGAGGCATTTCGTTAGTGTTCGTTGACAGTGGCCTCTGTCCAGTGATACTCTATCGTGCCTAAGTAGTAATACAGTGAGTATTACAATAACATTGGTTTTTATCATTTCCAGTTAGTCCGATCTGTCGCTACGAAGTTTCCGTACTTTTTGACCCCATGAGAAAGACTTTCGTGGCCGTCGATTTACTTCTGACGAAGAGGCATTCTCACATCGGACGATAGCGAGAGTAAACCATCCACTTCCAGCACTCCCTGTAGCAACGCCAAGACTGAAATTAACTCGAAATCCACGGGAAAAATTCGGTCCAATTCGGTGCAATCATCATTCCTTGTTGTCCTAGAGGGCGAGTGTTAATCAGAGACAACGGTATTCTCAGGTGTGTCCCCGGCAAGTATGATAGGGCCCCCTTATGTTTTCTATATTGCTTTTAAATCACATTGCCCAATAATTTTCGAATAATTCAAATTAATTTACACATTCATAGAACACAGATAAATTCTCACGCTAATTGTGTTGTCGAAACAGAGAAGTAACCTATCTATGTAATTACAGGAATTTTATTATGGATCCATACCTGCTACTGTCTTATGTGATTTTTTTATGTGTGTGTATGTGTGTGTGAAAACAAGTCATCCGTCATATACAAAACTCTGACTATGTAGCACTTTGCATTAAACATGGGAAGTAATACAAGTACCAGTTAGAAGAAAGACTTAACAATTGAAACTTAAGTTTATATGGATGACATGGAGAATTTTAATAAAATAAAATAACTTCATGAATACTGAAAAATAGGAATGTGTATGAGCAAACAGTGTGGGAAGTTATGAAAAACAGATATGATTATGTGACGTTTAAGAGAGGGGAAGTGATGAGTTGTGTCCTGTCATTAAGGATTAGATCAGGACTGTGAGCTAGATGTTTATTAATTTCTAGGGCTTCCAGCAGGTTGAGTTAACGGGAGTTGTTTGCTAACTGAAGGACATGGGGCTTTGGCAGGTAGTTGCTACCCTCACTCAGTACACGCTCGGCAAATGCGTAGGCAGGATTCTGTACCCTACAGCTGCAATCGTGTTCAGCCAACCTAGTTGATGTGCCTCTGCTGACTGACCAATGTAAAACCTGTCACCATCAGAAGAGGTAATTTTGTATACCTCACTGTTGGTTAATAACTGGTTCTTATCTCTCTTATTGAAAATACACACGGCTCTTGTGTTCTTAATATAGTAGGAAAGCCTACACTTGCAGGCTTTCAGTGCTTTGGCTACAATCTGTGATACCTCTCCTATATATGGTAATGTACACCATTTGTTGCTGACAGTGGATGGGGAAACAGATGGGACATAGAGGAGAGGTATATTTTCGGTTTCTTTTTTCTTAGGCAAGATGTGGTCATTAAGTACTGGACTGTAGCCACTTCCTGTGGCAATAAATTCTATTGTATCTAAGTGTGCTTTACCATCATCTGTGGACATGGAGACAGATATGAGACTGTTTACCATTGAGTGAAACGCTGAATGTTTGTAAGCTATGGCGCGTTGTCAGCAAAATGTTATTACAGTGTCTCTAGACAGAGATGTTATAATTGTATGGATCTGATGACAACTTCCTTTGTAAACTGAATATTTTTATGTTGACTGTTTTGGTTTTTCAAAAATGTGTAGAACGGTCTTGTAGTACCATTCCGCATACACAGGACATCATCCACATATCTAAACCAGTGTTAGATATTTGCACTGAAAGGTTTTTTTCCCAGAAAATGTTTTTCAAAATCGTTCATAAATATTTCAGCCAACAGTGGACTAAAAGGAGATCCCATACCTAAGGAACACCAATATTATTCATTTTATCAATGTTCTTTAGACTGATCGCTCCCCATACGTTATCCGCATTTTAAAATATATGGAGGAAGATGTTAGAGGTCGTGGATTTGCTTCAGATGATGAGGTTCAGGCCTGCGTAAAATTTTATCAGTGAAAAATGCAATAATCATGTGAAAAGACGTAGTTTTCTTTGTAGTGCCAGTCTGGCGTGGCAGTTGAAGCTAGCAGAACGAAAGACGAACTTCTAAATTTTACGTCAAAAAAAATTGTTCACACAGGAGAATCGTACAAACGTACCCTCACCTGATCGTCTTACAGACTCCCGTATGGACGAAATACTAATAAGTGACCCTGGCGTAGGGAAACTACTGAGAGATTTGAAAGGAAATAGATCACCACTATCGGATAGAATCTTAGATCTGTTTTACGAAGAGTACTCTACGGCATTGACCCCTTACCTACTTTGCAATTCTTGTGATTCAATCGCTCAACAAAAAGTCACAAGCGACTACAAAAAGGCGCAGGTGATTCCAATGTATAAAAAGGGTAAAAGACCGGAACCACAAAATTATAGGCCAATATCCCTAACTTCTGTTTACTCCAAAATCCTTGTACATATTCTCCGTGGAATATAATAAATTTTCTTGAGACTGGGAAGCGTATGTCTACGAATTAGCATGGTTTTAGAAAGCATCGGTCTTGCGAAGGGGGAACAGCGGATTCCATATTTATATAGATATCTGGAAAGAATTTGACCCATTGCTCATTGCTGATTTTTAACGAAGGTTCGAGCACATGGATTAAGTTAACAGATATGTGAATGGCTGGGAGGATTCTTAAATAACAGAATCCAATGTGTTCTCCTCGATACCTAGCGTTCATCAGAGACGCAGGTTACTCAGGAATGGCCCGCGAACTGTGATGGGACCGCTGTTGCTCTCTATATACTACGAGGATATCCCAAACCTAAGGAGCATCAACATTATTCATTTTATCAGTGTTATTTAGACTGATCGCTCCCCATACGTTATCCACATTTTTAAAGATTTGGAGGAAGACGTTAGAAGCCGGGGAGTTGCTTCGGATGATGAGGTTCAGGCCTGCGTAAAATTATTATTCCTTACTCAAATCTTTACTAATTATTATGACGAGAGATGTGATAAATATATAACAAATAATATACAAAATATGTATATAATAAATTTTCTTGGGAATGAGAAACTTACGTTCACGAATCAGCACGGTTTTAAAAGCATCACTCATACGAAAATTAGCTTGCTCATTTCTCACATGATATACAGCAACCTACGGACGAAGGGCAACAATCATATTCTATGTTTGTATATTTCGGAAAGCATTTGACACAGTGCACCATTGTATACTGTTAACTAATTTACGAGCATCAGGAATCAGTTCACAGATATGTGATTGGCTATAAAACATCCCAAATAATAGAGCCCTATATGTAGTTCTGAACGGCGTGTATTCATCAGACACAAGGATATCGTCAGGAGTGCTGCAGGATAATCTGACACGACCGCTCTTATTCTCTATATACATAAATGGTTTAGCTGACAAGTGGGCAGCTGATGATGCCGTGTTGTAGGGTAAGTCCGCGCGGGATAGTCCAGCGGTCTAAAGCGCTGCAGTCATGGACTGTGCGGCTAGTCCTGGAGGAGGTTCGAGCCCTCCCTCGGGCATGGGTGTGTTTATGTTTGTCCTTAGAATAATTTAGGTTAAGTAGTGTGTAAGCTTAGGGACTGATGACCTTAGCAGTTATGTCCCATAAGCTTTCACACACATACATGTATGGTCAGGTGGCGGAAACGAGCAACTGTGGGAAGACGCAAGACGACTTTGACGAATTTTTCAGTTGGTCTCATTTCTGACAGCTAGCCCTAAATGTGGAAAAATGTGGGTTAGTGCGGATAAGTAGCAAGATTAAACCTGTAATGTTCGGATACCGTATGACTAGTGTCTCGCTGGACACAGTCAAGTCGTTTAAATATTTGAGCGCAACGCTGCAAAGGGATATGAGATGGAACGAACATGTGAGAACTATGGTAGGGTATGGTCGACTTTTGTTTATTGGGAGAATTGTGGAAAAGAGTGCTTTACATGTAAAGGAGACCGCAATAGGGTGCTGGTGTGACCTCATCTAGAGTACTGCACGAGTGTCGTATCCTACCAGGTAAGACCGAAGGAAGACATCGAAGCATTGGGGAGGAGGGCTGCTAGATTTTTTTCTGTACGTTTGAAAAACAAGTAAGACTTTCGTCAGTGTTCGTTGATAATGACCTCTATCCAGTGACAGTCTATCGTGCTCAGTAATACTACAGTGAGTATTAAAAAAGTATTCACATTATTAAATAATCTCTCGCCAAACATAGAGCCTCAAGCGACTGCAAGAAGTCATAAGTGTCCCAGAATATAAGATGGGTGAAAGAAGGGACCTTCAAAATTACAAACCAATGACATTAACTTCTTTTTGGTACAGAAGCCTTGAACATATTCTTATTTAGATTATCAATTTTCTTGAGACTGAGATGATTATGTCCACAAATGAGCATGGTTTTGAGAAAGCATCACTCGTGCGAAATTCAGCTTGCTCTTTTCTCACAAGATATACCGCTAACTATAGATGAAAGGCAACGGGCAGGTTCCACATATCTAGATTTCCGGAAAACATTTGACACGGCCCCTTTGTAAAGGCTGTTAACGCAATAACGAGCATATGCAGCAAGTTCACACATATGTGACTGGCTCGAAGACTTCTTAAATAATAGAACCCAGTGAGTTGTTCTCGACGTCGAGTGTTCGTCAGAGACAACGATATCGACAGGTGTAGCCCACGGAAGTGTGATAGTACGGGATGGGCAGCCATATGCAGTTATTAGCTGATGATACCGTGCTGTACGGTAAGGTGTCCAAGTTGAGTGACTGTAGCAAGATGCAAGACGATTTAGACATAATTTCCAGTTGTAAGACGGGTGGCAGCTAGCCCTATATTTTGAAATGGTTTAAATGGCTGTGAGCAGTATGGGACCTAACATCTGAGGTCATGAGTCCCCTAGAACGTGGAACTACTTAAACCTAACTAACCTAAGGACAGCACACACGTCCATTCCCGAGGCAGGATTCGAACCTGCGACCGTAGCGGTCTCGCGGTTCCAGTCTGAAGCGCCTGCAGCTGCTCGGCCACATAGGCCAGCCCTAAATTTAGAAAAATGTAAGTTAATGTGAATGAGTAGCAAGGTCAGACCTGTAATGTTGGGATACAGGATTACTAGTGTACTGCATTACTTGTGCTGGAATCGTTTAAATATCTGGACGTCACGTTGCAAAGCGTAATGGGATGGAATGAGCATGTGAGATCTGTGGTAGGGTGAGCCAATTGTAGACTTCGGTTTATTGGGAGAATTTTGGAAAGAGTGATTCACATGTAAAGGAAACCGCATATAGGGAGCTGGTGCGACCTATTTTTGAGTACTGCTCGAGCTTTAGGGATACGCACTAGGTCGGATCGGAGGATTACGTCGCAGAAACTGCAGCTAGTTTTGTTACCGATAGGTTCGTACAACACGCAAGTGTTACGGAAATATTCCAGGAACTCAAATCGGAATCCATGCAGGGAAGGCGACGTTCTTTTCGAGAAAGGGTCTTAAGGAAATCAGGAAACCTGCATTTGAAGCTGACTGCCGAATTATTCTACTGCCGCAACCTTGCAAAGTACATTACGCGTAAGGACTACGAAGATAAGCTACGAGAAATTAGGGCTCATATTGATGTATCAAGCAGTCCTTTTTTTATTGGCTCTATTTCCGTGTAGGAGAGAAAAATAAACGACTAGTAGCGGTACAGGGTACCCTCCGATACGCACCGTACAGTAGCTTGAGGAGAATCTATGTAGATGTTGAAGCATATGCAGAGAGTTATGATGAAGGACAATGTAGCATGTTGAAACTGATAAATTCATTTCAGAACACATGAGTTAATCTCGAATATATTTGACATTAAAGAAAAACGCGTAATTTTCTCGCAGTAAAATGGTTTGTCCCAATATTTAAACAAAACAATGTAATCGTGGTTATTTGAAAGCAAGTGAAAAACAAGATGATACAATTCCATTCAGCTACTGCTAGGAATTCTGCAGTTTAATTGTATTTGATAAACCTTCGTTCTTTTTATCAACTACGATCAACCGTATAACCAAATCTGGACTACACTAAAATGATCACATAATCTTTCGATAATCATTTCATGCATCAAGTTTGTCATTTTACATGTCGTTACTCAATAACCTTCAATTATTCGTGAAAAATTATACATGCATATGTTGCAAAAGAGAAATAATTTATCAGTGTAAATACCTACATGAAGATTGCTTGGATTTTATATGTGAATTTTTTTTACGTTACTTTCTGTGTATGAGTGTGTGTAGAATGAAACGATCTACCGTAGAGAAAAGCGGGACTGTATTCTATCCAGTGATACTCAAACGTGCTTCAGAACTAATACAGTCAGTATTCCAATAACATATATTTTTGTTTCTATCATTTTCAAATAGTTCTATCGTCCCCATGTGATTTCAGTACTTTTTGAGCTATGGACAAATCGTGACCGTTGCATTATTTCGAAAGAAGGGATACATGCCTGGGTGCAGTCATCTTTAATTAGGCATATATTTCCCAATTTTTACCTAGAGGGAAGTGGTAAATGAAAAAGACATTTGAAGCTTGAACGTATCTCCATAAAGTGGAACAGAGGGGGAGATGGCTGGCTCTGAGCACTATGGGACTTAACAGCTATGGTCATCAGTCCCCTAGAACTTAGAACTACTTAAACCTAACTAACCTAAGGACAGCATACAACACCCAGCCATCACGAGGCAGAGAAAATCCCTGACCCCGCCGGGAATCGAACCCGGGAACCCGGGCGTGGGAAGCGAGAACGCTACCGCACGACCACGAGATGCGGGCAACAGAGGGGGAGAGTCATTTTATTAGTGAATGTGCTATAATTTGGAGCAGTAACTAAAAAGTTACGATAAAAGACAGTGAATGATGTTAAAGGTGAAATAATTAGTTCAGAAATATAGCAATAAATTCAAACATATTAGATTTAGCGCTTAAACGTATAACGTTACTCGCAGTCACATGATTTGTACCGGGATTTAAATAAAACTGCGGAATAGTGCTTACATGAAAGAGTAGAATGACACATTACTGTTGCCATCAGCTGCTGTTAAGAAAATTGTTATAATGAGTTATATAATACTTCGTTCAATTTATAAAAATGGTTGAAATGGCTCTAAGCACTATGGGACTTAACATCTGAGGTCATCAGTACCCTAGACTTCGCACAACTTAAACCTAACTAACCTAAGGCCATCACACACATCCATGCCCGAATCAGGATTCGAACATCCAACCATAGCAGCAGCGTGTCTCCGGACTGAAGCGCCTAGAACCGCTCGATCACGCCAGCCGGCCCATTTTATCACTTCACATCAAATTGTACTATCAAA
Source organism: Schistocerca piceifrons (assembly GCF_021461385.2). Classification (NCBI taxonomy): domain Eukaryota; kingdom Metazoa; phylum Arthropoda; class Insecta; order Orthoptera; family Acrididae; genus Schistocerca; species Schistocerca piceifrons. The sequence goes on from NC_060149.1 coordinate 161,747,254, forward strand.
ACTTAACATTACTAACAAGATACTATACACTGCAATCACAGTCTTTCAATATACGTTTCGTGTTCAAGTTCGTCATTTTTACATCACACAGCTCAATAAAAATATATATTATTTGATGCCAGTTCGGCGACTTGTGCGTCGATGTGGATGAAATGATGATGATTAGGGCAACACAACACCCAGTCCCAGAGCGGAGAAAATCTCCAAGCCAACCGAGAATCGAACGTGGGCCCTGTCGATTGACGTTCTGCCGCGCTGACCACTCAGCTACCGGTGGCGGACACATTGCTCAGTAATACTCAGTAATTCAAATTAACTTACACGTTCTTAGATCACAAATGAAACGTCACGCCAATCGTGTTGACACATGGCAACTGAGTCGAAACAGACAAGAACGTTATCTGTGTAAATAGTTACATGAATATTATTATGTTTACATATCTGTACCAGTGTTTTGTGACTGTGTTTTTACGTGTGTGTGTGAAATCACGTCATCCATCAGGGGCTACAGCAGAACAGAGATCAGCGACGTGTATGTAGGTTAGGCGGAAGTACTTGACTAGAACTGAATTACTTTCACGAGGAATAATTTCGTTAGTGTTCATTGACAGTGACCTCTGTCCAGTCATACTCAAGTCTGTCTCAGTATTACTGCAGTGTGTATATTTGTATTACTCATGTTGTCAGAGCTATTTAGCTCGAGCGCTCCCCATACAGTTTCCACATTTTTAAAGCCACGGAGGAAGACGTTGGGGCCGTGGTTTTGCGTCAGATGATGATGTTCAGCCTTCAGTATAATTAGAATTCCTTACCCAAATATTTACATATTATTAACACTAGAAAAATGATAAATGTTGAAAACTTTTTAAACTGGACGTGGCAGTAAAAAAACGGACCGAACGATCGTGTCATTTTATTAGTGAAAAATGCAACAATTTTGTGAAAAGACGTAGTTTTCTTTGTAGTGCCAGTCTGGCGTGGCAATTGAAGCTAGCAAAACATGAGGAAACTCCCATCGATTGCTGGCCATCCTGTCCGCCAAATGATTTATGCATATAGGGAGCAAAAGCGGTCCTATCACACTCCGTGGGCCGCTCCTGAGTAACTCGCGTCTGTGTTGAACACTCGGTGTCGGGGGCAACGCATTGGATTCTGTTATTTAAGAAACCTCCCACCCACTCAGATGTCTGTGAACTTATTCCATGTGCTCGTACCCTCGTTAACAATCAGCAATGAGCACTGGGTGAAATGCTTTCCGGAAATCTATACGGAATCCAGTGTAACACGGTCAAATGAAGGTACGTTTGTACGATTCTCCTGTGTGAACGTTTTCTTTAACGTAAAATTTAAAAGTTTGAATTTCGTTCTGCTAGCTTCAACTGCCACGCCAGACTGGCGCTACAAAGCAAATTACGTGTTTTAGCAAAATTATTGCATTTATCTCTAATAAAATGGCACAACTCTTCGGCCCGTTCTTATACATCCACGCCCAGCTTAAACTTTCTTCTGTATTTATCACCTTTCTCATCGCAATAATATGTAAAGGGCTGAGTAAGGAGTTCTAATTGTACCCAGGGCTGAACCTCATTATTCGATAGAAATACACGGCGCCAACGTCTTCCTCCGTGGCTTTAAGAATGTGGGAACTGAATGGAGAGCGATCGAGCTAAATAGCTCTGACAACATGAATAATAGTAACATACCCACTGTAGTCATACTGAGACACGCCTGAGTATCACTGAACAGAGTTCACTGTCGATGAACACTAATGAAATTATTCTTGCGAAACTGCAACTGTTTCGCCAAAGTAATTCAGTTCTAGTCAAGTACTTGCGCCTAACGTACATACACGTCGGTAATATCTTTTCTGCTATAGCCTATGATGGATTAAGTGATTTCACACACACACACACACACGTAAAAACACAATTACAAAACACAGTTACAGATATGGAACCGTAATACTATTCAAGTAACTATTTAGACAGGTAAGTTTCTCGTGTGTTTCGACTCAGTTGACACGTGTCAACACGACTGGCGTGACACTTCATCTGTGATCTAAGAATACATAATTAATTTGAGTTATTGAATATTATTGAGCAATGTGATGTGAAATGACAAACTTGAGACATGAAACGTATATTCAAAGTCTATGTTTCCTGTGTACAATAATGTGTTAGTAATGTACGGTTTTGATAACACTATTAGATTTGAAGTGATGAAATGAACGAAGTATTATAGAACTCATTTAAACAATTTTCTTAACAGCAGCTGAGGCAACAGTAATGTGTCATTCTACTCTTTGCTTTCATGTAAGCACTATTCCGCAGTTTTATTTCAATGCCGGAACAAACCATGTGACTGCGACAAACGTTATACGTTTAAGCGTAAAATCTAATATGTTTGAATTTATTGCAATTTTTCTGAAATAATTATATCACCTTCAGCATCATTCACTGTCATTTATCGTAATTTTTTGGTTACTGCTACAGAGAAAACTGCGTCATTTAACAAAATTATCGCACAACAAATAAAAACACACGCCCCTCTGTTGCACTTTATACAGAAACGTTCAAGCTTCAAATGTCTTTTTCAATAAACGCTTCCCTCTTAGTAAAAATTGGCAAATATATGCCTAATAAAAAAGATGGCAGCACCCAGGCATATATCTCTCTTTCGAAATAATGCGACAGTCACGAATGTTTTTGTCCATTGCTCAAAAAGTACGGAAATTACATGGGGACGGATGCGACTATTTGAAAATGGTAGAAACTAATATATATTGTTGGTACTGACTGCATTAGTACTGAAGCAAGCTGGAGTATTACTGGACACAACACTGACACGCTTTTACCTAATGCAGATCGCTAGATCGTACAACCACTCATAGACACAAAGTAACGTAAAACAAATTCACACATAGAATCATAGCAATTTTCATGTAGGTATTTAGACTCATAAATTATTTCTCTTCTGCGACATATGCAGGTATAATTTTACACGAATAACTGAAAACCATTGAGTAATCTCATGTAAAATGACAAACTCGAGGCATGAAATGTTTATCAAAAGATGATGTGATCATTTTAGTATAGTCCAGATTTGGTAATACGCAGGATCGTTATTGATAAAAAGAACGACGAAGCTAATTGGAATAATATCGTCATGTTTTTCAGTTCCTTTCAACTAACCAAGAATACATTGTTCGTTTAAATACAGTGGCCAACGCATTTTAATGCGAGGAAATTACGTGTTTTTGTTTAATTCATATGTTCTGAAATAACTTTATCAACTTCAACGTGCTTCATTGTCCTATATCATAACTCTCTACATCTACTTCAATTTCTACACAGATGTGATTCTTGAGTTTCTCAAGAATGTTTGTTAATTTTTAGGGCTTCCAGCAGGTTGAGAATGCAAGCGTTGTTTGCTAATTGAAGGATAATGGGTCTTTGGCAGATAACTGCGACTTTCACTCAGTGCATCTTCAGCAAATGCGGAGTCAGAATTCTGCAACCTACAGCTGCATTCGTGTTCAGCCAGCCTAGTTGATATGCCTCTGCTACCTGACCAATGTAAAACTGGTCACAATCAGAAGAGGTAATTTTGTATACCTCACTGTTGGTTAATAACTCGTTCTTATCTTTGTTGTTGAAAATACACGGGGCTCTTGTGTTCTTAAAGTAGTAGGAAAGCCTACATTTGCATGCTCTCAGTGCTTTGGCTGCAATCTGTATTACCTCTCCGAGATATGGTAATGTTCACCATTTGTTGCACACATTGGATGGGGAAGCAGATGGGACATAGAGGAGGGGTATAATTTTCGGTTTCTTTTCTCCTAGGCAAGATGCGGTCATTAAGGAATGGACTGTAGCCATATCCTGTGGCAATGAATTCTATTGTATCTAAGTCTGCTTTAAAATCATCTGTGGACATGGAGACAGATATGAGACTGTTTACCATTGAGTGAAAAGCCGGATGTTTGTAAGCTACGGGGCGTTGTGAGCTAAAAGTTGTTACAGTGTCTCTAGTGGCAATTTTTCTATAAAATTTTAAATAATGTGTCTGTGTACTGATGTCAAAGGTGACATGTTATAAGTTTATGGATTTGTTGACAACCTCCTTTCTAAACTGAATAATTTTATGTTCGCTGTTTAGGTTTTTCATAAATGTGTAGAACTGCCTTGTAGTACCATTCCGCATACACAGGACATCATCCACATATTTAAGTCTTAATTTGATATTTGAACTCAAAGGTTCTTTTTCCACAAAATGTTGTTCCAAATGGTTCATAAAAGTTTCAGCCAACAGTGGATTATAAGGATATCCCATACCTAAGGAACATCAATATTATTCATTTTATCAGTGTTATTTAGACTGATCGCTCCCCATACGTTATCCACATTTTTAAATATAAGGACGAAGACTGAACCTTACGTTCACGAATCAGCACTGTTTAAAAAAGCATTGCTCATACGAAACTTAACTTTCTCATTTCTCACTTAATATACAGCAACCTACGGATGGAGGGCAACAATCGTATTCTGTGTCTGTATATTTCGTAAAGCATTTGACACAGTGCACCACTGTAGATTGTTAACGAATTTACTAGCATGAGGAATCAGTCCACCGATATGTGATACGCTGGAAAAGATCTCAAATAATAGAACCCAGTATGTAGTTCTCGACAGCGTGTATTCATCAGACACAAGGATATCGTCAGGAATGCTCCAGGATAATCTGATAGGACCACTCTTATTCTCTATACACATAAATGGTTTGGCTGAAAAGTGGGCAGCTATCTGCGGTTTTCTGATGATGCCATGTTCCACGGTAAGGTGGCGAAAGTGAGTAACTCTGGGAAGACGCAAGACGACTTTGGCGAAGGTTTCAGTTGGTGTCAGTTATGGCAGCTAGCCCTAAATGTGGAAAAACGTGGGTTAGTGCTGATAAGTAGCAAGATTAAACCCGTAATGTTCGGATACAGTATTACTAGTGTCCTGCTGGACAGAGTCAAGTCGTTTAAATATTTCGGCATTACGCTGCAAAGGGATATCTGATGGAACGAGCGTGTGAGAACTATGGTAGGGTATGGTCGACTGCGCTTTATTGGGAGAATTGTAGGAAGGAGTGGTTTACATGAGAAGGAGACCCCAATAGAGTGCTGTTGTGACCTCATCTAGAGTACTGCACGAGTGTCGTATCCTACCAGATAAGACTGACGGAAGACATCGAAACATTTGGGAGGAGGGCTGTTAGATTTGTTACCGGTAGGTTTGAATAACACGTAAGAATTTCGTCATGGTTCATTGATAGCGACCTCTATCCAGTGACAGTCAATCGTTGTTCGGTAGTACTGGAGTGAGTATTCACACTATTTAAGAATCTCTCGCCAAGCATAGAGCCCCAAATAACTGCAAAACATCACAGGTGTCACCAGAATATAAGAAGGGTGAAAGAACGGACCCTCAAAATTACAAACCAATGTCATTAACTTCTTTTTGGTCCAGAATCCTTGAACATATTCTTATTTAGGATATCAATTTTCTTGAGACTGAGAAGCTTATGTGCACAAATCTGCATTGTTTTACGAAAGCATCGCTCGTGCGAAATTCAGCTTGCTGTTTTCTCACAAGATATACTGCTAACTATGGATGAAGGGCAACGGTGAAGTTTCATATGTCTAGATTTCCGGAAATCATTTGACAAAGCCTCCCTGTACAGGTTGTCAACCGAATAACTAGCGTATGCAGTAAGTTCACAGATATGATACTGGCTCGAGAACGTCTTAAATAATAGAACGCAGTTCGTTGTTCTCGACATCGAGTATTCGTCAGAGACAAGCATATCGACAGGTGTAGCCCACGGAAGTGTGACATCGGTTTATTGGGAGAATTTTGGAAAGAGTGATTCACGTGTAAAGGAAACCGCGCATAGGGCGCTATTTTTCACTACTACTAGGTTCGTACAACACGTGTTACGGAGATGTTTCAGAAACTCAAATCGGAATCCATGCAGGGATCGCTATGTTCTTTTCAAGAAACGCTGTTGAGAAAGTCTAGAGAACCAGCATTTGAAGCTGACAGCAGAACGATTCTACTGCCGCCCACATTCAAAGTACATTGCGCCTAAGGACCACGAAGATAAGCTACGAGAAATTAGGGCCCATAGTGATGTATAAAGAAGTCGTTTTTCGCTGGATCTATTTCCGAGTAGGACAGAAAAATAAACTACTAGTATCGGTACAGGGTACACTCCTTCACGCACCGTACAGTAGCTTGAGGAGTATCTATGTAGATGTTGAAGTAGATCTAGAGATTTATGATAAAGGACAATTAAGATGTAGAAGCTGATAAATTTATTTCAGAACATATGAGTTAATCTCGAATGTATTTTACATTGAACAAAAACGCGTAATTTACTCGCAGTAAAATGATACGTCCCAATATTTAAACGAAACAATGTAAGCGTGGTTAGCTGAAAGCAAGTGCAAAACGAGATGATACAATTTCATTGAGCTACTACTAGGAATGCTTCAGTTTAATTGTATTTGATAAAACTTTGTTCTTTTTATCAATTACGATCATGCGTATTACCAAATTTGGACTATACTAAAATGATTACATGATCTTTAGAAGAACATTTCATGCCTCAAGTTTAGCCTTTTACATGAGATTACTCTATCAATTTCAATTATTCGTGTAAAATTATACATGCATATGTAGCAAAAGAGAAGTAATTTATCAGTCTAATTACCTACATGAAAATTGCTATGAATCAATATGTGAATTTGTTTTACGTTACTTTGTGTGTATGAGTGTTTGTAGAATTGAAAGACCTGCCTTAGCGAATAGCGAGTCAGTGTTCTGTCCAGTTATACTCAAGTGTACTTCATGCAGTCAGTATTCCAATAATATATATTTCGTCTCTATCATTATCAAATAATCCGATCGTCCCCATGGGATTTCCGTAATTTTTGAGCCATGGATAAAGACATTCATGACCGTCGAATTATTTCGAAAGAAGAGGTACATGAATGTGTACAGTCATCTTTAATTAGGCAAATATTTGCCAATTATTAGCAAGAGGGAGGCGATAAGAAAAAGACAATTGAACCTTGAAAGAGTCTGTATAGAGTGGAACAGAAATGGCGAATTTTTTTATTAGTGAATGTGCGATAATTTTGTAAAATAAAGCAGTTTTCTCTGAAGTAGTAAAAAGGTTATGATAAATGACAGTGAATGACGTTAAAGGTGATATAATTATTTCAGAAAAATAGCAGTAAATTCAAACATATTAGATTTTACCTTAAACTTATCACGTTTCTCGCAGTCACATGGTTTGTACCAGCATTTAAATAAAACAGAGGAATAGTGCTTACATGAAAGCAAAGAGTAGAATGACACATTACTGTTGCCATCAGCTGCTGTTAAGAAAATTGTTATAATGAGTTCTATAAAACTTCGTTCATAAAAATGACACATTACTGTTGCCATCAGCTGCTGTTAAGAAAATTGTTATAATGAGTTCTATAATACTTCGTTCATTTTATAAAAATGGTTCAAATGGCTCTAAGCACTATGGGACTTAACATCTGAGGTCATCAGTACCCTAGACTTCGCACAACTTAAACCTAACTAACCTAAGGCCATCACACACATCCCTGCCCGAATCAGGATTGAAACCTGAGACCGTAGCAATACCGTGGCTCCGGCCTGAAGCGACTAGAACCGCTCGGTCACGGATCACAGTGGCAGGCACATTTTATCACTTCACATCAGATAGTACTAACAAGGCTGAACATTACTAACACGATGCTATACACTGCAATCACAGTGTTTCAATAAATGTTTCGTGTCTCAAGTTCGTCATTTCACATCACACTGCTCAATAAAAATGTAAATATCGTGTGACTAGGGCCTCGCGTCGAGTAGACTGTTCGCCGGGTGCAAGTGCTTCTATTTGATGCCAGTTCGGCAACTTGCGCGTCGATGGGGATGAAATGATGATGATTAGGGCAACACAACACCCTTGAGCGGAGAAAAATCTCCGAGAGAGCCGGGTATCGAACCCGGGTCCTACGGACTGATGTTCTATCGTGCTGACCACTCAGCTACCGAACGCGGACACACTGCTTAACAATATTCAATAATTCAAATTAACTTATACGTTCTTAGATCACAAATGAAACGTAACAACTATGGTGTTGACACATGGCAACTGAGTCGAAACAGACAAGAAACATATCTGTCTAAATAGTTACATGAATATTATTATGGTTCCATATCTGTAACTGTGTTTTTTGATTGTGTTTTTACGTGTGTGTGTGTCTGAAATCACGTCATCCAGCATGGGCTATAGCAGAAGAGAGATTAGCGACGGGTATGTAGGTTAGGCGGAAGTATTTGACTAGAACTGAATTACTTTGGCGAAACAGTTGCAGTTTCGGAGCAATAGCCGGCCGGAGTGGCGGGGCGGCTCTAGGCACTACAGTATGGAACCGCGCGACCGCTACGGTTGTAGGTTCGAATCCTGCCTCGGGCATGGCTGTTTGTGTGATGTCCTTAGGTTAGTTAGGTTTAAGTAGTTCTAAGTTATAGGGGACTGATGACCTCAGAAGTTAAGTCCCGTAGTCCTCAGAGCCATTTTCGGAGGAATAATTTCGTTAGTGTTCATCGACAGTGACCTCTGTCCAGTGATACTCAAGTTTGTCTCAGTGTTACTGTAGTGTGTATGTTAGTATTAGTCATGTTGTCAGAGCAACTTAGCTCGATCGATCCCCATACACTTTCCACACTTTTAAAGAAACGGAGGAAGACGTTGGGACTTTGGATTTGCATCGGATGATGAGGTTCAGCCCTCAGTACAATTAGAATTCCTTACCCAAATCTTTACATATTATTACGACGAGAAAAATGATAAATAATGAATACATTTTTAAACTGGATGTGGCAGTATAAAAATTGACCGAAGGGTCGTGTCATTTTATTAGAGATAAATGCAATAATTATGTGAAAAAACGTAGTTTCCTTTGTGTGCCAGTCTGGCGTGGCAGTTAAAGCTACCAAAGCGAAAGGCAAACTTTTAAATTTTACGTTCAAAAATATCGTTCAGACAGGAGAATCGTACAAATGTACCTTCGCTTGAATGTCTTACAGACTCACGTATGGACGAAATACAAATAAGTGTCCCTGGCCTAGGCAAACAACAGAGAGACTTGAAAGTAAATAGATCACCAATATTGGATAGAATCTGAGATCTGTTTTGCCAAGAGTACTCTACGGCATTGACCCCTTACCTACCCTGCATTTTTGCGAATCACTCGCGCAACAAAAGCTCACAAGCGACTACAAAAAGCGGCAGGTGATTCCAGTGTATAACAAGGGTAAAATAACGGAGCCGCAAAATTACAGGCCAATATCCTTAAATTCTGTTTGCTGCAAAATCCATGATCACATTCTCTGTCGAATACAATAAATTTCCTTGAGACTGAGAAGCGTATGTCCACGAATTAGCATGGTTTTAGAAAACATCGCTCGCGCGAAGCGAGGCTTGCCCTTCTCTAACATCTTATACAGCGTACTATGGGTGAAGAGGGAACAGTGGATTCCACATATATATAGTTTTCCGGACAGCTTTTCACTCAGTGCTCATTGCTGATTGTTAACGAAGTACGAGTACATGGAATAAGTTCACAGATATGTGAGTGGGTGGGAGGTTTCTTAAATAACAGAATCCAATGTGTTGTACTCGACGCCGAGTGTTCATAAGAGACGCGGGAACTCAGGTTGGGCAGCAGCCTATGGGTGTTTCCTCATGTTGCCTTGGTATATGGTAAGGTGTCGAAATTAAATGACTGTAGGAAGATACAAAATGACTCTGACGAAATTTCCACTTTGTGTGATGTATGGCAGCTAGTCCTAAATGTGGACATATGTAAGTTAATGTGAATGAGTAGGAACATCAAGCGTGTAATGTTGGAATACGTTATTACTAATGTCCAGCTTGAAACAGTCAAGTCGTTTAAATACCTGAACAGACGATATATGATGGAAGGAACATGTGAGAAATGTGGGGAAGGCGAATCGTCCACTCGGTTTATTGGGAGAGCTTTGGAATGATTGACTCACGTGTAAAGGATACCGCGTATAGGTCGTAGGTGCGACCTTATCTAGAGTACTACTTGAGAGTCTGGTAATTGGTGCGACCCAATCTAGAGCACTACTCAAGAGTCTGGTAATCGTACCAGGTGGGACTGAAGAAAGATCTCGAAAGAATTCAGTGGAGGGACATTAAATTTGTTACCGGTAGGTTCGATCACACGTAATTGCTAATGAGATGCCTTAGAAACTCAAATGAGTATCCCTGAATGGATTTTCTAGAACTGCTATTGAGAAAATTTAGAGAATAGAGATTTAAGCTTAACGCTGAGCGATTTTACTGCCGCCAACATACATTGCGCTTAAGGACCAGAAAGATAACATACGAGAAGTTTATTCTCATACTGATTCATATAAACATTAATTTTTCCCTCGCTCTGTTGGCGAGTAGGTCAGATAAGGAAATGACTAGTAGTGGTAAAGTGTGCCCTCCGACATGAACCGTACGGTGGCTTGAGGAGTATCTATGTAGATTTAAATGTAAAGAGTTGAAGATGATAAAGTAATTTCAGAACACGTTAGGTAATCTCATAGATGAATGTTCCTGGCAGATTAAAACTGTGTGGTTCACAGGAGAGCTTCTGTGAAGTTTGGAAAGTAGGGGACGAGGTACTGGCGGAAGCAAAGCTGTGAGAACGGGGCGTGAGTCGTGCTAGGGTAACTCAGTTGGCAGTTTGGCGCTAGCATCCGTCCGAATCGGAGGTCCGATACTTCCGCCTGTGCGGCGTGTGGGAGTGTTTGTGTACTTGTGGACTTAGTCTGCGGGATAGTAACAACGATCATGGCGAACAAGTACAGGACTACGAACGACCAAAGGCTTTAGCAGTGGAACGATTCATTCGAGAGGAAGACAAGATACCGCCAAACGATATTGTCGGAATTCACTTGTGCATCATTAGTCGCACGGTGTATGTTAAGATGGTAAATGACGCGGCGTGCGAGAGAATTCTTCAGGCGACATTAGCAGGTCTCCGATTTTGCCATGGTGACGGGAATGCCGGCACGGTTACTGTAGGCCATGCTGGTCTGGGTGTACGGACAATACGTATTTTTCAGCTGCCATTTGAGCTCTCTGCTGACGATGTTATCGAGGCTTTTCAGCCATACTGCACGGTACATGGTCACACGGCAGAACGCTGGACACAATTCGCCACGTACCCCGTTCTTAAGGGAGTGCGACAGATCACTATTGATCTTCAGAAGCATGTACCGTCCTATCTGACAATTGGTGGTTGTCGGTCGGTGGTGATTTACGATGGTCAACCACGTACATGTTCTGGCTGTGGTCAGGGGGGACACTTCAGGTTGAACTGTATGGAACGGTGGATTAAGCAACTGCCTTCAGATGTGCAGGAGCCATCGCCTTCGATGACAGTACTACTGAGCACCTATGCCAAAGCCCTCACTGCGTCCGCTGATGACCGAAAGGACACAGCCACGATGGAAGATCAAGATGGCACTCTCCGAAACCTTGTAGCAGACGTCTGGATGACCTAGGATGCTGCTCCATCGAGCATACAATCTACGGCGAAAACATTAGTTGAGACCGAACTCCCACCAAACACAACGATAGTACACGAAGCAGTTCCAGCTACTACGAATGCTATTCCGTCTGGAACGCACTCCGTGATGACAATATCAGTTTCGACCGAACTCCCGCCAAGTACAACGATGGGACTCGAAACAATTCAAGTTCCTGCGGATTCTTTTCTGTCGGGCAGACGTGATTCCCTACAATCTGAGGACACGGAAGGAAGGTCACGCAAACAACGTTTCCCGAAAAGGAGGAAACGGCGGCGTCGCACGACCTCTCCTCGGGATGACTCTCCTTGCCCCGACGACGATGTGCCTGTGGACCAAGATGACACAACAGCCTCTACGCAACAGGATGAGGCAATGGAAACTTTTGGATCAGACCAGCAGCGGTGTGTCACATTAACGGTACAGGGATATGGTGATGCTGAAGATGAATCACAGCCAGCTGGCTCTCCAGACGCAGCTGCTGTGGCTATGGACACGAATATATCACTGCCTGAAAAGACGTGGTATGACGATATTGAGGAGGCGCCGGACGTCATACAGAGGCAGCCGGCAGTCACGAAGACGGCCTAATAATTGCTGAAGGTGAAGGGAGAGGGTAGGGAGAACGTCTTCTAACTCACCCCCCAGCGACGATGCTGGGAGATGTTGTTGCGCCTCGACCAAGTGGGATTCAACGCCATGCGAACCGTATTGCGACATTAAATATAAATCACGTGCGTTCACCGGACAAAATACACCTACTGAAGGAAATGATTTGGGCATATGATGTAGATTTTGCTTTGCTGCAGGAAGTCCACATAGCCGCACTCCATACATCGCAGGCTACCAATCCTATTCGTCACATGGAGATCACATTGGGAGTGGGGTTGCAGTTTACGTGCGAGATGGATTCCCAGTGGAAAACGTGTGTGATCTTCCGTCGGCCAGGGGAATGGCTTACACGACGTTTGGGTCACGCGTCATCAATCTTTATGCACCGTCGGGAAATAATCGGCGGCGGGAAAGGGCGAGATTTTATGCAGAAGGCATTGTCCCACTATTCCATGGACGTTATGACTGTGTAATAATTGGTGGTGATTTCAACTATGTTCTCAGACAGAAAGACGAATGGCCGCAAGCAAACATCAGCCAGGAGTTGCGAATCGTTGTCAACGACCTTGTACTTAGTGACGCGTGGGAATTATGACATGGAGATGCACCGGGATACACCTATGTGACAAGTCATCCGGCGAGCAGATTAGATCGCATTTATATCTCACGGGCTCATGCAAATGATGTCCAGGACGCGGGACGCTGGCCATTGGCATTTTCCGATTACAGCGCTTACATCTGCACGGTTCTTCTTCCCTGTAGAGAGGTGTGGAAAGGTAAGGCCTCGTGGAAACTAAACATTCAACATCTACATGATCCTGAATGCCGTCAACGGATCCTTGAGACATGGACGATGTGCGAGCGAAGGGTTGGAAGGTATGCGACGATGCTTGATTGTTGGCTGACTTGTGTTAAACCGGCGCTTCACCGTACGTTCATCTCATATCGCAGGGAGATGGCAGAATGGCGCCGCCGTACGACCGACTTTTATTTTGCAGCGCTGCGCGACCTGGATGATGGTCAGCCGGGATAGGACATCTGGATCGAACGCAAAAGGATAACAGCTAAACTAGTGTCTTTAGCTCGGAAACATCTTCAGGGAACCATGGTGCGCGCCAGATGTCACGATACGATAAGGCACGAGATTCCTCCCATGCACCACGTGTGAATGAACAAAAGCACCGACGACGAGGTTTGGTACGGGGATTCATTACCCGCGAAGACCGAAGAGTGACGCGTCAAGCGGCCATTGTCTCAGCATTTGTCGACCATTACCAACACATCTATCGGGAAGAAGCAGCCCCTGTCGATGACCTCTACCGTATAGCCGTGCACGTCTCCTGTACACTGACGATGGAAGCCACTGGAACCTTACAGGAAGCCATTAGCTGTGAGGACGTACGTGATGCGATCGCACATGGTGCGTTGAATCAATCCCCAGGCATTGATGGGCTTCCTGCTGAATTTTACCGCGAATTTCGCAACGAAATGGCACCGCGATGGAAGGAAATATACAACGAGATGTTAAATTCCGATGCACCTATTCCACCGGCTTTTATGAAAGGCCTCTTGGTGCCAGTACATAAACCGAAGCCAGGCATTGATGGGCTTCCTGCTGAATTTTACCGCGAATTTCGCAACGAAATGGCACCGCGATGGAAGGAAATATACAACGAGATGTTAAATTCCGATGCACCTATTCCACCGGCTTTTATGAAAGGCCTCTTGGTGCCAGTACATAAACCGAAGCCAGGGATTACGGTCACACAGCATCGCTCCATCACCCTGCTTAATGCCGACTATAAGATCTTTGCACGGTTGCTAGCACCCCGATGTCGTATGTTAATTCGTAGCGTTCTCCCTCCAGAACAGACGACAGCGGGCGGATAGGTGAATGTGCAAACAGCTACTGGCGAAGGCCGTGATGTGATAGCGCTGGCGGAGGAGTGCCGGCTTAAAGCGGCGATGGTGGCGGTTGAATTTGACAGTGCTTTTGATAAGGTGCGCCACAACTATCTGTACGCTATAATGGAACAAAAGGGATTTCCAGACCGTTTCACTGGCCTCATTAGAAGGATTTATGGGGGCGCACAATCCTTGGTACAGGTTAATGGGCGTATAGCAGGGCCCATTCAAAGTCGAGGATCCATTCGCCAGGGCTGCCCTATTTCGATGTTGCTGTTCGCGATAGCGTTGGTACCGTTAATTGGGAGGCTAACAAATTCTCTTTCTGGGATGGAACTACGGGGCTACACCTTCAAATGTCGTGCCTATGCGGACGACCTCCTGCTGCTCGTTCGTTCTGAGGTAGAGGTTAAGACGGTCCTTGAACTGTTGTTGGACCACAGTGTGACGGCGGGTAGTGCAGTGAACATGAACAAATCAGTGGCAATGCCGGGGCCTTACGCCGGAAGAAATCAGTCCGTTTCCTTATGTGCAACGATTCCTCTATCTCGGCATAGACTTTACCTCATCTGTAAAACATTCTGCGGCAGTTAACTACCGACGTATTTTACAGACAACACGTACCATGTTTCGACAACAGCTACTACGGCGCCTTGATCCTTTGCAGTGAGTCGAGTATCTGAACACTTATGTGGTTTCTCGAATGGTGCGTATATCGCAGATCCTGCACCTACCACTCACACTCGGACGTCGACTTCAATCAGCACTAGGCTATTTTGTGAGGACTGAATCGCCCCTCAAGGTGCGATACGCAACGCTCACGCTCCCAACGGACGAGGGGGGACTCGGACTCACGAATGTTAACTGCCGAGCGACGGCACCCCTTCTAGCCACGATGTACAAGCAACGGCGTAGCGGTGGTGATTCCCTTGCATCCCGCCTACGGGATCTCCTCGTTCCAGCGTCCCTCACACCGCCGGTGGCGGTGGGCTACATTACGCCACATTTTGCGCATGTATCAACATTTATCGTGGAACTTAGTTATATCAGAGACGAGCTTCCGCGCGCGAGACCGCCATGCGCGAAGAATTTTTATGTTTGGCTGCTACGACGGATAAGTCGTAATGTCATTGAACTCAAACACCCCAGCTTGCATTGGTCGAAGATTTGGAGACATGTGCACCAAACATTCCTTCCCAACCTCATTTCGGGCACTGTGGTACTCTGTCGCCTGTAGCAAGTTCAACACCAACCAACGGCTCCATGAAATTGGACTAGTGGACACTCCACTATGCCCGAAATGTCGCCAAGTGGATGACGACCGTCACCACTTAGCTTTTATCGCGGTGGTGGACGTCTGGCTCCTGGGAAGACAGATGGTAGCTTGTTACCTCCGTGTGACCCTGCAACATATTACACCTGCTCCCTTCTTACATCCGGAGAGTGACTACTTTCCGGCGACTAAATCACAGTCGATCATCTGGGTCAAAGGTTGGACGATAGCGTACGTCTATAGCGATGCTGCCAAGTCGCGACTTGACTTTTGCTATTTCTTGCAGCAAGCGCACAATGAGATTCACAGATGGTCACACTATCGAAAAACCTTTGCCAACTATCTTCAGGCAGTCTTCCTCGACTCACCACGCAGTTGGGATGTGCCGGGTGCAGTCGATGTGCACATTTGACAGCTGATAATGAATCTCACGCTTCTCTCACCACTCAATATGTAATGCACATACTATACCATGAAATGATCTACATGTTCCTTTTAACAGAGTGATCTTTGTTGAAAATAAATTTTAACAAAGTTGGTAGAGCAATTGCCCGCAAAAGGTAAAGGTCCCGAGTTCGAGTCTCGGTCCGCCAGACAGTTTTAATCTGACAGGAAGCTTCATATCAGCGCACACTCCGCTGTAGAGTGAAAATCTCATACATATTCGAATTATATAAAACGCATAATTCTCCCACAGTAAAATGCTTTAATCTAGTATTTAGAAGATACAATAAAACCGTGCTTACTTGAAAAGAAAATGTAAATGACATATTATTATTCCCATCAGCAGCTGTTAATTTTACAGTTTAAATGTGTTTGATAAAACTTCGTTCATTTTTTTCTCTTCCGATCAACGATATTATCAAATCTGGACTGTATTAAAATGACCCCTTTATCTTTCGATAAATATTTCAGGCAATATGTTTGTCATTTTACGTGAGATTACTTAATAATTTTCAATAATTCACTTTAATTTATACTTGCTTATCTCTACACATGAAAAGTCACGCTAAATGTGTTGACACACAGCAATTCATTCGGAAAATAGAAATAGTTTATCTGTGATTCTTGACCATCCACTTCCAGTACCCCCTGTGGCAACGTCAAGACTGAAATTAACTCGACATCCACGGAAAAAAATCGGTCCATTAAGTGCCCGTTGGGCACTGTAGACCGGAAGTACACCCGTGGATATTTTGATAATAGTTTGTCTGTCTAAATAGTTACATGAATAGTACTATGATAATTTATTTGAATTTATTTAATGTGATTTTGTGTGTATGATTGATGTGTAATGAAATCATCTGTCTTGGGCAGTCGGAGTTAAGGCTAGTCGCTTGTATTTTAGAAACATATATTTGTCTAGTAGTGAATTATTTTGGTGAAAGTAAGGTAGCTTGGGAGGAAGCATTTCGATAGTGTTCGTTGACAGTAGCCTCTGTCCAGTGATACTCAATCGTGCCTCAGTAGTAATATAGTGAGTATTACAATAACATTGGTTTTAACATTTCTAGTTAGACCGATCCGTCACCATGAAGTTTCCGTACTTTTTGAGCCCATGAGAAAGACTTTCGTGGCCGCCGATTTACTTCTGACGAAGAGATACATGTCTTGGTGCAATCATCATTCCTTAGGGAAAACCTTCTCAGTATTTAGTACGAGGGAAGTGATAAAAGAATTAGACAGTTGAAGCTGGAACGTTTCTCTATAAAGTGGGTTACAGGTGCGAGTCCTGTTATTGGTGACACGCGCGATAATTTTGTGAAAAGTGGCAGTTTTCGCTGAAATAATACTAAAAAGTAATGACAAAAAACAGTGAATGATGGTCAACCTATTAAAGTAATTTCAGAAAAATAGCAAGAAATTCAAAGGTATTCCAGTTTACACTACAACGTATAACTTTTGCCGTAGTACAGTGTTTAAATGAAACAGTGGAATCGTGCTTATTTCAAATCAGATAGTAGAATCACTCATTATTATTTCCATTAACTGCTTTTAATAAACTTGCTGTTTAAACGTGCTTTGTAAAACTTCGTTCATTTCATCACCTCACATCAAATTGTATTATCAGAACTGAGCATTACTAACACGGTTATATACAATGTAACCATAATTTATCGATAAACATTTCCTGTCCCAAGTTTGTCCTTTATTTAATGTGATTTTGTGTGTATGATCGTGTGTGTAATGAAATCATCTGTCTTGGGTAATCGGAGCTAAGGCTAGTCGCTTTTATTTAAGAAACATATATTTGTCTAGTACTGAATTCGTTTAGTGAAAAAGTATGTTGTCGTACAGGACGAGTGTTAATCAGAGACAACGGTATTCTCAGGAGTGTCCCCGGCAAGTATGATAGGGCCCCTTTTGTTTTCTATATTCCTTTTAAATCAGATTGCTCAATAATTCTCAAATAATTCAAATTAATTTATACATTCATAGAACACAGATGAATACTCACGCTAATTGTGTTGTCGAAACAGAGAAGTAACCTATCTAAGTAGTTACAGGATTTTTATTATGGGCACATACCTGTAACTGTCTTATGTGATTTTTTTATGTGTGTGAGTGTGTGTGTGTGTGTGTGTGTGTGTGTGTGTGTGTGTGTGTGTGTGTGAAAACTAGTCATCCGCCATATACAAAACTGTGACTATGTAGCCGTTTGCATTAATTAAATGAACCAATAAAAAAAAGACAACATTATTTGATGAGACAACTACAAGAGGTATTAAACGTGGAAACTAATACAAGTACCAGTTAGAAGAAAGACTTAACAATTGAAACTTAAGTTTATATGGATGACCTAGAGAATTTCAATTAAGTAAACAACTTCATGAATACAGAAAAATAGGAATGTGTATGAGAAAACAGTGTGGGAATTTATTAAAAACAGATATGATTATGTGAAGTTTAAGAGAGGGGAAGTGTCAGGTCATTAAGGATTGGATCAGGACTGTGAGCTAGATGTTTGTTAATTTCTAGGGCTTCCAACAGGTTCCGTTTACGGGAGTTGTTTGCTAACTGAAGGACATGGGGCTTTGGCAGGTAGTTGCTACCCTCACTCAGTACATGCGCAGCAAATGCGAAGTCTGAATTCAGTAACCTACAGCTGCATTCGTGTTCAGCCAGCCAAGTTGCAATGCCTTTGCTGACTGACCCATGTAAAACTTGCCACCATCAGAAGAGGTAATTTTGTATACCTCGCTGTTGGTTAATAACTGGTTCTTATCTTTGTTATTGAAAATACAAGGGGCTCTTGTGTTCTTAAGAAAGTAGGAAAGCCTACACATTCAGGCTTTCAGTGCTTTGGCTGCAATCTGTGATACCTCTCCGAGATATGGTAATGTACATCATTTGTTCCACACATTGGATGGGGAAGCAGATGGGACATAGAGGAGGGGTATAACTTACGGTTTCTTTTCTCCTAGGCAAGATGTGG
This sequence comes from Schistocerca piceifrons, assembly GCF_021461385.2. Classification (NCBI taxonomy): domain Eukaryota; kingdom Metazoa; phylum Arthropoda; class Insecta; order Orthoptera; family Acrididae; genus Schistocerca; species Schistocerca piceifrons. Next base: position 161,766,161 of record NC_060149.1, read on the forward strand.
TTATTAAGGAATGGACTGTAGCCATACCCCGTGGCAATAAATTCTATTGTATCTAAGTCTGCTTTAAAATCATCTGTGGACATGCAGACAGATATGAGACTGTTTACCATTGAGTGAAAAGCTGAATGTTTGTAAGCTATGGGGCGTTGTGAGCAAAACGTTGTTACTGTGTCTCTATTCTTATACACAGGAATCACCTGCGCCTTTTTGTAGTCGTTTGTGACTTTTTGTTCGGCGAGTGGTTCACAAAAAATGCAAGGTAAGTAAGGGGTCACTGCCGTAGAGTATTCTTTGTAAAATAGATCTCTGATTCCATCCAATACTGGTGATCTACTTACTTACGAATCTCTCAGTTCTTTCTCTACGCCAGGGATACTAATTATTATGTCGTCCCTTCCACGGAGAACATGTTCCATGATTTCTGGGTTCGGGTCTTTTACCCTTTTTTTACACTGGAATCACCTGCGCCTTTTTGTAGGCGCGTGTGGCTTTTTGTTGGGCGGTTGATTCACTAGAATTGCAAGGTAGGTAAGGGGTAAATGCCGTAGAGTACTCTTTGTAAAACAGGTCTCAGGTTCGATCCGATACTGGTGATCTATTTCCTGCCGGCCGAAGTGGCCGTGCGGTAAAGGCGCTGCAGTCTGGAACCGCAGGACCGCTACGGTCGCAGGTTCGAATCCTGCCTCGGGCATGGATGTTTGTGATGTCCTTAGGTTAGTTAGGTTTAACTATTTCTAAGTTCTAGTGGACTAATGACCTCAGCAGTTGAGTCCCATAGTGCTCAGAGCCATTTAACCCATTTTTTTTATCTATTTCCTTTCAAATCTCTCAGTAGTTTCCCTACGCCAGGGACTCTTATTAGTATTTCGTCCATACGGGAGTCTGTAAGACGGACAAGTGACGGTACGTTTGTAAGATCCTCCTGTGTGAACGATTTTTTTGAACATAAAATTTAAAAGTTTGAATTTCGTTCTGCTAGCTTCAACTGCCACGCCAGACTGGCACTACAATGCAAATTACGTGTTTTAGAAAAATTATTGCATTTATCTCTAATAAAATGGCACTACTCTTCGGCCCGTTTTTATACATCCACCTCCAGTTTAAACTTTCTTCTGTATTTATCACTTTTCTCATCTTAATAATATGTAAAGGGCCGAGTAAGGAGTTCTAATAGTACCCAGGGCTGAACCTCATTATTCGATAGAAATACACGGCTCCAACGTCTTCCTCCGTGGCTTTAAGAATGTGGGAACTGAATGGAGAGCGATCGAGCTAAATAGGTCTGACAACATGAATAATAGTAACATACCCACTGTCGTCATACTGAGACACGCTTGAGTATCACTGAACAGAGTTCACTGTCGATGAACACTAATGAAATTATTCTTGCGAAACTGCAACTGTTTCGCCAAAGTAATTCAGTTCTAGTCAAGTACTTGCGCCTAACGTACATACACGTCGGTAACATCTTTTCTGCTATAGCCTATGATGGATGAGGTGATTTCACACACACACACACACACACACACACACACACACACACACACACACACACGTAAAAACACAATCACAAAACACACTTACAGATATGGAACCATAATACTATTCATGTAACTATTTAGACAGATAAGTTTCTCGTGTGTTTCGACTCACTTCACATGTGTCAACACGACTGTCGTGACATTTCATCTGTGATCTAAGAATATATAATTAATTTGAGTTATTGAATATTAATGAGCAATGTGTTGTGAAATGACAAACTTGAGACATGAAACGTATATTGAAAGTCTATGACTCCTGTGTACAATATTGTATTAGTAATGTACGGTTTTGATAATACTATTTGATTTGAAGTGATGAAATGAATGAATTATTATAGAACTCATTTAAACAATTTTCTTAACAGCAGCTGATGGCAACCATAATGTGTCATTCTACTCTTCGTTTTCATGTAAGCACTATTCCGCAGTTTTATTTAAATGCCGGTACAAACCATGTGACTGCGAGAAACGTTATACGTTTAAGCGTAAAATCTAGTATGTTTGAATTTATTGCAATTTTTCTGAAATAATTATATCACCTTCAACATCAATCACTGTCATTTATCGTAACTTTTTAGTTACTGCTACAGAGAAAACTGCGTCATTTCATAAAATTATCGCACATTAACAAATAAAAACACACGCCCCCTCTGTTGCACTTTATACAGAATCGTTCGAGCTTCAAATGTCTTTTTCAATTATCGCTTCCCTCTTGGTAAAAATTGGCAAATATATGCCTAATAAAAAAGATGGCAGCACCCAGGCATATATCTCTTCTTTCGAAATAATGCGACAGTCACGAATGTTTTTGCCCATGGCTCAAAAAATACGGAAATTACATGGGGACGGATGTGACTACTTGAAAATGGTAGGAACTAATATATATTGTTGGTACTGACTGTATTGGTACTGAAGCAAGCTGGAGTATTACTAGACACAACACTGACACGCTTTTACCTAATGCAGATCGCTTGATCCTACAACCACTCATAGACACAAAGTAACGTAAAACAAATTCACACATAGAATCATAGCAATTTTCATGTAGGTATTTAGACTCATAAATTATTTCTCTTCTGCGACATATGCATGTATAATTTTACACGAATAACTGAGAACCATTGAGTAATCTCATGTAAAATGACAAACTCGAGGCATGAAATGTTTATCAAAAGATGATGTGATCATTTTAGTATAGTCCCGATTTGGTAATACGCAGGATCGTAAATCACAAAAAGGACGACGAAGCTAATTGGAATTATATCATCATGTTTTTCAATTCCTTTCAACTAACCAAGAATACATTGTTTCGTTTAAATACAGTGGGCAAAGCATTATACTGCGAGGAAATTACGCGTTTTTGTTTGATTCATATGTTCTGAAATAACTTTATCAGCTTCAACATGCTTCATTGTCCTATATCATAACTCTCTACATCTACTTCAATTTCTACACAGATGTGATTCTTGAGTTTCTCAAGAATGTTTGTTAATTTTTAGGGCTTCCAGCAGGTTGAGTTTGCAAGCGTTGTTTGCTAATTGAAGGATATGGGTCTTTGGCAGGTAATTGCGACTTTCACTCAGTACATGCCCAGCAAATGCGGAGTCAGAATTCTGCAACCTACAGCGGCATTCGTGTTCAGCCAGCCTAGTTGATATGCCTCTGCTACCTGACCAATGTAAAACTGGTCACAATCAGAACAGGTAATTTTGTATACCTCACTGTTGGTTAATAACTCGTTCTTATCTTTGTTGTTGAAAATACACGGGGCTCTTGTGTTCCTAAAATAGTAGGAAAGCCTACATTTGCAGGCTTTCCGTGTTTTGGCTGCAATCTGTATTACCTCTCCGAGATATGGTAATGTACACCATTTGTTGCACACATTGGATGTGGAAGCAGATGGGACATAGGGGAGGGGTATAATTTTCGGTTTCTTTTCTCCTAGGCAAGATGCGGTCATTAAGGAATGGACTGTAGCCACATCCTGTGGCAATGAATTCTGTTGTATCTAAGTCTGCTTTAAAATCATCTGTGGACATGGAGACAGATATGAGACTGTTTACCACTGAGTGAAAAGCTGGATGTTTGTAAGCTGTGGGGCGTTGTGAGCAAAATGTTATTACAGTGTCTCTAGTGGCAATTTTTCTATACATTTTTAAATGATGTGTCTGTGTACTGATGTCTAAGGTGACATGTTATAAGTTTATGGATTTGTTGACAACCTCCTTTCTAAACTGAATATTTTTATGTTCACTGTTTAGGTTTTTCATAAATGTGTAGAACTGTCTTGTAGTACCATTCCGCATACACAGGACATCATCCACATATTTAAGTCTGAATTTGATATTTGAACTCAAAGGTTCTTTTTCCACAAAATGTTGTTCGAAATGGTTCATAAATATTTCAGCCAACAGTGGATTAAAAGGATATCCCATACCTAAGGAACATCAATATTATTCATTTTATCAGTGTTATTTAGACTGATCGCTCCCCATACGTTATACACATTTTTAAATTTAAGGACGAAGACGTTAGAGGCTGTAGATTTGCTTCGGATGATGAGGTTCAGGCGTGCGTAAAATTATTATTCCTTACTCAAATCTTTACAAATTATTATGACGAGAGATGTCATAAATAACAAATAATGTATAACATATGTATATAATAAATTATCTTGACAATGAGAAACTTACGTTCACGAATCAGCACTGTTTTAAAAGCATTGCTCGTACGAAACTTAACTTTCTCATTTCTCACTTAATATACAGCAACCTACGGATGAAGGGCAACAATCATACTTTATGTACGTATATTGCGTAAAGCATTTGACACAGTGCACCACTGTAGATTGTTAACGAATTTACTAGCGTCAGGAATCAGTCCACAGATATGTGATACTCTGGAAAACATCTCAAATAATAGAACCCAGTATGTAGTTCTCGACAGCGTGTATTCATCAGACACAAGGATATCGTTAGGAATGCTCCAGGATAATCTGATAGAACCACTCTTATTCTCTATATACATAAATGGTTTGGCTGAAAAGTGGGCGGCTATCTACGGTTTGCTGATGATGCCATGTTCTACGGTAAGGTGGCGAAAGTTAGTAACTGTGGGAAGACGCAAGACGACTTTGATGAAGTTTTCAATTGATGTCAGTTATGGCAGCTAGCCCTAAATGTGGAAAAATGTGGGTTAGTGCGGATAAGTAGCAAGATTAAACCCGTAATGTTCGGATAGAGTATTACTAGTGTCCTGCTGGACACAGTCAAGTCGTTTAAATATTTGGGCATAACGCTGCAAAGGGATATCAGGTGGAACGAGCGTGTGGGAACTATGGTAGGGTATGATCGACTTCGCTTTATTGGGAGAATTGTAGGAAAGAGTGGTCTACATGAGAAGGAGACCCCAATAGAGTGCTGTTGTGACCTCATCTAGAGTACTGCACGAGTGTCGTATCCTACCAGATAAGACTGAAAGAAGACATCGAAACATTTGGGAGGGGGGCTGCTAGATTTGTTACCGGTAGGTTTGAATAACACGTAAGAATTTCGTCATGGTTCATTGATAGCGACCTCTATCCAGTGACAGTCAATCGTAGTTCGGTAGTACTGGAGTGAGTATTCACACTATTTAAGAGTCTCTCGCCAAGCATAGAGCACCAAATAACAGCCAAACATCACAGGTGTCACCAGAATATAAGAAGGGTGAAAGAATGGACCCTCAAAATTACAAACCAATGTCATTAACTTCTTTTTGGTACAGAATCCTTGAACATATTGTTATTTAGGATATCAATTTTCTTGAGACTGAGAAGCTTATGTGCACAAAACTGCATAGTTTTACGAAAGCATCGCTCGTGCGAAATTCAGCTTGCTGTTTTCTCACAAGATATACTGCTGACTGTGGAAGAAGGGCAACGGTGATGTTTCATATATCTAGATTTCCGGAAATCATTTGACAAAGCCTCCCTGTACAGGTTGTCAACCGAATAACGAGCGTATGCAATAAGTTCACAGATATGATACTGGCTCTAAAACGTCTTAAATAATAGAACGCATTTCGTTGTTCTCGACATCGAGTGTTCGTCAGAGACAAACATATCGACAGGTGTAGCCCACGGAAGTGTGACTTCGGTTTATTGGGAAAATTTTGGAAAGAGTGATTCACGTGTAAAGGAAACCGCGCAGAGGGCGGTATTTTTCACTACTACTAGGTTCGTACAACAAGTGTTACGGAGATGTTTCAGAAACTCAAATCGGAATCCATGCAGGGATCGCGACGTTCTTTCCAAGAAATGCTGTTGAGAGATTCTAGAGAACCAGCATTTGAAGCTGACTGCACAACGATTCTACTGCCGCCCACATTCAAAGTACATTGCGCCTATGGACCACGAAGATAAGCTACGAGAACGTAGGGCTCATATTGATGTATAAAGTAGTCGTTTCTCGCTGGCTCTATTTCCGAGTAGGACAGAATAATAAACTACTAGTATCGGTACAGGGTACACTCCTTCACGCACCGTACAGTAGCTTGAGGAGTATCTATGTAGATATTGAAATAGATGTAAAGATTTATGACAAAGGACAATGAAGATGTTGAAGCTGATAAATTTATTTCAGAAAATAAGAGTTAATCTCGAATGTATTCGCCATTAACCAAAAACGCGTAATTTTCTCGCAGTGAAATGCTTTGCCCCAGTATTTAAACGAAACAATGTAATCGTGGTTAGTTGAAAGCAAGTGAGAAACGAGATGATAAGATTCCATTGAGCTACTACTAGGAAAGCTTCAGTTTAATTTTATTTGATAATTTTATCAATTACGATCATTCGTATTACCAAATTTGGACCATACTAAAATGATCACATGATCTTTAGAAGAACATTTCATGCCTCAGGTTTGGCATTTTACATGAGATTACACTATAACTGTCAATTACTCGTGTAATATTATACATACATATGTCGCAAAAGAGAACTAATTTATCAGTCTAATTACCTACATGAAAATTGCTATGAATCTATATGTGAATTTGTTTTACGTTACTTTGTGTGTATGAGTGTTTGTGGAATAAAATGATCTGCCTTAGCGAACAGCGAGTCAGTGTTCTGTCCAGTTATACTCCAGTGTACTTCATACAGTCAGTATTCCAATAATATATATTTCGTTTCTCTCATTATCAAATAATCCGATCGTCCCCATGTGATTTCCGTAATTTTTGAGCCATGGATAAAAACGTTCGTGACCGTCGCATAATTTCGAAAGAAGAGGTACATGCCTGTGTACAGTAATCTTTAATTAGGCAAATATTTGCCAATTATTACCAAGATGGAAGTGATAAGAAAAAGACAACTGAACCTTGAAAGTTTCTGTATAAAGTGGAACAGAAAGGGCGAATCTCTTTATTAGTGGATGTGCGATAATTTTGTAAAATGAAGCAGTTTTCTCTGTAGTAGTAAATAAAGGTATGATAAATGACAGTGATATAATTATTTCAGAAAAATAGCAGTAAATTCAAACATATTAGATTTTACGCTTAAACGTATAACGTTTCTCGCAGTCACATGGTTTGTACCAGCATTTAAATAAAACAGCGGAATAGTACTTACACGAGAGCAAAGTGTAGAATGACACATTACTGTTGCCATCAGCTGCTGTTAAGAAAATTGTTGTAATGAGTTCTATAATACTTCGTTCATTTTATAAAAATGGTTCAAATGGCTGTAAGCACTAAGGGACTTAACATCTGAGGTCATCAGTACCCTAGACTTCGCACAACTTAAACCTAACTAACCTAAGGCCATCACACACATCCCTGCCCGAATCAGGATTGAAACCTGAGACCGTAGCAATACCGTGGCTCCGGCCTGAAGCGACTAGAACCGCTCGGTCACGGGACACAGCGGCCGGCCCATTTTATCCCTTCACATCAAATAGTACTAACAAGGCTGAACATTACTAACACGATGCTGTACACTGCAATCACAGTCTTTCAATAAATGTTTCGTGTCTCAAGTTCGTCATTTCACATCACACTGCTCAATAAAAATGTAAATGTCGTGTGACTAGGGCCTCCCGTCGAGTAGACTGTTCGCCGGGTGAAAGTGCTTCTATTTGATGCCAGTTCGGCGACTTGCGCGTCGATGGGGATGAAATGATGATAATTAGGGCAACACAACACCCTGAGCGGAGAAAAATCTCCGAGAGAGCCGGGTATCGAACCCAGGTCCTAGGGACTGACGTTCTGCCGTGCTGACCACTCAGCTACCGAACGCGGACACACTGCTCAATAATATTCAATAATTCATATTAACTTATACATTCTTAGATCACAAATGAAACGTCACAACTATGGTGTTGACACATGGCAACTGAGTCGAAACAGACAAGAAACACATCTGTCTAAATAGTTACATGAATATTATTATGGTTCCATATCTGTAACTGTGTTTTTTGAGTGTGATTTTACGTGTGTGTGTCTGAAATCACGTCATCCAGCATGGGCTATAGCAGAAGAGAGATTAGCGACGGGTATGTAGGTTACGCGGAAGTATTTGACTAGAACTGAATTACTTTGGCGAAACAGTTGCAGTTTCGGAACCGCGCGACCGCTACGGTTGTCGGTTCGAATCCTGCCTCGGGCATGGCTGTTTGTGTGATGTCCTTAGGTTAGTTAGGTTTAAGTAGTTCTAAGTTATAGTGGACTGATGACCTCAGAAGTTAAGTTCCGTAGTCCTCAGAGACATTTTCGGAGGAATAATTTCGTTAGTGTTCATCGACAGTGGCCTCTGTCCAGTGATACTCAAGTTTGTCTCAGTATTACTGCAGTGTGTATGTTAGTATTAGTCATGTTGTCTGAGCTACTTAGCTCGATCGCTCCCCATACACGATCCACATTTTTAAGGAAACGGCGGAACACGTTGGGGCTTTGGATTTGCATCGGATGATGAGGTTCAGTCCTCAGTACAATTAGACTTCCTTACCCAAACGTTTACATATTATTACGACGAGAAAAATGATAAATAATGAATACATTTTTAAACTGGCCGTGGCAGTATAAAAATTGACCGAGGGGTCGTGTCATTTTATTAGAGATAAATGCAATAATTATGTGAAAAAACGTAATTTTCTTTGTGTGCCAGTCTGGCGTGGCAATTGAAGTTAGCAAAGCGAAAGGCAAACTTTTAAATTTTACGTTCAAAAATATCGTTCAGACAGGAGAATCGTACAAATGTACCTTCGCTTGAATGTCTTACAGACTCACGTATGGACGAAATACAAATAAGTGTCCCTGGCCTAGGGAAACAACAGAGTGACTTGAAAGTAAATGGATCACCAGTATTGGATAGAATTCGAGATCTGTTTTGCCAAGAGGACTCTACGGCATCGACCCCTTACCTACCTTGCATTTTTGGGAATCACTCGCGCAACAAAAACTCACAAGCGACTACAAAACGGGGCAGGTGATTCCAGTGTATAAGAAGGGTAAAACAACGGAGCCGCAAAATTACAGGCCAATATCATTAAATTCTGTTTGCTGCAAAATCCTTGAACACATTCTCTGTCGAATACAATAAATTTCCTTGAGACTGAGAAGCGTATGTCCACGAATTAGCATGGTTTTAGAAAACATCGCTCGTGCGAAGCGAGGCTTGCCCTTCTCTAACATCATATACAGCGTACTATGGGTGAAGAGGGAACAGTGGATTTCACATATATATAGTTTTCCGGATAGCATTTCACTCAGTGCTCATTGCTGATTGTTAACAAAGTACGAGTACATGGAATAAGTTCACAGATATGTGAGTGGGTGGGAGGTTTCTTAAATAACAGAATCCAATGTGTTGTACTCGACGCTGAGTGTTCATAAGAGACGCGGGAACTCAGGGTGGGCAGCAGCCTATGGGTGTTTATTCATGTTGCCTTGGTATATGGTAAGGTGTCGAAATTAAATGACTGTAGGAAGATACAAAATGACTCTGACGAAATTTCCACTTTGTGTGATGTATGGCAGCTAGTCCTGAATGTGTACAGATGTAAATTAATGTGAATGAGTAGGAACATCAAGCGTGTAATGTTGGAATACATTATTACTAATGTCCAGCTTGAAACAGTCAAGTCGTTTAAATACCTGGACAGAGCGATATATGATGGAAGGAACATGTGAGAAATGTGGGGAAGGCGAATCGTCGACTCGGTTTATTGCGGGAGCTTTGGAATGATTGACTCACGTGTAAAGGATACCCCGTATAGGTCGTTGGTGCGATCTTATGTAGAGTACTACTTGTGAGTCTGGTAATTGGTGCGACCCAATCTAGAGCACTACTCAAGAGTCTGGTAATCGTACCAGGTGGGACTGAAGAAAGATCTCGAAAGAATTCAGTGGAGGGACATTAAATTTGTTACCGGTAGGTTCGATCACACGTAATTGCTAATGAGATGCCTTAGAAACTCAAATGAGTATCCCTGAATGGATTTTCTAGAACTGCTATTGAGAAAATTTAGAGAATAGAGATTTAAGCTTAACGCTGAGCGATTTTACTGCCGCCAACATACATTGCGCTTAAGGACCAGAAAGATAACATACGAGAAGTTTATTCTCATACTGATTCATATAAACATTAATTTTTCCCTCGCTCTGTTGGCGAGTAGGTCAGATAAGGAAATGACTAGTAGTGGTAAAGTGTGCCCTCCGACATGAACCGTACGGTGGCTTGAGGAGTATCTATGTAGATTTAAATGTAAAGAGTTGAAGATGATAAAGTAATTTCAGAACACGTTAGGTAATCTCATAGATGAATGTTCCTGGCAGATTAAAACTGTGTGGTTCACAGGAGAGCTTCTGTGAAGTTTGGAAAGTAGGGGACGAGGTACTGGCGGAAGCAAAGCTGTGAGAACGGGGCGTGAGTCGTGCTAGGGTAACTCAGTTGGCAGTTTGGCGCTAGCATCCGTCCGAATCGGAGGTCCGATACTTCCGCCTGTGCGGCGTGTGGGAGTGTTTGTGTACTTGTGGACTTAGTCTGCGGGATAGTAACAACGATCATGGCGAACAAGTACAGGACTACGAACGACCAAAGGCTTTAGCAGTGGAACGATTCATTCGAGAGGAAGACAAGATACCGCCAAACGATATTGTCGGAATTCACTTGTGCATCATTAGTCGCACGGTGTATGTTAAGATGGTAAATGACGCGGCGTGCGAGAGAATTCTTCAAGCGACATTAGCAGGTCTCCGATTTTGCCATGGTGACGGGAATGCCGGCACGGTTACTGTAGGCCATGCTGGTCTGGGTGTACGGACAATACGTATTTTTCAGCTGCCATTTGAGCTCTCTGCTGACGATGTTATCGAGGCTTTTCAGCCATACTGCACGGTACATGGTCACACGGCAGAACGCTGGACACAATTCGCCACGTACCCCGTTCTTAAGGGAGTGCGACAGATCACTATTGATCTTCAGAAGCATGTACCGTCCTATCTGACAATTGGTGGTTGTCGGTCGGTGGTGATTTACGATGGTCAACCACGTACATGTTCTGGCTGTGGTCAGGAGGGACACCTCAGGTTGAACTGTATGGAACGGTGGATTAAGCAACTGCCTTCAGATGTGCAGGAGCCATCGCCTTCGATGACAGTACTACTGAGCACCTATGCCAAAGCCCTCACTGCGTCCGCTGATGACCGAAAGGACACAGCCACGATGGAAGATCAAGATGGCACTCTCCGAAACCTTGTAGGAGACGTCTGGATGACCTAGGATGCTGCTCCATCGAGCATACAATCTACGGCGAAAACATTAGTTGAGACCGAACTCCCACCAAACACAACGATAGTACACGAAGCAGTTCCAGCTACTACGAATGCTATTCCGTCTGGAACGCACTCCGTGATGACAATATCAGTTTCGACCGAACTCCCGCCAAGTACAACGATGGGACTCGAAACAATTCAAGTTCCTGCGGATTCTTTTCTGTCGGGCAGACGTGATTCCCTACAATCTGAGGACACGGAAGGAAGGTCACGCAAACAACGTTCCCCGAAAAGGAGGAAACGGTGGCGTCGCACGACCTCTCCTCGGGATGACTCTCCTTGCCCCGACGACGATGTGCCTGTGGACCAAGATGACACAACAGCCTCTACGCAACAGGATGAGGCAATGGAAACTTCTGGATCAGACCAGCAGCGGTGTGTCACATTAACGGTACAGGGATATGGTGATGCTGAAGATGAATCACAGCCAGCTGGCTCTCCAGACGCAGCTGCTGTGGCTATGGACACGAATATATCACTGCCTGAAAAGACGTGGTATGACGATATTGAGGAGGCGCCGGACGTCATACAGAGGCAGCCGGCAGTCACGAAGACGGCCTAATAATTGCTGAAGGTGAAGGGAGAGGGTAGGGAGAACGTCTTCTAACTCACCCCCCAGCGACGATGCTGGGAGATGTTGTTGCGCCTCGACCGAGTGGGATTCAACGCCATGCGAACCGTATTGCGACATTAAATATAAATCACGTGCGTTCACCAGACAAAATACACCTACTGAAGGAAATGATTTGGGCATATGATGTAGATTTTGCTTTGCTGCAGGAAGTCCACAGAGCCGCACTCCCATACATCGCAGGCTACCAATCCTATTCGTCACATGGAGATCACATTGGGAGTGGGGTTGCAGTTTACGTGCGAGATGGATTCCCAGTGGAAAACGTGTGTGATCTTCCGTCGGCCAGGGGAATGGCTTACACGACGTTTGGGTCACACATCATCAATCTTTATGCACCGTCGGGAAATAATCGGCGGCGGGAAAGGGCGAGATTTTATGCAGAAGGCATTGTCCCACTATTCATGGACGTTATGACTGTGTAATAATTGGTGGTGATTTCAACTATGTTCTCAGCCAGAAAGACCAATGGCCGCAAGCAAACATTAGCCAGGAGTTGCGAATCGTTGTCAACGACCTTGTACTTAGTAACGCGTGGGAATTACGACATGGAGATGCATCGGGATACACCTATGTGACAAGTCATCCGGCGAGCAGATTAGATCGCATTTATATCTCACTGGCTCATGCAAATGATGTCCAGGACGCGGGACGCTGGCCATTGGCATTTTCCGATCACAGTCCTTACAGCTGCACGGTGCTTCTTCCCCGTAGAGAGGTGTGGAAAGGTAAGGCCTCGTGGAAACTAAACATTCAACATCTACATGATCCTGAATGCCGTCAACGGATCATTGAGACATGGACGATGTGCGAGCGAAGGGTTGGAAGGTATGCGACGATGCTTGATTGGTGGCTGACTTGTGCTAAACCGGCGCTTCACCGTACGTTCATCTCATATCGCAGGAAGATGGCAGAATGGCGCCGCCGTACGACCGACTTTTATTTTGCAGCGCTGCGCGACCTGGATGATGGTCCGCCGGGACAGGACATCTGGATCGAACGCAAAAGGATAACAGCTAAACTAGTGTCTTTAGCTCGGAAACATCTTCAGGGAACCATGGTGCGCGCCAGATGTCACGATACGATAAGGCACGAGATTCCTCCCATGCACCATGTGTGAATGAACGAAGGCACCGACTACGCGTTTTGGTACGGGAAGATTCATTACCCGCGAAGACAGAAGAGTGACGCGTCAAGCGGACATTGTCTCAGCATTTGTCGACCATTACCAACACATCTATCGCGAAGAAGCAGCCCCTGTCGATGACCTCGACCGTATCGCCACGCACGTCTCCTGTACACTGACGATGGAAGCCGCGGGAACCTTACTGGAAGCCATTAGCTGTGAGTACGTACATGATGCGATCGCACAAGGTGCGTTGAATCAGTCCCCAGGCATTGATGGGCTTCCTGCTGAATTTTACCGCGAATTTCGCAACGAAATGGCACCGCGATGGAAGGAAATATACAACGAGATGTTAAATTCCGATGCACCTATTCCACCGGCTTTTATGAAATGCCTCTTGGTGCCAGTACATAAACCGAAGCCAGGGATTACGGTCACACAGCATCGCTCCATCACCCTGCTTAATGCCGACTATAAGATCTTTGCACGGTTGCTAGCGCCCCGATGTCGTATGTTAATTCGTAGCGTTCTCCCTCCAGAACAGACGACAGCGGGCGGATCGGTGAATGTGCAAACAGCTACTGGCGAATGCAGTGATGTTACAGCGCTGGCGGAGGAGTGCTGGCTTAAAGCGGCGATGGTGGCGGTTGATTTTGACAGTGCACTTCATAAAGTGCGCCACAACTATCTGTACGCTATAATGGAACAAAAGGGATTTCCAGACCGTTTCACTGGCCTCATTAGAAGGATTTATGGGGGCGCACAATCCTTGGTACAGGTTAATGGGCGTATAACAGGGCTCATTCAAATTCGAGGATCCATTCGCCAGAGCTGCCCTATTTTGATGTTGCTGTTCGCGATAGCGTTGGTACCGTTAATTGGGAGGCTAAAAAACTCTCTTTCTGGGATGGAACTACGGGGCTACACCTTCAAATGTCGTGCCTATGCGGACGACCTCCTGCTGCTCGTTCGTTCTGAGGAAGAGGTTAAGACGGTCCTAGAACTGTTGTTGGACCACAGTGTGACGGCGGGTAGTGCAGTGAACATGAACAAATCGGCGGCAATGCCGGGTGGAAGGGGCCTTACGCTGGAAGAAATCAGTCCGTTTCCTTATGTCCAACGATTCCGCTATCTCGGCATAGACTTTACCTCATCTGTAAAACATTCTGCGGCAGTTAACTACCGACGTATTTTACAGACAACGCGTACCATGGTCCGACAACAGCTACTACGGCGCCTTGATCCTTTGCAGCGAGTCGAGTATCTGAACACTTATGTGGTTTCTCGAATGGTGCATATTTCGCAGATCCTGCCCCTACCACTCACACTCGGACGTCGACTTCAATCAGCACTAGGCTATTTTGTGATGACTGGATCACCCCTCAAGGTGCGATACGCAACGCTCACGCTCCCAACGGACAAGGGGGGACTCGGACTCACGAATGTTAACTGCCGAGCGACGGCACCCCATCTAGCCACGATGTACAAGGCAACGGCGTAGCGGTGGTGATTCCCTTACATCCCGCCTACTGGATCTCCTGGTTCCAGCGTCCCTCACATCGCCGGTGGCGGTGGGCTACATTACGCCACATTTTGCGCATGTATCAACATTTATCGTGGAACTTAGTTATATCAGAGACGAGCTTCCGCGCACGAGACCGCCATGCGCGAAGGATTTTCATGTTTGGCTGCTACGACGGATAAGTCGTAATGTCATTGAACTCAAACACCCCAGCTTGCATTGGTCGAAGATTTGGAGACATGTGCACCAAACATTCCTTCCCAACCTCATTTCGGGCACTGTGGTACTCTGTCGCCTGTAGCAAGTTCAACACCAACCAACGGCTCCATGAAATTGGACTAGTGGACACTCCACTATGCCCGAAATGTCGCCAAGTGGATGACGACCGTCACCACTTAGCTTTTATCGCGGTGGTGGACGTCTGGCTCCTGGGAAGACAGATGGTAGCTTGTTACCTCCGTGTGACCCTGCAACATATTACACCTGCTCCCTTCTTACATCCGGAGAGTGACTACTTTCCGGCGACTAAATCACAGTCGATCATCTGGATCAAAGGTTGGACGATAGCGTACGTCTATAGGGATGCTGCCAAGACGCGACTTGACTTTTGCTATTTCTTGCAGCAAGCCCACAATGAGGTTCACAGATGGTGGTCACACTATCGAAAAACCTTTGCCAACTATCTTCAGGCAGTCTTCCTCGACCCACCACGCAGTTGGGATGTGCCGGGTGCAGTCGGTGTGCACATTTGACAGCTGATAATGAATCTCACGCTTCTCTCACCACTTAATATGTAATGCACATACTATACCATGAAATGATCTACATGTTCCTTTTAACAGAGTGATCTTTGTTGAAAATAAATTTAAAAAAAGTTGGTAGAGCACTTGCCCGCAAAAGGTAAAGGTCCCGAGTTCGAGTCTCGGTCCGCCAGACAGTTTTAATCTGACAGGAAGTTTCATATCAGCGCACACTCCGCTGTAGAGTGAAAATCTCATTTTGTAATCTCATACATATTCGATATTATATAAAACGCATAATTCTCTCGCAGTAAAATGCATTAATCTAGTATTTAGAAGATACAATAAAACCGTGCTTACTTGAAAAGAAAATGTAAAAAGACATATTATTATTCCCATCAGCAGCTGTTAATTTTACAGTTTAAATGTGTTTGATAAAACTTCGTTCATTTTTTTCTATTCCGATCAACGATATTATCAAATCTGGACTGTATTAAAATGACCCCATTATCTTTCGATAAATATTTCAGGCAATATGTTTGTCACTTTACGTGAGATTACTTAATAATTTTCAATAATTCATATTAATTTATTCTTGCTTATCTCTACACATGAAAAGTCACGCTAAATGTGTTGACACACTGCAATTCATTCGGAAAATAGAAATAGTTTATCTGTGATTCTTGACCATCCACTTCCAGTACCCTCTGTGGCAACGTCAAGACTGAAATTAACTCGACATCAACGGAAAAAAATCTGTCCATTAAGTGCCC
Source organism: Schistocerca piceifrons (assembly GCF_021461385.2). NCBI lineage: Eukaryota > Metazoa > Arthropoda > Insecta > Orthoptera > Acrididae > Schistocerca > Schistocerca piceifrons. Next base: position 161,782,307 of record NC_060149.1, read on the forward strand.
CACTGGGCACTGTAGACCGGAAGTACACCCGTGGATATTTTGATAATAGTTTGTCTATCTAAATAGTTACATGAATAGTACTATGATAATTTATTTGAATTTATTTAATGTGATTTTGTGTGTATGATTGTATGTGTAATGAAATCATCTGTCTTGGGCAATCGGAGTTAAGGCTAGTCGCTTGTATTTTAGAAACATATATTTGTCTAGTAGTGAATTATTTTGGTGAAAGTAAGGTAGCTTGGGAGGAAGCATTTCGTTAGTGTTCGTTGACAGTGGCCTCTGTCCAGTGATAGTCGATCGTGCCTCAGTAGCAATATAGTGAGTATTACAATAACATTGGTTTTAACATTTCCAGTTAGTCCGATCCGTCACCATGAAGTTTCCGTACTTTTTGAGCCCATGAGAAAGACTTTCGTGGCCGTCGATTTACTTCTGACGAAGAGATACATGTCTTGGTGCAATCATCATTCCTTAGGCAAAACTTTCTCAGTATTTAGTACGAGGGAAGTGGTAAAAGAAATAGACAGTTGAAGCTGGAACGTTTCTCTATAAAGTGGGGTACAGGGGCGAGTCCCGTTATTGGTGACACGCGCGATAATTTTGTGAAAAGACGCAGGTTTCGCTGAAATAATACTAAAAAGTAATGACAAAGAACAGTGAATGATGGTCAACCTATTAAAGTAATTTCAGAAAAATAGCAAGAAATTCAAGTTTACACTACAACGTATAACTTTTGCCGTAGTACAGTATTTAAATGAAACAGTGGAATCGTGCTTATTTCAAATCAGATAGTAGAATCACTCATTATTATTTCCATTAACTGCTTTTAATAAACTTGCTGTTTAAACGTGCTTTGCAAAACTTCGTTCATTTCATCACCTCACATCAAATTGTATTATCAAAACTGAGCATTACTAACACGGTTATATACACTGTAACCATAATTTATCGATAAACATTTCCTGTCCCAAGTTTGTCCTTTATTTAATGTGATTTTGTGTGTATGATTGTGTGTGTAATGAAATCATCTGTCTTGGGTAATCGGAACTAAGGCTAGTCGCTTTTATTTAAGAAACATATATTTGTCTAGTACTGAATCCGTTTAGTGAAAAAGTATGTTGTCCTACAGGACGAGTGTTAATCAGAGACAAGGGTATTCTCAGGAGTGTCCCCGGCAAGTATGATAGGGCCCCTTTTGTTTTCTATATTCCTTTTAAATCAGATTGCTCAATAATTCTCAAATAATTCAAATTAATTTATACATTCATAGAAAACAAATGAATACTCATGGTAATTGTGTTGTCGAAACAGAGAAGTAACCTATCTAAGTAGTTACAGGATTTTTATTATAGGCCCATACCTGTAACTGTCTTATGTGATTTTGTTATGTGTGTGTGTGTGTGTGTGTGAAAACAAGTCATCCGCCATATACAAAACTGTGACTATGTAGCAGTTTGCATTAATTAAATGAGACAACTACAAGAGGTATTAAACATGGAAACTAATACAAGTACCAGTTAGAAGAAAGACTTAACAATTGAAACTTAAGTTTATATGGATGACATAGAGAATTTCAATAAAATAAACACCTTCATGAATACAGAAAAATAGGAAAGTGTATGAGAAAAGAGTGTGGGAATTTATGAAAAACAGATATGATTATGTGAAGTTTAAGAGAGGGGAAGTGTCCTGTCATTAAGGATTGGATCAGGACTGTGAGCTAGATGTTTGTTAATTTCTAGGGCTTCCAGCAGGTTGCGTTTACGGGAGTTGTTTGCTAACTGAAGGACATGGGGCTTTGGCAGGTAGTTGCTGCCCTCACTCAGTACATGCGCAGCAAATGCGAAGTCTGAATTCTGTAACCTACAGCTGCAGTCGTGTTCAGCCAGCCAAGTAGATATGCCTTTGCTGACTGACCAATGTAAAATTTGTCACCATCAGAAGAGGTAAATTTGTATATCTCACTGTTGGTTTATAACTGGTTCTTATCTCTCTAATTGAAAATACACATGGCTCTAGTGTTCTTAAAATAGTAGGCCAACACTTGCAGGCTTTCAGTGCTTTGTCTACAATCTGTTATACCTCTCCTAGATATGGTAATGTACTCCGTTTGTTGCAGACAGTGGATGGGGAAGCAGGTGGGACATACAGGAGGGGTATATTTTCGGTATCTTTATTCTTAGGCAAGATGCGTCATTAAGGACTGGACTGTAGCCACTACCTGTGGCAATATATCTAAGTCTGCGTTGTGAGCAAGAAGTTATTACAGTGTCTCTAGTTGAAGTTTTTCTATAAATTTTTAACTAATGTGTCTGTGTACTGATGTCAATGGTGAGATGTTATAATTTTATGGATTTGTTGACAACCTCATTTGTAAACTGACTGTTTAGGTTTTCCAAAAATGTGTTGAACTGTCTTGCAGTACCATTCCGCATACACAGGATATCATCCACATATCTAAACCACAGTTTGATACTTGCAATCAAAGTTTTTTTTTCCACAAAATGTTTTTCGAAATGGTTCATAAATATTGCAGCCAACAGTGGACTGAAAGGAGATCCCATACCTAAGGAACATCAATATTATTCATTTTATCAATGTTATTTAGACTGATCGCTCCCCATCCACATTTTTTAAGATATGTAGGAAGACCTTGGAGGCCGTGGATTTGCTTCGGATGATGAGGTTCAGGTCTGCGTAAAATAATTATTCCTTACTCAGATCTTAACAAATTATTATGACGAGAGATGTGACAAATATATAATAAATAATAGATTTCCGGAAATCATTTGACAGAGCCTCCCTGTACAGATTGTTAACCGAATAACGAGTGTATGCAATAATTTCACAGATATGGGACTGGCTCGAAAGCTTCTTAAATGATGGAAACCAGTTTGTTGTTCTCGACATCGAGTGTTCTTCAGAGACGACGATATCGACAGTTGTAGCCCACGGAAGTGTGACAGTACGGGGTGGGTAGCAATATGCATTTATCAGCTGATGATGCCGTGGTGGACAGTAAGGTTAAAAAAATGGCTCTGAGCACTATGGGAGGTCATCAGTCCCCTAGAACGTGGAACTACTTAAATCTAACTAACCTAAGGACATCACACACGTCCCTGCCCAAGGCTGCAATTGAACCTGCGACCGTAGCGGTCACGCGGCTCCAGAGTGAAGCGCCAAGAGCCGCTGGGCCGCACCGGCCGGCCCTAAATTTAGAAAAATGAATGTTAATGTGGATGAGTAGCAAGGTCTGACCTGTAATGTTGGGATACAGGATGACTAGTGTACAGCATTACTTGTGCTGGACACAGTCAAATCGTTTAAATATCTGGACGTGACGTTGCAAAGGGTAATGGGATGGAATGAGCATATGAGAACTGAGGTAAGGTGAGCCAATTGTAGACTTCAAACATAAAAAGTCCATTGCGTGTAAGGACCACGAAGATAAGCTATTAGAAATTAGGGCTGATATTGATGTATAAAGCAGTCCTTTTTTATTGGCTGTATTTCAGAGTAGGACAGAAAAATTAACGACTAGCAGCGGTACAGTGTACCCTCCGCCACGCACCCTACAGTAGCTTGAGGAGAATCTATGTAGATGTTGAAGTAGATGTAGAGAGTTGTGATAAAGGACAATGAAACATGTTGAAGCTGATAAAGTTATTTCAGAACATATGAATTAAACAAAAACGCGTAATGTCCAGTTATACTCACGCGTGCTTCAGTACTATTACAGGCAGTATTCCGATAATATATATTAGTTTCTATCATTTTCAAATAGTCCGATCCGTCCCCATGTGATTTTCTTACTTTTTGAGCCATGGAGAAAGACTTTTGTGACCGTCGCATTATTTCGAAAGAAGAAGTACATGCCTGGGTGCAGTCATCTTGAATTAGGCAAATATTTGCCAATTTTTACCTAGAGGGAAGTGGTAAATGAAAAAGACATTTGAAGCTTGAACGTATCTCCATAAAGTGAAACAGAGGGGGCGAGTCATTTTATTAGTGAATGTGCTATAATTTTGTGAAATGACGCAGTTTTCTCTGTAGCAGTAACTAAAAAGTTACGATAAATGACAGTGAATGATGTTAAACGTGGTATAATTATTTCAGAAAAATAGCAATAAATTCAAACATTTTAGATTTTACGCTTAAACGTATAACGTTTCTCGCAGTCACGTGGTTTGTACCAGCATTTAAATAAAACAGCGGAATAGTGCTTACATGAAAGCAAAGAGTAGAATGGCACGTTATTGTTACCATCAGCTGCTGTTAAGAAACTGGTGTTTAAATGATTTTTGTAATACTTGCTTCATTTTATCAAAAATGGTTCATATGGCTCTAAGCAGACTGGGACTTACATCTGAGGTCATCAGTACCCTAGACTTCGAACAACGTAAACCTAACTAACCTAAGGCCATCACACACAACCATGCCCAGATCAGGATTCGAACCTCCGACCGGACTGAAACGCCTAGAACCGCTCGCTCACAACAGCCGGCACATTTTATCATTCTACATCAAATAGTACTATCAAAACTGAACATTACTAACACGATACTATACTCTGCATCCACAGTCTTTCAATATATGTTTCGTGTCTCAAGTTCGCCATTTCACACCACACTGCTCAATAAAAATGCAAATGTCGTGTGACTAGGGCCTCCCGTCGAGTAGACCGTTCGCCAGGTGCAAGTGTTTCTATTTGATGCCAGTTCGACGACTTGCGCGTCGATGGGGATGAAATGTTGGTGATTAGGGCAACACAACGCCCAGTCCCTGAGCGGAGAAAATCTCCGAGCCAGCCGGGAATCGAACCCGGGCCTTAGGTATTGACGTTCTGCCGCGCCGACGACGCAGCTAATGGGGGCGGACACACTGCTCAATAATATCCAATAATTCAAATTAACTTATATTTTCTTAGATCAGAAGTGAAACGTCACGCCAATCGTGTTGACACATGGCAACTGAGTCGAAACAGACAAGAAACTGATCTGTCTAAATATTTACATGAATATTATTGTGGTTCTATATCTGTAACTGTGTTTTTTGATTGTGTTTTTAGGTGTGTGTGAGAAATCACGCCATCCATCATCGGCTATAGCTGAAGAGGGATTAGCGACGCGTTTGTATGTTAGGCGAAAGTATTTGAATAGAACTGAATTACTTTGCCGAAACAGTTGCAGTTTCGGAGGCATAATTTCATCGACAGTGACCACTGTCCAGTGACACTCAAGCTAGTCTCAGTATTACTGCAGTGTGTATATTAGTATTACTCATGTTGTCAGAGCTACTGTATTTAGCTCGATCTCTCCCCATACAGTTTCCACATTTTTAAAGCCACGGACCATGGAGGAAGACGTTGGGGCCGTGGATTTGCATCGGATGATGAGGTTCAGCCCTCACTACAATAAGAATTCCTTACCCAAACCTTTACATACTATTACGACGATATGTTTTACAAAGAGAACTCTACGGCGTTGACCCCTTACCTCCCTTGCAATTCTTGTGAATCACTCGCCCAACAAAAAGTCATAAGCGACTACAAAAAGGCGCAGGTGATTCCAGTGTATTAAAGGGTAAAAGACCGGAACCACAAAATTACAAGCCAATATCCCGAACTTCTGTTTGCTCCAAAATCCTTGAACATATTCTGCGTGGAACATAATAAATTTTCTTGAGACTGAGAAGCGTATGTCTACTAATTAGCATGGTTTTAGAAAGCATCGGTCGTGCGAAGTGCATCTTGCCCTTCTCTCACATGATATATAGCGTACTATGGGTGAAGGGGAACAGCGGTTTCCATATATATACACTCCTGGAAATGGAAAAAAGAACACATTGACACCGGTGTGTCAGACCCACCATACTTGCTCCGGACACTGCGAGAGGGCTGTACAAGCAATGATCACACGCACGGCACAGCGGACACACCAGGAACCGCGGTGTTGGCCGTCGAATGGCGCTAGCTGCGCAGCATTTGTGCACCGCCGCCGTCAGTGTCAGCCAGTTTGCCGTGGCATACGGAGCTCCATCGCAGTCTTTAACACTGGTAGCATGCCGCGACAGCGTGGACGTGAACCGTATGTGCAGTTGACGGACTTTGAGCGAGGGCGTATAGTGGGCATGCGGGAGGCCGGGTGGACGTACCGCCGAATTGCTCAACACGTGGGGCATGAGGTCTCCACAGTACATCGATGTTGTCGCCAGTGGTCGGCGGAAGGTGCACGTGCCCGTCGACCTGGGACCGGGCCGCAGCGACGCACGGATGCACGCCAAGACCGTAGGATCCTACGCAGTGCCGTAGGGGACCGCACCGCCACTTCCCAGCAAATTAGGGACACTGTTGCTCCTGGGGTATCGGCGAGGACCATTCGCAACCGTCTCCATGAAGCTGGGCTACGGTCCCGCACACCGTTAGGCCGTCTTCCGCTCACGCCCCAACATCGTGCAGCCCGCCTCCAGTGGTGTCGCGACAGGCGTGAATGGAGGGACGAATGGAGACGTGTCGTCTTCAGCGATGAGAGTCGCTTCTGCCTTGGTGCCAATGATGATCGTATGCGTGTTTGGCGCCGTGCAGGTGAGCGCCACAATCAGGACTGCATACGACCGAGGCACACAAGGCCAACACCTGGCATCATGGTGTGGGGAGCGATCTCCTACACTGGCCGTACACCACTGGTGATCGTCGAGGGGACACTGAATAGTGCACGGTACATCCAAACCGTCATCGAACCCATCGTTCTACCATTCTTAGACCGGCAAGGGAACTTGCTGTTCCAACAGGACAATGCACGTCCGCATGTATCCCGTGCCACCCAACGTGCTGTAGAAGGTGTAAGTCAACTACCCTGGCCAGCAAGATCTCCAGATCTGTCCCCCATTGGGCATGTTTGGGACTGGATGAAGCGTCGTCTCACGCGGTCTGCACGTCCAGCACGAACGCTGGTCCATCTGAGGCGCCAGGTGGAAATGGCATGGCAAGCCGTTCCACAGGACTACATCCAGCATCTCTACGATCGTCTCCATGGGAGAATAGCAGCCTGCATTGCTGCGAAAGGTGGATATACACTGTACTAGAGCCGACATTGTGCATGCTCTGTTGCCTGTGTCTATGTGCCTGTGGTTCTGTCAGTGTGATCATGTGATGTATCTGACCCCAGGAATGTGTCAATAAAGTTTCCCCTTCCTGGGACAATGAATTCACGGTGTTCTTATTTCAATTTCCAGGAGTGTAGATGGAAGCATAACAGACCAAAGACACTACTGGCTAGGAACTAAACATCTATGGTCCATAGCACGCTAACACGACAGTACTGGCGAGCCCCTGCAACACAGCTGCTACTGGTTTCTTAAATAACAGAATACAATGTGTTGTCCTCGATACCTAGGGTTCATCAGAGACGCAGGTTACTCAGGAGTGGCCCCGGGGACTGTGATAGGACCGCTGTTGCTCTCTATATACATAAATCATTTGGTGGGCAGGGTGAGCAGCAATCTATGGGAGTTTCCTCATGTAGCCTTGGTGTATGGTAAGGTGTCGACGTTAAATGACTGTAGGAAGATACAAGAAGACTCAGACAAAATTTCCACTTTGTGTGATGTGTGGCAGCTAGTTCTAAATTTGGAAAGATGTAAGTTATTGTGAATGAGTGGAGGGCTATTAAGTTTGTTACCGGTAGGTTCGAACACACGTAATTGTTACTGAGATGCTTTAGAAACTCAAATGGGTATCCCTGAATAGATATTCTAGAAGGGCTATTGAGAAAATTTAGAGAATACAGATTTAAGCTTACTGCCGAACGATCTACTACCGCTAACATACATTGCGCTTAAGGACCAGGAACATAACATACGAGAAATTTGGTCTCACACTGATTCATATAGACATTAATTTTTTCCTCGGTCTATTTGCGAATACGTCAGATAAGGAAGTGACTAGTAGTGGTAATGGGAGCCCTGCGGAATGAACCGTACGGTTGGTTGTGGAGTACCTATGTAGATGTAGATGTAAAGAATTGAAGGTGATAAGTAATTTCGGAACACGTTAGGTAATCTCATACAGGAAACTTCCTGGCAGATTACAACTGTGTGGTTCGTAGGAGAGCTTTTGTGAAGTTTGGTAAGTAGGAGACGAGGTACTGTCGGAAGTAAAGCTGTGAGGGCGAGGCGTGAGTCATGCTTGGGTAGCTCAGTTGTTGCCGGCACGGTAGCTCAGCGTGTTCGGTCAGAGAGCTGGTTCGTCTCTGTAATAAAAAAAACTGAGTGAAAGGATGAACAACGAACTTAAACGGATGTCATGTTACGTCCGCAACGACCAAACACATCGACAAAAAAAATGGTAGAGCACTTGCCCGTGAAAGGCACACAGTTTTCATGTGTCAGGAAGTTTCATATCAGCGCACACTCCGCTGTAGAGTGAAAATCTCATTCTGTAATCTCATACATATTCGATATTATATAAAACGCACAATTCTCTCGCAGTAAAATGCTTTGATCCAATATTTAGGAGATACAATAAAACGGTGCTTACTCGAAAAGAAAGTGTAAAAATACATATTATTATTCCCATCAGCAGCTGTTAATTTTGTAGTTTAAATGTGTTTGATAAAACTTCGTTCACTTTTTTCTAATTACGATAAACGATATTATCAATTCTGAACCGTACTAAAATGTTCCCATAATCTTAAGATAAATATTTCACGCAAAATGTTTGTCATTTTACGTGAGATTACTTAATAATGTTCAATAATTCGTATTAATTTACACTTTCTTATCTCTACACATGAAAAATCACGCTAATTGTGTTGATACACTGCAGTTTATTTGGAAAATAGAAATAATTTATGTGTCTAAATATTTAGATTAATATTGTTAAGAATTTTTGTTTGAATTTATTTAATGTGATTTTGTGTGTATGATTGTGTGTAATGAAATCATCTGTCTTTGGCAATCGGAGTTAACTCTAGTCGCTTGTATTTTAGAAACATATATTTGTCGAGTAGGGAATAACTTTGGTGAAAGTGAAGCAACTTCGGAGGAAGTATTTCGTTAATGTTCGTTGACAGTGGCCTGTGTGCAGTGATACTCAATCGTGCCTCAGTAGTAATACAGTGAGTATTGCAATAACATTGGTTTTTATCATTTCCAGTTAGTCCGATCCGTCGCCATGAGGTTTCCGTACTTTTTGAGCCCAGGAGAAAGACATCCGTGGCTGTCCACTTGTTTCGGACGAAGAGATACATGCCTTGGTGCAATCATCATTCCTTAGGCAAAATCTTGTCAGTATTTAGTACGAGGGAAGTGATAAATGAAATAGACCCTTGAAGCTGGAACGTGGGGCACAGGGGCGAGTCGCTTTATTAGTGATACACGCGATAATTTTGTGAAAAGACGCAGTTTTCGCTGTAATAATACTAAAAAGTAATGACAAAAGACAATGAAAGATGTTCAACCTAGTAAAGTAATTTCAGAAAAATAGCAAAAATTTCAAAGGTATTCCAGTTTGCACTCCAACGAATAACTTTTCCCGCAGTACAGTATTTAAATGAAACAGTGGAATCGTGCTTATTTCAAATCAAATAGTAGAATGACTCATTATTAATGACATTAGCTGCTTTTAATAAACATGCTGTTTAAACGTGTTTTATGAAACTTCGTTCATTTTCTCACTTCACACCAAATTGTATTATCAAAACTGAGCATTATTAAGACGATTCCATACACTGCAACCATAATTATTCGGTTATCATTTCGTGTCCCAAGTTTGTCCTTATACAGTCATAGAACACTGATGAATACTCACACTAACCGTGTTGTCGAAACAGAGACGTAACGTATCTATTTTGTTACAGGAATTTTGTAATGGGTCTTTACCTGTAACTGTGTTAGTGATTGTTTGCGTGTGTGTGTGTGAAAACAAACCATCCGTCATAGGCAACAGTAGAAGTGAGACTAGCCACGTGTATGTTAGATGAAAATATTTGTCTAGCACTGAATTACTTTGACGAAACAGATGCAGGTTCGGAGGAATCATTTCGGTAGTGATCAACAACAGGGGCTTCTGCCAATGATACTCAAGCGTGTTTCAGTATTACTACAGTGCGAGCATCAGTATTATTCATTTCATCAGTGTTACTTAGCCCGATCGCTCCACACACAATTTCCACGTTTTTAAAGCCATCGAGGAAGACGTTGGAGGCCGTGGCTTTGCTTCGGATGATGGGGTTCAGGCCTGGATACAATTATAATTCATTACAAAAATCTTTGCAAATTATTGCTTCGAGATAACTGATAAATGAAGAAGAGAGTTGTAACTGGACGTGACAGAATAAAAACGGACGAAAAGGTTGTGTTGCTTTATTAGTGAAAAACGCAATAATTTTGTGAACAAACTTCTTTTCTTTGTAGTGCCAGTCTAGTGTAGTAGTCGAAGATAGATAAACGAAAGACGAAGATTTGAATTTTAAGTTCAAAAAATCGTTCACACGGGAGAATCGTACAAACATACCATCATTTGACCTTTTGTAGACTCCCGTATGGACGATATAGTAATAAGCATCCCTGGCGCAGAGAAACAACTGAAAGATTTGATAGTAAAAAAATCACCAGGTCCTAATGGAATCCGAATTCTATTGTACAAAGCGTACTCTATATCAATGAGCTCTTACTTAGCTTGCATTTGTCGCTAATCTTTCGTCTAGCAATATTTCCCAAGAAACTGCAAAAAGGCTTATGTCTACGAATCAGCATGGTTTTAGAAAGCATCGTTCGTGCGAAACTGTCTGCCCTTTTCTCACATGATATACTGAGAACTATATACGAGGGCTACAGGCTTTTTCCATATTTCTATACTTCCGGAAACCATTTGACACTGTGCCCCATTGCCGGCTGTTAACGAAGGTACGCGCCTATGGAATAAGGTGACAGACATGAGAGTGTCTCAAATGCTTCTTAAATAATAGGACCCAGTACGTTGTCCTCGACGGCCAGTGTTTATCAGAGACAAGGGTATTCTCAGGAGTGCCCCCGGCAAGCGAGATTTGTTACGGGTTGGTTCTAACAACACATAAATCTCAAAAAGATGCTTCTCGAACTCAAATGGGAATCCCTGGAAGGAAGGCGATGTCCTTTTCGAGAAATGCTATTGAGAAGGTTTAGAGAACCGGCATTTGAAGCTGACTGCCGAACGATACTACCGTCGCCAACATATATTGCGCGTAAGGACAACGAAGATAAGATAAGAGAAATTTGTGGCTCATACGGAGGCTTATTATCAGTCGTATTTGCCTCGCTCTATTTGCAAGTAGGAAATTAAAGGACATTACTAGTAGTGGTATCAAAACTGAAGAACTTTATTAAAATTGTTCCATAACTTTTCGGTGAACATTTCATGACTCAAGATCGCCTTTTTACATGAGTTCACTCAACCATTGTCAGTAATTGATGTTGATTTATAATTGCTTGGTTTTAAAAATAAATATTTGCGCTAATTGTATTGACACACAGCAACTCAGTCGGAAATGTAATTGTTAATCAGTCTACATAGCTACATGAAAATTATTATGAATTTGTTTTATGTGATTTTGTGTGTATGAGTGGGTGTGGAATGGTATTCTGCATACATCATCCGATCAAAAAATATCTGAAAGCCTCCACCGTGCTGTGTTGCCTAAGACTGCTGCGCCGCTCGGTCCAGAATGTGTGTGTGTGTGTGTGTGTGTGTGTGTGTGTGTGTTCCAGTGCAGGAGCATAAACACACATATGCCCTTGCCTCAACCCACCATCGCACACCCACCTCGAGTCGTCATGCAGCCCGCTGGTCACTGCAGAGTCACCAGTCTTAATACGAGTATAAGCACTCTAGGATTTTTTTACATAAGTTGTCTCCTGTTCGTGTGTGATATTCCAGAAAAGAGATATTATTAATATTCGACCACTATGAGACACTTCATCTGTAGCAGTACGTGTACATTTTATGTCGTCTGTGCTATATTTAAGCGAGTAACGATGGCCAGTCAGAGTCATCGTGGTAGCACACTGCACGCAGCAAGGACTGGGCTTTCCCTTGGTGATTATACTGTACATATCTTCGCTGAAGAAAGTTATTTCGTTTTCAAGACGAGACTTCTGTTACTACCATCTGTTCCTGCTCCATTTACGAATGGCTCATTAAAAGAATGGCTGTCGGTAAACCTACGCAATTTCTAGTTGCACTAACTACGCAAGATATATGTGGGAGGAGGTGGTACTTGGTCGTTATAACTAAAGTGCAGCTGCCCACGGAGCTCCAGTGGGGTTTCCAATTATCGTATGGCGACGAAACTTGGTAGATATTCTGGCAAAACCGATTTACTCTGAAAAGAAATTAGTTACAATTTTGACCAACAGACGCAAATATGGCGCTTTGAGTGCAAGAATGACGTATAGAAATGTTCCCAAATGTAATGGGTCAGGAAAGGGACGTGGGCAGAAAAGGTCAAACATGTGAGAAAGGCATAACGCTGATTCTATTATTAACCGCCGCTTACACAATTTGTTCAATATGAGCACCGGAGATGTTAACGAGATCCTGCATCCGTAAAGCGACGTGATCAGCAGTTGATCGCAGAAGTTCCGGTGGAATCTAAGTAACATGTTCGTGTATACTGGGCTTCAGATCAGTCAGAGACTGAACATGTTCCTGGTAAACACATTCTTTTAGATATCCCCACGGCCAAAAGTTACATGCATTCAGATCAGGCGATCTTGCAGCCCATGAATCTGGAAAAACTCTGGGCGAGCGACATCAGGTGTAGCCCAATCTTGCGTGAAAACTGTGGTTGTCACACAGTTGCTGTTCCAAAGCAGGAATCACATACTGTACAATGAGGTCTCGATAACGTGCAGACGACACGGTAGACCTGACATGTCCTCTGAGTGTATCCTCTTCAAAGAAGAACGGACCAAGAGTAAAGGTACTTGTAAATCCACACCACACGGCGAGTGCAAGGGCTGTTCGTGAGCAATACGCACTTTAACAGTACTACCAGTTCTGCAGTACTGTGTGTTAACTCCACCCTAAAATGTAAAATGTGCCTCGTCATTCCATAGAACATTGCCTGGCCCCACGTTATCGTCTTCGATCCGCGTTATAGTAGAAACCGAAGGGCGAATTCAGAACGATGCTGAGGATCATTACGTCTCAGATGCTGCAACGTCTGGATCTTGTACGAGTACCAGTATAATATAGACAGTAAAACTTTCCGTACTGTTGACCAAGGGATGGACAATTCTTGTGACACTGCACGAGCACTAGTACTACACAGCACACTTGCCGCATGGTCAGTTACAGCAACAGCAGCCTCGTCAATTATTTCCACACGGATACGACGCCTTCTTCTTCCAGATACCACACGAAGCTCGCCCGTGCTTTACAATTTCATTATCATCTTCTTTAAACTGTTTAATGACGTCTAGCCTCTCCTCAGTCCTATCAGTCGGCTATACTCTCTCAACGCCGTACTGTAATTGCTGTCGTTCACATAAAACAGTTTCACTGACAGTGCACGGTCTCTCTTCTCGATAGCCATATATTCATTCACGTCATAGCTTGTCAAACGACAGTGTGGTGTCATATCATCATACAAACAGTGTACAACTAGCTTTGCACCTGGTGGTCAAAATTGGAACTAATTTTCGAGGTTAAATCGGTTTTGCATTAACATATTTGCATATTTACCAAGTTTCACTGCTTACGATAATTGCATCTCACAATGGACCTCTGGGAATAGCTGCACTTTAATTATAAGCACTCAGTATATTGTACACAACACTTGGAAGAAGAATTGACGAAGACATCGCCTCTACTAGCGCAATACTACGCCTTTCCATAAATTTAGCCAGAAGTTGAAAACAGTGTGCAACAAGACTCATGTCACCAAATGACATTTTTCCATTGCTCCATAATCTAGGTTTTTAGCCTCTGGCAACATATTGTGAAGTTATGGAGATTTCCATCACCGATTAGTGGTTTAGGAATGCCAGCTCGCCACGTAATGCCCTGGTTATGGAGCTCCCTTCAGGTTGTTTAGGTACCGACAGGGCTCACAAGTGCAATATTAAGTTCTGCGGTAACTATTGTTACTTACTATTGTAACTTTTTGTTTGTCATGTTCAAGCATCTTTCTTTCGCGGTGATACCATATTATTATCTCTTTCATCTGTTGCTTTAATAGAGGTCTGCCTAAGTCTATTAGATACATGCATCACCTCTTGTTCGTAAGATATGTGGAATAACGATATTTGTGGGAAAAGTATATGATGCATTTTTCTTGAAAACCAATACAAAAACAAGATATATAGGGTCCAATGTACAGTTCATGCAGAGGATACATCGTAGCAGTATTATCGATTTCTCTTCCTTTGCACTCTCAGGCAGTGATCGAGTAAAAAGGGGCTGTCTACATACCTCCCCCCTAGTCTCCCACAAGATTTCAGAGGGAAACGTCGTCTTTTTCGAGAGTTGTCCTGTTACATATTCAAATTGAGTATACCGACCTTACCCTAGCGTAACAGGTATATGATGCTGTTGCTTCGTAGATCAGCCACAACCAACTACGTAACTCGATTTTATCAGAAATTGTAATTGTAGTAATAGTAGTTGTGGCAGTACTATTTTATAAACCGACTCCTTTGTGAATAAATTACATTTATAGAAAACCCGGTGTCAGCTTCGGTCTTTATGTAGGATACTTTTTTTCGGTGACATAACTTACATCTAGGAAATTCAAAACAGTGCTCCTCTCCACCACTCCATCTAACATGCCCATCCTGGGCTGGCGAGTTTCAACATGCTAGCCCTCCCCAACACTCCAGCCAGACGTCAACGCTCATGATTGGTGGACAGAAACTGGTGGAGGGGTATATGAACCAGCAGTCCACCCACTAGATAGGCATTAAGGCAATGTTGCTGTTTGCTGTTCACCAGTATGTATCACTTGACCGCCAATGGGTATAAACGTGTTAATGTCAGCATAGAATGTAACACTGAGTTCGCAGATGTTGTAGAAGAAGAAAATGTGCAACGAGGTACCAAGGAGTGAGACGTTCATATAGAGTGGAAGCAATTGTGCAATATATTGAAGGTCAGTTGACAATCAAGAACAGCCCATTCCATCTCATTATCCACCATCTGTGGCACCACCAGCAGCAGAAACGGTGATAGTACACGAGTAGTCGACGTGTTTGGCTGTTCTAAATTAAAATTAACAGCTTAAGAGTCGCTGAATATTGTATTTCTAAAGCATCAAAGTGTTGCAGGGTGCAATACCTATTGCAGTGGATCGACTAAATCAGACGCGAGTCATTTTGAAACGTTCGAAAGTGTATATTGGAACGTAAAGTTCACGATGATGACGTCGTGTTAGGTAACTCTATATAAGTGCATGTATCTGAAATTCCGCACAGTACAGTATATCTACTCCAGTACATCTGAATACTACACAATAATAATAAAACAATTATTTCAAAAATTTTGCTGCATGGTGGTTGGGACTGATGTGGAATGAAGAAGGCTGACAACGTTTTAAAGCAGCAATATGTGTTTAAAGTAGCAATATGTGGATTGTATGGTCACTGCGTCAGAGCATTGTGTGTGTGAGAAATACACTGCAAAAATAAAATTACAGATATCTGCCGAAAGACCACGGAAAATGTGCCTGACGATGTATAGGAAAGACACGTTTTATTTCCTGAACGGTTCCGGATATCGAAACGCGGTTCTACGCAACTGACAGTATGCTGAGCGGCGGGAAATCTTTGGTATAGATAACGCTCTGAAATCTGGTATCAACCGACATATTGAAATAAATACTTTTATTAATGGATCCGTATACTTTTCGTAACTGCGTTACAGTGATACAGTGCTTGTTAATAGTGACATTGTATTTCGCAAAAGAGTCCAAGAAGTGTATTGAAATTGGAAAGAAATGCGGCCAGAGTCGGCTATTGTGCTAAGCAGAGCTCTCATGCCAGGCTCCGTAGTTATATGTAGCAAAGATACACCTACGCTACTAACACAAACATCATTTCCTGTACGACATAGATACAGTGTCACTTACTGTTTTTGAATATACAAATATGACATATGCTAGCTTCTGACGCATCAGATGGGGCTTTGGAAAACTATTTCAAATGTGTGTACGTTTTCAGGTGTGGAAGCAACTACAGTTACTTCAGGCTGTTTTCCATCAACATTTCGACTGCATTTGCTTGACATTCGCCGAATAAAAGTAGGATGTTTAACATCTCCTTATTGGCGTACATGTCAGCATGCAAGAAATGTTGAAACAGAAATGACCTGCCGACAGACAAACAGTTCCTGCTAGTTATGCAGTTCACACAAGTAAACAGCGGAAAGGCTTGATACTACGACATACCCTAGCGTCATCATGTTTACAAGGCAATAGCCGATTTTAGCCTGTTTCTTTTTCAGTTTTAGAATATTTTTCGGATTCTTTTGCGAAGTATTTCAACGTAAAAATTAACGAGCATTATATAAGTGTATTCGTCTTCTCAAGCGCTTTCAGATGCCGTTAAAATTGTGTACCATTCTATTTCAAAAAATCGTACTTGCTTATTTATGTTTATGGATTCAAGAGCTAAGATCCTATATTACAAATCAAAATACATGCTTCTTAGCGTACTCTCATTTCCCGAAAACGTCGTTTCGATATCTGGAACCGTTCAATAAATAAATGCGGTGTTACGTCTTATGTGACTCACCCTGTATATATGAGACACAAAACTAAAAAAAGTAATAAATTGATATTTATTACAAGTTACAGTATATCTTAAAGCCATCATGCATATTATTCTGTCTCTCCGGGAATAGATGTGACTTAAAAGAGCTTAATACCACACTCTTGAGCAGGGAAATGAGTATCAAGGTATTACATATAAGATGACAAACTAATCATAAATCTCTATGAAAGTCTCCCCCATGTCTAAAGTATCATGTAAAATAATATTTATTGCCGTAGAAAACTTGAATGCTTAGCATAAGCTGTTGGAAAATCTGCTAAAGGAGTCGCTGCATACTCTACACTTAACACTGTATCCGTACTGATCCCCACTGCTACACTGATGTTAATAAGTTAGCCAAGCGCACTTCCTCCAACAATTCGCAATGTTCACGCCAAGATTTCATAGCTATTAAATTATCGTCCACATACACTACAAGTTTGGTCATCAGTCGAAATCCTAATTTGTGACTTAACGCCCTCACAAAAACTGCAGCTGATATGGTTGATCCGAATGGCAGAGCTTTGAAACAGTAACTTAGCCCTTCGAATAAACTTCGTCCTATGAATATAAGAGCTGTATATCGTCTGCCATCTTCAGCCAACGCAATTTGCCAGAAGCCAAAGGTCTGATCAACATTCGCCATAAGTTTTGCATTTCTAAAATTCTCTAAGAGTTCTTCCAGGTCGCCTGGCTAATCGACTTCTCTTACAATGACTTAATTCAATTTGCGAGCCTCTAACGCTTTTCTAGCCGAGTTAACCTACTTTGTAATTATTACAGTCAAGTTACAATAATCACTCCTGCATTGCTGGATATCCCATTCCAACATTTGCTTCAATCTAGCCCGCACAACCTCCCGACCAGCAACAGAAGTTACACACGGTTTGGCTCCGATATTCTCGTGTGGTTTCACCTTAATAGAATATTCAAAATCTATCACCGTACTGGGCTTGTATATCATATCAACTCAGCACATTACACAATTCATTCTTTTTCCAGTCTGAAATATTTTCAAACGATCCAAGAACAGTGAGGTGACAAAAGTCATAGAATACCTCCTAACATCGTGTTGGAGCCCCTCTCGCGCGGTACAGTGCAGCAGCTCGACGTGACATAGACTCAACAAGTCTTTGGAAGTTCCCTGCATAAATTATGAGCCGTGCTGTCTCTGTAGTAGTCCATAATAGCGAAAGTGTTGCCTTTGCAGGATTTTGTACACGAACTGACCTCTTCTCGATTATGTTCCATAACCGTTCAATGGGATTCAGGTCGGACGATCTGGCTGTCCAAATGATTGGCTCGAACTGTCCATAACGTTCTTCAAACAAAACGCGTACAGTTGTGGCCTGTTGACATGACATCACTGTTCGGGAACACGACGTCCGTGAATGGCTGCAATTGGTATGCAAATAGCTGGACATAACCATTTCCAGTCAATGTTCGGCTCTATTTGATCAGAGAACCTAGTCCATTCCATGTGAACACAGCCTACACCATTATGGAGCCACCACCAGCTTGCACAGTGCCTTGTTGGCAACTTGGGTCCATGGCTTTGTGGGGTCTGCGCCACACTCGATCCCTACCATCAGCTCTTACCAAATGAAACCGAGGCTCATCTGTCCAGGTCACGCTTAGGCAGTCGTCTAAGGTCTAACCGATATGGTCACGAGCCCTGGAGAGCTGCGGGCGATATCGTGCTATTACCAAAGGCACTCGCGTGGGTCGTCTGCTGACATAGCCTATTAGCGTCAAATTGCGCTACATTCTCCTAACGAATACGTTCGTCGTATATCACACATTGAACTCTGCGGCACTTTCAAGCAGTGTTGCTTGTCTGTCAGCACTGCCAACTCTACGCAAACGCCGTTTCTCTCGGTCGTTAAGTGAAGGTAATGCCTGAAATTTGGTATTCTCGGCACACTCTGACACTGACTCTCAGAATATTGAATTCGCCAACGATTTACGAAAGGAATGTCCCATTAGTCTAGCTCCAACCACCATTCCGCGTTCAGAGTCTACTATTTCCCGTCGTGCGGCCATAATCACGTCGAACACCTTTTCACATGATTACAAGTGGCAGCTCCGCCGGTGCAGTGCCCTTTTATACCTTGTATATGCGATACTACCGCCGTCTGAGTATGTGCATATCGCTGTCCAATGACTTTCGTCACCTCAGAGTATTTCTTTTATCTGGTCGTACAATTCTTCCTACCTTCAGTGTTACCTGTACGTGCAATTAGTTAGTCTTTAGTTAAAAGATTTTTGAATTTCACTTTTCGTCTCTTACTTTATAATTCAAATTCAAGGTAGTTCCCTACACAAGTCAAATTTTTTACTTGCACAAAAACTATATACTCAGTACAACATTTTAACTAAACCATTAACTATAAAACATCTCATACTAAAATTATATCCATAACACATAAAACATAAATACATTTCGTATTTTATAGGTTTGCTAAATCTACCACATGCATTTTTAATATTAACACCACTGTGCGGAAAATTCACTAATTTTCTAATTTTCCGGAACTGTCAGCACATTACTATCAGAATCTATAAACATACTTATTTTCTCGTTACCCACATCGATTTCTATTACAGACTGTACATTTTTTATTTCTGCTCTCTATAATCACTTCTGCTCTGAAAGATCGTTTTGGATACGTCATTCCCTTCTCATCTATATTTGTGGTACACATTATAACTTTCGACAAGTCCTCAATCTCTTTACCTAACAATAAGCTAAATACTTTCTTCGCCTCTATCTCATCTTTGCTGCCTTCAACGCCCCTTGCTACGTTAAATTTTTCCCGTGCGCACCAGTGAGGTAATAACGTCTTCAATGTTTTCCACACCGTGTTCAATCGTTAATTCAATAGTTACTTCCTTCCTGGATGCACCATTCCGTTATAACATTATCTCCTAAACAAATACATTCTTCATCTCTCATTTCTAGAGTTTCTCCATCACCTTTAAATTATCAGTTGAATTTTTTTCCACTGTCCTATTCAGAATCAAATACATTGTTTACTTAGCTCCAAAGTAACGATCTTAGTAAAATGGTTCAAATGGCTCTGAGCACTATGGGACTTAACTTCTGAGGTCATCAGTCCCCTAGAACTTAGAACTACTTAAACGTAACTAACCTAAGGACATCACACACATCCATGGCCGAGGCAGGATTCGAACCTGCGACCGTAGCGGTCGCGCGGTTCCTGACTGAAGCGCCTAGAACCTCCGGCCGGCTCGACATCAGTACATGCAACCTCTGCACAATTAATTTCACCGCTTGAAACTGCGTCTTCCTTGAATAATACATCATTTACCTCCATCGAAACGTCATAAACATTACCACAATTTTCTTTAATAACCTCTGCGGATACATCGCAAACTAATCCATTATTTAAAACTTCACTTACATCAGTCAATACACCAATAAATTCACTCCACTTATAATTTCCTTTACCTATACCGATACACTATAAAATTTCCCGCTTCTGGATCGCACCTCGTCGGAAATCACAATAAAGCTACTCAAATTTTGTTCATTTAGGATCTACACCAGTCCCCAAATCAGACACTAAAGTCTCCTCTGAACTTAGCCCATTCCAAGATTTTATTCTGCTTCACGCAATAAAACTTTCAGCCCCATTTTACTAGATTTCTTGCGCCTTCTTTTCAGTTGTGCTGCTTCAAATTATTCCCAATTTTATTCTCACTTGTTACCACCTCCAGTCCCAACATTTGTGCCATCTCTGCAGCATTTCAGACAACTCTAGTACTATTGAAACATTGTTTCCTTTTCATAGCTGCTTTATTTACCCACCTCCGGACCTGAGATGCGACGGAATTTAGTTTTCTGAGCTTCTCTTCTGCTGTTGTATTTTGTGACCCGCCTTCCCTCAGATCTTTGAACCCAATCTTGATTCCCGTAGTAAAAATTGTTGAAAATTGTTGTTACGATTACGCCGATAATTACTCTGGTTACACTCATGAAAATTATGTTGGTAGTTATTATGGTTTCCGTTCTGATTCCCATTGGACTGTCTATTATTGGCATTATGCGGCTTGAATTTCACTACCTGTTCTAACTTTTCAATGAAATTTAAAATTTCATCAACTGAAATTGTTGGGACTGTGGCCATGATCCCACTGCAGAAATTCAGGTAATCATTTCTTGAGCGTCGTGATTTCCCTTAACACTCCCAGCGCACGATTTATATGCATTAACTTGGCCAGTTCACGCACACAAATATCCTGCTTCGACCCACTTCCGTGTGTCGAACTTGGTCCGTTTCGGAACTCACTCTGAAGGCGCGTTTGCTAAGCTTCACACCGTAATTTGTTCAGGAAACAACTCTTAAATTCCTCATCGGTAGTAAATGAAGCACACATTAAATCTACCCAGCACTGTGCCTCAGCCGACGTTACTCGCACAAAACAATCTTTATAAGCAGCAAGAAAATTAACTGCTGGTATTTTCCATCATTTGCAATATGCTTTGTCGTTCCTGAACTAATCCACTGAACACCTATTACAGCAATAGTAAGATTCACTGTTAAACTATTTAATACTGCCCATACATCTTTAATTTGTTGTTCGCTGCACAGCTTCGTTATTAATTCTCGATTCAAATTGTAGCCTATTTTTAACAATCACTTTTTTCACTTTCTTCCAGTCTACCCGGAAAATTGTTAACAGCTTTAGTGGTCACTTCTTCTGACGTATTTTGCTTCTGCACACAATTCATTACATCGCTGCTCAGCTCATTCTGTACCTTTTCCAATTTTTCTCTGAAATTTTTTTTCCATGTTATCGACTTTAGTGTTAACCAGACCAGTTCAAAAATGGTTCAAATGGCTCTGAGCACTATGGGACTTAACTTCTAAGGTCATCAGTCCCCTAGAACTTAGAACTACTTAAACCTAACTAACCTAAGGACATCACAAACATCCATGCCCGAGGCAGGATTCGAACCTGCGACCGTAGCAGTCCCGCGATTCCGGACTGAGCGCCTAGAACCGCGAGACCACCGCGGCCGGCTAACCAGACCAGTCCCCACAGGAATTTTTCCAAGATCTGTCCTTATAACTTCAAATTTTACTTCAGTCATCCCTTCAGTTTGAGATTTAATCTTTCCCAACTCAGCTTTTACACTTTCTACATTTTCCTCTACATTCAAAGTTTTTGTGCCTATCTTTCCAAAGTTTGGATTGAGGTCACAGTTTCCCTGTTCCATTTTCGTACCTAGTGCCCTCATACTAGATTGCACCACTTCCGAAAATTACATTATCTTAGGCGCTGAATCGGCCAGAAACTTAATTCCCTTCCGTGATTTTGGACTATTGGCCCCACTAGTGTTACCTCTATATACAGTGCAACGTTCAGATTTAGTACCTACCATCCCACTAGCATTATCTACAGCACACAGACTGGGTGGCTGCTTCATCATTGTGATCTCCATCATCTACACTAAACCTGCAGATTCGCTCATACTAACACTATTGGCGTACTTGCATAACTTATCGGTCATGCTGGCTGCTTCAGCTGTGCTGCCGTCGCTGAAAGTACGGATGCTGCCGATGCAGATGCCGTTCCCTATGCCGATGAACTCGGAAGCCACCGCCGGTGGCCCATGTTGCTGTGGTCGCCGATGCCGCTCGCGCCGCTGTCGAAGTCTCTGCTGCTGGTTGCTGCAGTCTGGAACTCAGCATGAGTCGACATAGCCTTCTTCTTTTATGAAGTTCCACTCTTAGCCCCCAACACTTCTGCTACCTATTCTTATGTACTTAACTGCCGCAAAATAATATGCTATGAGCCGCCACGCAAACTGCAATGATATGCAACAAATTTTGGACTTAGATCGCAAGAAATTGTGAAGTGTTAGAATTGCAATTGCAATTCTAAACGGGTTAGATCACCCCCTCGGACGACAAATCCCCAATTGTGACGTTACTAGTCTCTTACAACTGCTTTTAACATGGTTAAATTGTCTAAGAAGAATAGATCGGTAATTGGGCGATGCACAGCTCTGTTTAGTGATAGTAGAAGTAGTTGTAGCAGTAGGTTTACAGAGGGTGGCTGGACAAAATCATAGGGTCGACTGTACATGTCTGCTTACATGACCAGCAGCAGAAATCACTGCAAATAATAATTTGCAATTGTGACCCTTGTGCGTTAACGAGCACTGCGCTCTTATTTACATATATGGCCGAAAAGTCAGCCTACAGGAATTGTGAAACGAACCCTGTCGTCCAGGAACGTGTGACATAAAGGGCGCAGATTAACCCGGGATGGAGAAACTCACAGGCGTCTATGGCCTATTGAGGCCTAAGCGCTGTTGGGTGCGATAGAGACAGACGAGAACCTACATCATAGGGAAACCTAGTAGAAGGCGTTTGTAGTCAGGGAGGCGTATCATGTTACAAATGGTGGACCTAAGATCGGCCATAAAGTGAAACATTTATGGAAACTATTTAATCATGTAGTAATGCAGGGAATGAAGTCACAGTAATTTTAATCTGCCATCCTCCATAAATTTTCATGGTGATCTCAATAAAACTTGAATACTGCTCATATCTATAACAGTTTAGAATTTACTGTTAAAGTGAAATTAGCAAGTTTTGTAACAAATACCTAAATGCTAAAATCTGAACGCTTTGGTGGATCTTAACGATCGATATTTCATATAGAACATCATTAAAATGACACACGTTGTAAATATCAACTTCTAACTTTATTTGTTTAAAAGATACTGAAAATTTAAATTGTCAGTATTTTCAGTTAAGTATCAGATCATCATTTCCTCCACACAAAACACATTGAACGATGACAGCATGCCGGCCGGGGTGTACGAGCGGTTCTAGGCGCTACAGCCTGGAACCGCGCGACCACTACGGTCTCTGGTTCGAATCCTGCCTCGGGCATGGATGTGTGTGATGTCCTTAGGTTAGTTAGGTTTAAGTAGTTCTAAGTTCAAGGGACTGATGACCTCAGAAGTTAAGTCCCATAGAGCTCAGAGTCATTTTTTTTATGACAGCATGACACCTTATTGAATCATTAAGTAATATAATATTTGTTGTGAAGTTTTGTGCATAACAGTTACTTTTGTTCTTTATTTATTTAGAAGGAAGAACATTGGTGCAAGGCTACTGGCCGTGACATTCAAAGTTTACAAGGAAATTGTATTGGTTTTACGTAAGAGAATCTAAGGTTTATTATTTAATGAACATTATTGTTACTGTAAAATAATGTAGAATAAGCTGTAGCCAATCAGATGGACGGCCTCAGGAAAGGGTACTACCCCAGTCAGTTGCGCGAAGCCGGCCGCTGTGACCGAGTGGTTCTAGGCGCTTCAGTCCTGAACCGCGCTGCTGCTACGGTCGCAGGTTCGAATCCTGCCTCTGGCACGGATATGTGTGATGTCCTTAGGTTAGTTAGGTTTAAGTAGTTCTAAATCCAGGGGACTGATGACCTCAGATGTTAAGTCCCATGGTGCTTAAAGCCATTTGAACCATTTGAAGTTGCGCGACGATGTTCGGCGCGCAGGAAAACGCGGCCAGGGACAGGCAGAGAGAAACACATCGGATTGAGACGCGAAAGCGGACAGTCGGTCTATAGGCAGCTAGGAAGTGAAACGACTTAGAAAATTTCGCGTTGTGTGGTATCGCGGGACTCTAATTTTTCGTGTAATTGACGAAGTGGAGTATCGGACTTGTGTTTCGCAAGGAGATTGTGAAGGATCGAACTGTGTCAAGTGGACATCCGCTCGAGTGTAACAGTAACTCTATATACGACCACTTTCGCTATTAATTTGCTTTCTGAGTAAACATTATTCTAACCAAATCCCAACTGAGTGGCCTATATCATTTATGGGTCGTTAATTTAGTTTCCGATGTTATTATTACTGTTATTATATGTTATGTTAACGTTGTATTTCGCAAACTTGCCATCAGCCACACAATTTAACGAAAGGGTCACAAGTGTCTAACTTAGGACGTGTAATGCGACACGTGCGGTTCAACACCTAGACGTTTGAGCCATGACATTTCGATGAAGGGGAACCGCATGTGAGCCCGAACATACACTCCTGGAAATGGAAAAAAGAACACATTGACACCGGTGTGTCAGACCCACCATACTTGCTCCGGACACTGCGAGAGGGCTGTACAAGCAATGATCACACGCACGGCACAGTGGACACACCAGGAACCGC
This sequence comes from Schistocerca piceifrons, assembly GCF_021461385.2. NCBI lineage: Eukaryota > Metazoa > Arthropoda > Insecta > Orthoptera > Acrididae > Schistocerca > Schistocerca piceifrons. The sequence continues at coordinate 161,807,316 of NC_060149.1, forward strand.
GGTGTTGGCCGTCGAATGGCGCTAGCTGCGCAGCATTTGTGCACCGCCGCCGTCAGTGTCAGCCAGTTTGCCGTGGCATACGGAGCTCCATCGCAGTCTTTAACACTGGTAGCATGCCGCGACAGCGTGGACGTGAACCGTATGTGCAGTTGACGGACTTTGAGCGAGGGCGTATAGTGGGCATGCGGGAGGCCGGGTGGACGTACCGCCGAATTGCTCAACACGTGGGGCGTGAGGTCTCCACAGTACATCGATGTTGTCGCCAGTGGTCGGCGGAAGGTGCACGTGCCCGTCGACCTGGGACCGGACCGCAGCGACGCACGGATGCACGCCAAGACCGTAGGATCCTACGCGGTGCCGTAGGGGACCGCACTGCCACTTCCCAGCAAATTAGGGACACTGTTGCTCCTGGGGTATCGGCGACGACCATTCGCAACCGTCTCCATGAAGCTGGGCTACGGTCCCGCACACCGTTAGGCCGTCTTCCGCTCACGCCCCAACATCGTGCAGCCCGCCTCCAGTGGTGTCGCGACAGGCGTGAATGGAGGGACGAATGGAGACGTGTCGTCTTCAGCGATGAGAGTCGCCTCTGCCTTGGTGCCAATGATGGTCGTATGCGTGTTTGGCACCGTGCAGGTGAGCGCCACAATCAGGACTGCATACGACCGAGGCACACAGGGCCAACACCCGGCATCATGGTGTGGGGAGCGATCTCCTACACTGGCCGTACACCACTAGTGATCGTCGAGGGGACACTGAATAGTGCACGGTACATCCAATCCGTCATCGAACCCATCGTTCTACCATTCTTAGACCGGCAAGGGAACTTGCTGTTCCAACAGGACAATGCACGTCCGCATGTATCCCGTGCCATCCAACGTGCTCTAGAAGGTGTAAGTCAACTACCCTGGCCAGCAAGATCTCCGGGTCTGTCCCCCATTGAGCATGTTTGGGACTGGATGAAGCGTCGTCTCACGCGGTCTGCACGTCCAGCACGAACGCTGGTCCAACTGAGGCGCCAGGTGGAAATGGCATGGCAAGCCGTTCCACAGGACTACATCCAACATCTCTACGATCGTCTCCATGGGAGAATAGCAGCCTGCATTGCTGCGAAAGGTGGATATACACTGTACTAGTGCCGACATTGTGCATGCTCTGTTGCCTGTGTCTATGTGCCTGTGGTTCTGTCAGTGTGATCATGTGATGTATCTGACCCCAGGAATGTGTCAATAAAGTTTCCCCTTCCTGGGACAATGAATTCACGGTGTTCTTATTTCAATTTCCAGGAGTGTATTTGGGATGTTAGCTCACACTCTGCAGTCAAATAGTCTACGCATTGGCTAAAATTGCCACTTAATATAATAATCACATATATTAAGTATGTAAATAATGTGTAATGTTAATAAACAGTGTTTTATTATAACATCTGGAATTGATGTGGAGGGCATGGCCTAGCAATTGCACAATTAACTGTTATAGTATAGACAGGAAAAGAACCTTAATCAAAGTCAGTAAAGTTGTGTTAAGTGTGCCACAAAAATGGTAGTAGTATCCCCGAAAGCTAAGGAGTCGTCAAAGACTCACGAAGACAAAGCCGCATTCCATGACCACAAAACACCAAATATTTGCCAGCTCAAAATTATTTAGAGGTCAGTATTGCGATCTACATATCTGCATTGTGAGATAAAGAGCAGAAACTCATGCTCTGGCGAGCGTTTGTTCCGTAATACAAGGGAAAAATATCAAAGTTCAGAACTGGAACACATTTAGAACTAAAGAAAGTTAAAGTCCACTCGAAAGTCAGAGTACTGAAGCGGCCATTTACCATCAAATTCTATCATCTTCACGACTGAAGACCGCAAGTTACTTCATGTAGGGATGCCTTATTCCAGATCTCAGAGCTATGTGTCCATGCCCAGCACCCTCCTCAGCTCTGTGATCCAGTAGCTTTCTGCCACTGCATGGTTCCTATTTACTGAAAGCCATCCCCACCAAAATATATAGTATTCTTGGTTCAAAAGATTTGCTTTGACTTAACTTGACCACTTTTTTCCATTAAAATAAGATATTACTAAACTATTTAATAAATGGAATAACATTAACATTCGGTCCCACTCAGACAATTTACAATAAGTATAAATAATAGTTTCATTGGGCATGTGCGCTTGCGATTAATTATAGCAAAAGTTTGTTAAATATTTGATAAACTACAGCTTTGACCTGCTTGATAGAAGCGTCTTTGGGGCCCTATTCATTGGCGGTTCCCCCTTGTTGATGTGATTAACCACTCTAGAGCATATTAAGAATATATGCAGTCGCACTATCCTCTGTGTCCTCGATGGCTCAGTCGGATAAAGCGTCTGCCATGCAAGCAAGAGATCCCGGCTTCGAGTCAAGGTCGGGGCACACATTTTCAACTGTCTCCTTTGAAATTTATCGACGCCTGTAAGTAGCTAATGGTCTGGATTTCATTTTAATATCATTCACTTTTAGAATAGAATGCTTTCTAATATCGATCGCAGTCAGCATTTAAATAAAGTTACAGAATAAAATAGTAATATGTACAATATATAACTACACAAGTATGACAAAATATCAGACATGGATGATGCATTCAGTTGCTGTGTTATTGTAGAGCACACAATGTTCTGACAAACATATGCGTAATGTAAAAGATATAAAAAACAGAATAAGTCAATAAAGTAAATAGATACAGGTTTTTAGCTTACATGGATGATAGCTGTACAATAATTCTATCATCTGAGACATTGTTTGCTGAAATCACATGAAGTGTTCAGAAATTATAAATTTTAAGGTTCACTGTGATAGTCAGTCACTATAAAATTATTGAATTTATAGTTCTTAAAGTGTTGAAAATAACTGCTCGACTGGTTCCGTTGGAGATGGAGTGATGCACGGTGGTCTTTGTCGAGGTCCAGTGTACCAGCCAGTCTGTGGATGGTTTTTAAGGCGGTTTTCCATCTGCCGCGGCGAATGCGGGCTGGTTCCCCTTATTCCGCCTCAGTTACACTGTTTCGGCGATTGATGCGCAGTCGTTTGCACTTACGACGTAGGCCTGGTGAGGGATGCCTCGTAGAGTGCATTTGTCTAAGACACATTGGCTCTACCCCAGGCATTATGGTAGGGGTGCGATAAGCTACTACCTTCATCCACCTTTGGTGTTTCTGGAGGGAATGCTAACCAGCATTCGCTACGTATAGAATGTTCTCAGACCCGCTCCTTTGCTTTCTTGCAATAGGAAGGTGATGTGCTGTTGCAAGAGGATAATGCTCACCCACACACTGCCCGTGAAACTCAAGGTGCTCTTCAACACGTGCAACAATTTCCCTGGCCAGCACGCTCTCTGGACTTGTCTCCAATCAAGCAAGTGTGGGATTCTATGGGACAAGAACTGACTTATGCGACTTATCAACCAACAACTCTTACAGAACTACATGAAGAGGTCGAAGATGCGTTGCATTACGTATTCCAGAATAGTTTTTGCCTCTGATCGACAGAATGCCAGAGTTCTCACCTGTACTTTTAACTCTGAAGGCTACACCGCATACTAAAATGGATGTTTCAGCATGGGTCGATTCCTGATACCTCAGAAACGTTTGTGCTATTGACCTGTTAATGCAATAATTTCATGTACTAGATATTCACTGTTGAAACAAAAAATCTGAAGTGAATTGGAAAATTCGAAAACTTGCAACAGCCAACTGCTACAATCCAGTTCTTATTGACCATATCTTGCACAGGAAACAAAAACGGAAAATTATACGTCTCTTCTATGCCCCACCTGCTTCCCCATCCTGTGTCTGCAAGAAATGAGGTACACTACCAATCCTAGGTGAGGTATCACAGATTGTAGCCAAAGCACTGAAATCCTGCAAGTATAGGCTTTCCTACTATGTCAGGAACAGGACAGCCCAGTGTGTTTTTAATAGCAAAGATATGACCCTGTAATTAGTCAACAGTGGGGTACACAAAATCACCTGTTCTGACTGTGACAAATTTTACATTGGACAGTCAGGCAGAGACACAGCAGATAGGCTGGCTGAACATGAACGCAGTTGGAGGTTGCAGAATTCAGACAATGCATTTGCTGAGCATGTACAGAGTGAGGGTCACAACTACCAGCCAGTGTCCCATGTACTTCACCTAGCGAACAAAGGCCATAAACAAACCTGCTGGAAGCTCTGGAAAATAACAAACATCTTGCTCACAGTCCAGATTTAATCCTAAATGACCAGACACAGCTCAACACTTCCCCTCTCCTAAACTTTATATAATCATCTATGTCGTTCATTACTTCCCACACTGTCTCTTCCTATATATTGCCATTTTCCTGTATTCATTAAGTATTTTTGTTTTGTTGAAGTTGTCTTTGTATTCCATATAGACTGTAGTTTCAATAGTTAAGGCTTTCTTTTAACTGGTACTTGTATTACTATCCATGTTTAACACCCCATCTAGTTGTCTCATCGAATATTGTTCATATTTTACTTTGTTCATTTAATGCAAACTGTTACACAGTCACTGTTTTGATTGTAATGTTAGTGTTAAAATGCAGTACCACCACACACTCAAGGATTGCATTTACTGCAGGTTCCCTCAAACGCCTCCATTTCCTGCATTTAGTTATTTCTGTTTATCTTATTGATATGGCTTAAGTTCCTTATGTATTCTGTAATTACATTGATAATTGTCCCTTCTTTCAATTGGTTTGTTTATCGCTCTCCATGTTTCATACCTCCTGGTGTAGCCTTATCTAGTACTAATTTTATTTTATTAGTTCTGTTTATTAATAGAAACTGTTACGTAGGCATGCTATTCCTATTTTGTGTTAAAGGTTTTCCTGTCTACTCTATTTTTATTTATGTACTGTTCAATTTTTACTTTTTCATTGCATTACCATCACACTGTCAAAGATGTTACTTACTGTATGTTTCTACTTCAGCCTAGACGTGTTACTTCTCTTCCAATGTTGTTTGCAAACATTGTAACTTCTTTGGTGATAATACTCAGTAAATGTCTGAAGATGGCCCTGTAAGCCGAACACCGGTTAACAATAAAAGTAATATTGTAGAACACAAGCAAACTGGTGCTTTTCATTTATTAACTACGAAAAATGTGTACTATTTTTTTCTGCAGTTTATTATTGTTTTGTTGGATGCGCCTCATTTTCATGAGACTGGAGATGTTTTCAGATTTGATTTGCTATGAAACTGTGACTTATTGTTGAATTTCTAAGCGTTGTATGTAGCCATATTTTAAACTGCATTAAACGCCGCCGCTATCGGTTCATACTCTGCAGTGAATCCAAGTAAATAACCGCCGTCCAAGTTCCTCCCGTTCTAGGATTAACCACATCCGCCCACGTACTGTCTTGGTACCTGGTCTCGACTGGAGCAACCATGCTGCATCCTCGTCCCGCTGACTAGCACCCGGCGAAGCAGGCAAAATTACCTCTCCTCAGTACCAACCCTTGAACCGAGGGAGGTGGCGCAGTGCTTAGCACACTGGAGTCGGATTCAGGAAGACAATGATTCATATCCACGTACAGCTATTCAGACTAAGTTACCGTGATGTCCCTAAATCGCTCCAGGCAAATGCTGGGACGGTTCCAGTGAGAGGGCACAACCGATTTCCCTCCTCATCCTACCAAACTCCGAACTTGTGTTCCATCTCTAATGACTTCGATGACGACGGGACGTTAAACCCAATCTTCCTTCCTTCCTCCCTTACCAACCTAAGCGGCAGAATAGCTCCAGTAAACGTTTGTGTAACTAGGAACACATGATGTTTCCTTGTCATTGTTTCAGTTTAGGAACCTACATGAAGGAATGTGCGCTAACAAGCGCCATAAAAGTTTCCGGTATTTTCCACTACTTTTATGTTTGGGCGACATGAGGCTATGTTCTGCGCTGCATTACTAAATATTTTCAGTTCTAGAAACTTAAGTGCTGAATAATACTGATGTGTTCACATTGAGGTAATAGAATCCATCTTCTCTGGTTCAAAGACTATGTAAGCTAGCCAGTATCGATTTTGTCTCGCCCTGGCTGGGTATATAGCGCATATCCGAGGCAAGCAGTGAGGCGGCCGGAACTGAGTGACCAGGAGGCGGAACTGTCGTGGGCTGCGGCTGGAGCACAGTGTGCGAGAGAGGCGAGTGACGGCTGGACTGTCTTGGTGTTAACACCGGACGATGATCTGATCTCCGGCCCTCAGACGTTGGTTATGGGGCTCCGTTTCCATCTGCTGGACTTTCAGTCTTACCGATAATCTTTCTAGTGAGCGTCATTCCAACGACAACTGTGGCTATCGCAAAAATTAAAGAATTGCGCAGGCTCGTTCGTCGTATAAGAACTTTCTCAGTTCAGGTTCAGATTATGATACTGGTGCTGCTCATTACTTGTCGGGACATGCTAACTGGTTGCGAGAAAGGCATTTTGGTTTTCGTGTGTGTATATCAGTGAATGTTCTTTTCATTAGTTAAAGAGAGATGTGTAATTGTTAAGGTTTTTTACTCGTAATTAAGTTGCAGGGTTGTTTTCTTAATTGTATGGCCACCATTTTATTGTGTTTTATTTGCATGTTAAAGACTGAAACGTATGTATAAGGCCGTGGGTAGAAATGTTTCTAATAGCAGATTTCTGTGTGTTCTAGAAGGCTTTCCTGTTCTGGTTTCAATGTTTATGTACCTTGGCCCGGAGGAGTACGCGGGTCGTGTGGGTCCGTTCGGAGAGCAAGAAGGGCATGTGTCCAGAGCAGGATTGTAAAATTCTAGATTGTATTTTCTTCCTGTAATTTAGCACTCTTATTGAGCTATAATTGTCTGAGTAGCTTATGCTTAAATGTGTGGTAATTAAGCTTGCAGAAATTTTGCTTTGTCCAAGGTTTGCTAAGATATTGTTGAACGTTCAATCACTTTATTAATTGGGTAAATATTTTTTAAATGCAATTATCCTTGTGTCTCTTTAACGTTGAGTTTTTTAGTATATTTTATTTAAGGGAAAGATAAACTTTAGCCTGGTTGTGAGGCGAGTTTCCTTCTGAGTTCACTTCGAAAGCCTTTGCTTAAATTTTTGGTGTTACTGAAATGGTTTAAAGAGAATTTGATAGTGATCGTATATATTTCAAAATTTGTTTGCTAAAGGCTAAAGAGAGTAATGAATGTAAATTGTACAGCATATTTTTTTGAGTACCAAGGAATGTGAACATGTGCTGAGGAACTACACTATAATAAAATTTATTATATGTGCAAACTTGGGCCTAGTCCTTCCTTAATCAAAAGTGAGAGCCTGTTCTAAAGATTTTAAGTCATCGCTACAAATACACTAAAGTTATTTGGAAGATTTTGTTAGTTCTACAGCTCAAAGTTTAGTGATCAGTAACATTCTATAAACTTTTAGAACCAGTTATTCAACACATGGACGATTAAGCCATATTTCGTCCCTCGTGCGCCTTCTTGTGTCTTGAAACAGAAGGAGGTCTTTTTCAACCACGGAACACGAAATATTTGCAAATGGTCTGCGTTTCTGTGGTGTCTTAACAATTTTACCTATGTTGGTAGCGGAAATTTGTGTTAGCTTCCAACAGCTTTTCTTTTACATTGTATTTAACATATAATTAGAAGTTTGATGATACTTCTGCTTAAATGGATTTCATTAACTGACTATTGCTATGTGGTACAGTATAACGTAACAGGTAGAGTATTAAACACAATATCGAAATGTTTTTATCCATTGCAACACTTTTAAGTTCCGGTAGAACATTTATTCCTAAGTACAGGATCATATTGTACTTTCGCAATTTTTTCACAGGTGGATAAGTCTTACATTCTCGAATTCTTTTTTAATTTCTAAAAACGATTGCAGCACACAAAAATTTGGTCTGAAATGTTTTTTAAGGTACAACATTTCCCCCTACATCATTTCTAAAATTCCAGTTTTAACTGATACGTCAGTAACAAAAGTCATAGCGAGTTTTTAACAGAAAAACTAATTAACAACACGCTAAGAAATATTCTGCAAATTGTACGTCTGTGCAGCGAGATGAAGAAATAATTTCGTGTCACAAGATATCTCGAGCCATTTCTGTCGTCAGATAATCGTTTGGGGACGCAGCTCTCCAAAGGTCCTTTGTCTGAAGCACGTCGTCGACTCGTCATAATTGATCTTTTTCCCTCAGGTAGAAGTCCTCGAGTCGGAGCGAGCAGCGAGAGCACGGATATTCGACAAGCGGCGGGAGGTGAGGCCGTCTCGCATAGAAATGCCGGCGACGCTCCTGCCAAGTTGGCTCGCGCCGTCCCGCAGACACAGAAATTGAAAGGAAGCCGGCTCTCGGGTTGCTTCCACTTGCCTGGAAAAGTAATTAAGACGGAAAAGGCCGACATTCCTTTTTCCCGCCCTCGAGATCGTCTCCCCTGTCTGGCTCCCCCCCGGAGCGACCATAATACTGTGCTCCTTGCTCGCTCCTTCAGAGTTTTTTCCGGCCTTTTCTTTAATTTTTTCCCCTTTGATACGCCTCCGAGGTAGCATTGTTTTGGGTTTAATGGTCTTCATGAAAAGGCTCTCGCTCTTCACTCTTCACGTACTTCTCGAATACTTGAGCCTCTTGTGCTAATAACGACGCTGTTGAAGCGCTCGCAAGTATCTCCGGCACCATCATGAGCACTTCACACTCCGTGCTGAGGGTCTCATTATTGAAGAAGTGAAAGACTGATACTCACACCATCTCTACGGCACCAAAGGAAATAGGTTACTACTTCAGCGATATGGCTAATTTTATTGAATTTAAATTTAATTCATGCTGAGTTTCTCTACTATTGAGGTATTTTTACAATCTATCGCTATTACAGTGATTAAAAAAGGACAATTACTTGCTCTTAATAACTGTTGTTGAAGAACAGCTAAATTCAGTGTTGTGCAAGTAAGTATTTCTAAATATGAGAACCGCAGATCTATTTGTAGATCCGTCAGTTCCAAAATGTAGCAGATCTCTTCTAAGCTGCTTCCCATCTCCGGCTTACTCACTTGTGAATTCAGTGTCGTGTAAGTAAGAATTTCTAAATGTGAGAACTGCAGATCTATTTGTAGATCCATCAGTTCCAAACTGTAGGAGATCTCTTCTAAGCTGCTTCCTACGTCCGGGTTACTTACTTGGGTTGCGGAAAATTAACGACACGAAGATTCAGTTTCAGAAGCGCCTCCGAAAATTTCCATTTCCATAAATGAATCTTTAAATGGTCCTGTTAATGAATTACTAAAACGTTTGAATCGTTCATTACTTACGCAGGGTGTAAATAGCAATGTCAGCTGTCGTTGTTCACATTCACTAGGAGAATTGCTATGCGTGCTATTTCACTATACAACGCAATTAATCGCAGTTGGCGAGAAATACATTATTCGACATATATGGATCAATTTCCTACACTTTTTTAGTCCTAAATTTGTTTAAACATGACCGGCAGCGTCGATTTCATTCAAAGGAGAAGACTTTATAGTCACAGCTCCTATTACAGTCACATGAGTCCTGCAACAATCTGACTGCAGCGCAGAAAACCGCACAGATCCGAACATAGGAACACTATTGGTCTCCACTTAATCACCTGTTTTTGAGTTTGTGGCTACCAATTTTTCTGGATGACAGAAAGGAGATTAAGAGTTAACGTCCTCCGCAGAGTAATAACAGTAGAGACGGAGCTGAAGCTTGTGTTTATGGGTAGGGCCCATAAGTTAAGAGTGGACAACGTCGCCAAGAGCCCTTTACACTATAAACGTAACCAGCTCTCTCTAGATATCTGTTTAACATCAGCTTCCCACGAAACGAATGGTAACTGCAACTTCATTTAACGTCTACGTACTGGAATCATACGTCTGCTACACTCTTACGACCAGGTTTATAACTTTAGATAAACATTATCATCTTCACTATGCGTTCAACATGACGCCCAGAAAACACACAGCTTCGCTCTACGGAAACACGCACTCGATTCCAACCAAGATCAAGAGTATGGAGACTCCAGGAGACTGTTTAACATTTCAGCCAATCCAATAGCAATCTCCGATCACTGGGACCATGTTACGAGCAAACTTTGGCGAACTTAGGAAACCCTAGCTCATCGGTTGACAAAGCGAACATCCCTTTAATGTACTGTCTGGCCACGTCTTCCATAAATGAAGTATTCGTCTCAATGGCATAAAATGCATCACTGTTAATGTTCGCTAGCTATTACAAAGTTTGAAAACTGTAACTTACGGTTATATGACGTTACCCAATGATATGATTCGATACTGTCTGGCAGACTGGACTGTCACATAGTCCCATATAATGAATACGAGACTAAATAATAATGAAACTTCGAAAAATACAAGGTGAAACTGCTTTCCTCTCTTACTTGTTCCCTTGACACGTTGCTCTTCAAACATGTCTGGAAAATGAAACGCAAATTGAAGCACCAGAAGCTGTCACTATCATATTTAATTTATTTACGCAACCACCTCCAGTGTTGCATTACGCTTTCTTCAGGCCCCTTGTCCAAATTAACATGGAAGGAATCCAGTTTCCTGTATAGTCCACGTTCATCAACCGATGATGTCGCGTAGAAAAATTCAATGCAGAGGGGGCGGCTGTTAGTGTTTTCATTTTCATTTCCTATTGACCAGCCAAAGTCCTGCTAACCATCCATTGGAACGATAGACATTCAAAGATTTATCTGGGATATGTTTCTTTCTCAACTTACAGTTGGTTCTATACGGTCCTGTAGCAGCCACTCTTGATTTTTTGTGGACCAACGTAGAAGCAACGTGCAGTGTATCTTTAATATATTTCCAAACCGTGACCGTCGGCTAGTTCTGGTCATTATTGTTCCGCACGGCAGCGCCGATTTTCCCGTTTCCGCGGGACGGGGGCTATTTGCCATCTTTCAGAAAAGGGCCTGTTTTCCCTTAATCCGGCTAAGTGCTGGTGGTCTGATCCGACCCGGCTGGTTTCAAAGGCATGTGATTTCCAAAGGATGGTTAGTGCTTTCTAAATACATGAAGTGTCGGTAGGCAGCAAGCAGTTCGATGAGCGTTAACAGGAATTGGCGAATCAATACGCCTACCGTTTGCTGTTGAGGCTGACTGACTGAAAACCCTGCATGTTAAAATAATTTAGTGGAGAGGTTTGGACCTCGCGAAAGTGGTCGTCTGGCAGACGTTGTGGGTGCTGGAAGTACGTTTTGAGCCCTCTAGGTCGGAGATGATGTTGCGTTGTGTATTCTGGAAGCCAATAAAGTGGTTCTCTCTGTGCGGAAAGTTTCGAAGGGGTCCGGAGACCGTTTCCATGCAAGGTTGTAAGAACCGGCTTGGTCATTTGTCCGTTTCCGAGACGAATGCTGCTATTTATTGAACGTAAACAGATGCTGTAGGAAGAGGTTGCCTAGTAGAGCGTGGAGGAACCTGCTGGCTGGAGGTGTTGTTTGGCAAACAAAATGGAATTGGAAAGATTTGTTTGTGGAGAATATATTCCGTTTAGCTCCAGTAGACACTTGAAGTGTCTGAGTCTCGTCTGTCTCCTTATTCTTTTTGATTTTAGACTATGATCCTATGTTGTTTACAGAGGAGGTGGCAGAAATCGGTTGTTGAGAATGTCATGGTTGTTTGCAGTGTGCATCGCCCAATTCGAAGGTCGGATTTAGGAGTCTTGAAACTAGTTGGGTTGTTGCAGAGCACTGATGGTCGACAAAGAAGAAGTGACTATTTTAACCCAGTCTCACGACTCAAAGAGAGGCTACTGAACCTTATGATAGCGTGGACTGCGGCCGCAGCTGCCATTAGCACCAAAGACGCTACGAAAGCTCTGTGGACGGAACAAAGAGCAACCTTTCAAGACCTACTAAAACAAATCAAGGCTCGCTCTGAGTCTATGTCATCAAGTTTGGAAGAGTTGGTTGCAACTCATAGGCGTTGCATTCTGTAGACCTGAGCTCCCACTATCCGAAACCTGCTGTCTACAAAGCGTAAGCAGTTTCTGATGTTAAAGGACTCTACCAAGTCAGTCTGAAAGAGGTGTTAATATTTGTTCACTATCAGCTTCTCTTATAACTTGGATACACAGACAACAGTTGCACTTAGTTTGTTTCTCAGACAGCGCACCATGCCATGTTGCAACACAGCATGTCTGCAATAATATCTCTGTGTTCGCCTCTCCTCGTGGATGCTGGTTGAAGAGACAGTCCGCAACGTATAATCATGATGTGATCCATGGTCGAGAAAGTGATAGAGCGAGAATGATGCAAACTTATCTTTATTGAGGAAATTGACCTATAATATGGTTTTTGATATCTTTACTGTGAGAGAGGAAGATTTTCTGATTGATTTGATGAAGACTTCGTAATAAGGTTATAATTAATTTTCTTTGCTTCAATTGTGTGCGAGCTGCCGCCTGAACACCATTATAACAATTTAGTATACAACACACAACTTTCGCCCTCTTCTTAATTAGGTAACGTAAGAGTCGATTCAGGAAAGATGAACTCAATTAATGCAATCTTCTGTATTTTAGGACGAACATATACATTTTGCAGTAATTCCTTGCGCATGGCACTGTTGAACAAACTTTAACATATTTTCAGAGTTTGTCATTTCTTTGCGGTTCTTTATCATAATGAAGTATTCTTTTGTAAAGTTACTTTTCTAAATTTAGAAATACACCTTTTAAAGGAATCCGCATTAATGTAATTTACCATGACCTCATCCCTTTCTCAATCGTTGTCTTTCACCAAATGAAGTTCCTTAACAGCAATTTAAAATGCAGACACATTACGTGGACTCACTGCACATGGCTGTAGCCCTTTGTGAAGAATTTCTTACGAAAGTAGGTCATGTAGACAAAGTAACTTCCGACAATGGAACACAATTTCGATCTAGTTTTGGATTCACACTTTGAAAAGAAGAAAAATTTGATCTATCTTTATTTCTCGGTTCCACTCACAATCAAACGTCAGCGGAAGCAGTGGCCACAGCAATGCAGGAGGACATGAGTGGTGGTGTGCAAACTTGTAAGGCACGGAGAATTGCCCGAACATTGGACATACCAGTGAGCACGGTGCATAAAATCCTACGAAACAACCATTTTTCCTATCAATTCAAAAGTACCCATGTGCACGAGTTGCTTCTAAAAAAATAATAATAATGTTCAAATGTGTGTGAAATCTGATGAGACTTAACTGCTAAGGTCATCAGTCCCTATGCTTACACACTACTTAACCTAAATTATCCTAAGGACAAACACACACACACACACACACACACACACACACACACACACACACACACACACACACATGCCCGAGGGAGGACTAGAACCTCCGCCGGGGTCAGCCGCACAGTCCATGACTGCAGCCCCTAGACCGCTCGGCTAATCCCGCGCGGCGAGTTGCTTCCTGTTGAGCTGCCAGCAAGAGATACCTTTGCTTTAGAATTTCTTGCTCTCATGGAAGTGGAAAATGATTGGCCGTGGAAAATTTTGTGGACAAACGAAGCCCACTTCTATATGACAGGATATGTCAATACAGAGAATAGTCGAGTATGGGCAACGGAAAATCTACACGCAAATCAACCAGTACAACTTCATCCTGAAAAGGTCACTGTGAGGTGCGGGTTTACGGCATCATTTACCATAGGGCCATATTTTTTCGAAGAGACAGGTGCATTCCGGTCCTGTTACCTGTACTGTCACTGACAAGCGCCATGAGAGTCTTCTGCGCAACCACGTCATTCCAGCTCTCCAACAGCGTGGATGCGTGGATGGGATCATTTTTATGCAAGATGTCGCACCTCCGCACATTGCAAATCTAGTTAAGCAGCTGCTGTAGCGCCATTAATGCTATAATTATCACCCGCCATTTCCCTACAGCCATGTTGTCCCGATCACCTGATCTTAATCAGTTTGATTTCCGGCTGTGGAACTACCTGAAAGAGGTTGTTTTCAGTGTTACGATTGCAAACCTAACTGCACTGAAGGCACGCAGTGCGCAACACATTCCGAACCGGACATAGGAAACACTTCGATCAGTTGTGGAACATGCTGTTTGTCGATTTCAACTTGTTGCAGAAAACAGTGGTCAGCATATTGAACATGTTTTGCTCCAGTCACGTGGAAATTAATAATCCGATTTGAGTTTGACTGATGCTTTTTATGCGGTTTTTGGCCTCAGGACAATTAAAAACGGATGTGATTGATGCTTTTATGCGGTTTTTGGCCTCAGGACAATTAAAAACCGAATTGAGTGATGCTTTTTATGCAGTTTTTGGTCTCAGGACAATTAAAAACCGGTTTTTCCAGTCTGGTTTGATATGACCTTGCCGTGGTGGATGAAGCTGCGTAACTAACAGTTTCACATATGTACACCCATGCACACTGAGTGGTGCATTTTGTTTAACGTCAAAAGTACACCTTAGGCATTGTTGTACGATTCATTTGTCATTTGTAGTCGACCACTATTAAATTATGAAGCTCACAGCGACATCTGTTTCTATATTTTATAACTATTTATTTTTCTTCTGCCATACGTTTTTCCCCTTCTCTGATAATATTCCGTTGCAATTTGGCGTCATTCTGACCAGTGGTGTTATTTTTACACTGGTTTGAGAGTTTAAATCTAATTATAATGACCCTGTATATACATTTTTCAGGAAAAAAAATTCTTTGCCAGTCGTTTCTACACTCCTTTTTCCTTATTTGGTGTTGAAAAACAAGGTGACACCAGACCACATTACAGAAATTATTCATTTTCCACAGCAACGATGTTTACGACATCATGAAACCATTCACATTGCCATCACAAACATAAAAAAAGCAGCAGAGAGGAGGAAACTCACTCAAATATAAAAAATTAACAATAATGAATTTCACGTAGGTCAAGAGACTGTAGTTTGTTCACATCGTCTATCTCACAAAGGTAAAGGTAAATGTCAGAAATTCTTTCTCTTGTACAATGGACCTTTCCGCATTCGACGGATCACCCATCCCTGTGCTGTTCATACAGAAATGTTGGGAACCAAGAAAACTAGAGGCTTACACCACTTTCCATAGTTAAGGCATTTATCAACTGAGACAAGAGTTTACAGGCATGTCAGACGATGAAAATTTATTGAGGGAGACAGGAGGTTTTATTCATGTATTGCACGTTTGTTTCATATGGCATTCAATTTCGTTATTACGGACGAACTGCGTGTGCTCAGACATGAATTGTCAGAAAGTGCTTTCACTTGCATTTTTCTGTACATTAT
Organism: Schistocerca piceifrons; assembly: GCF_021461385.2. Classification (NCBI taxonomy): domain Eukaryota; kingdom Metazoa; phylum Arthropoda; class Insecta; order Orthoptera; family Acrididae; genus Schistocerca; species Schistocerca piceifrons. The sequence goes on from NC_060149.1 coordinate 161,822,603, forward strand.
TTTATGGACACTAATTAGCTGGGGTTAGTCAGAATTTGGAAAGCCCGTGGTCTAGGGGTAGCGTCTTTGATTCATAATCAAAACGTCTTCGGTCCCGAGTTCAATCCCCGCCACTGCCTAAATTTTGATAATCAGCATTGGCGGCCGAAGACTTCCGGCATAAGAAGTCAGCCTCATTCTGTCAACGGTCTTGTCAAAGAGGGCGGAGGAGCGGATAGAGGTTCAGGGCACTCTCGTGTCCTAGGGGTGGGAAATTGCCCCTAAAGGCGGAAGAATCAGCAATGATCAACGACATGAGGATGCAGAAGGCATTGGAAACCACTGCATTAAAGACACTTAACGTGTATCCACAAGACATGTGGCCTGTATTTGAAGAAGTGTCATGAAGATCTCTCCATTGGCAAAAGATTCCGGAATAGTCCCCCATTAGGATCTCCGGGAGGGGACTGCCAAGGGGGAGGTTACCATGAGAAAAAGATTGAATAATCAACGAAAGGATAACGTTCTACGAGTCGGGGCGTGGAATGTCAGAAGCTTGAACGTGGTAGGGAAACTAGAAAATCTGAAAAGGGAAATGCAAAGGCTCAATCTAGATATAGTAGGGGTCAGTGAAGTGAAGTGGAAGGAAGACAAGGATTTCTGGTCAGATGAGTATCGGGTAATATCAACAGCAGCAGAAAATGGTATAACAGGTGTAGGATTCGTCATGAATAGGAAGGTAGGGCAGAGGGTGTGTTACTGTGAACAGTTCAGTGACCGGGTTGTTCTAATCAGAATCGACAGCAGACCAATACCGACAACGATAGTTCAGGCATACATGCCGACGTCGCAAGCTGAAGATGAACAGATAGAGAAAGTGTATGACGATATTGAAAGGGTAACGCAGTATGTAAAGGGGGACGAAAATCTAGTAGGCATGGGCGACTGGAATGCAGTTGTAGGGGAAGGAGTAGAAGAAAAGGTTACAGGAGAATATGGGCTTGGGACAAGGAATGAAGAGGAAAAGACTAATTGAGTTCTGTAACAAGTTTCAGCTAGTAATAGCGAATACCCTGTTCAAGAATCACAAGAGGAGGAGGTATACTTGGAAAAGGCCGGGAGATACGGGAAGATTTCAATTAGATTACATCATGGTCAGACAGAGATGCCGAAATCGGATACTGGATTGTAAGGCGTACCCAGGAGCAGATATAGACTCAGATCACAATATGGTAGTGATGAAGAGTAGGCTGAAGTTCAAGACATTAGTCAGGAAGAATCAATACGCAAAGAAGTGGGATACGGAAGTACTAAGGAATGACGAGATACGTTTGAAGTTCTCTAACGCTATAGATACAGCAATAAGGAATAGCGCAGTAGGCAGTACAGTTGAAGGGGAATGGACATCTCTAAAGAGGGACATCACAGAAGTTTGGAAGGAAAACATAGGTACAAAGAAGGTAGCTGCGAAGAAACCATGTGTAACAGAAGAAATACTTCAGTTGATTGATGAAAGGAGGAAGTACAAACATGTTCCGGGAAAATCAGGAATACAGAAATACAAGTCGCTGAGGAATGAAATAAATAGGAAATGCAGGGAAGCTAAGAAGAAATGGCTGCAGGAAAAATGTGAAGACATCGAAAAAGATATGATTGTCGGAAGGACAGACTCAGCATACAGGAAAGTCAAAACAACCTTTGGTGACATTAAAAGCAACGGTGGTAACATTAAGAGTACAACGGGAATTCCACTGTTAAATGCAGAGGAGAGAGCAGATAGGTGGAAAGAATACGTTGAAAGCTTCTATGAGGGTGAAGATTTGTCTGATGTGATAGAAGAAGAAACAGGAGTCGATTTAGAAGAGATAGGGGATCCAGTACTAGGATCGGAATTTAAAAGAGCTTTGGAGGACTTACGGTCAAATAAGGCAGAAGGGATAGATAACATTCCATCAGAATTTCTAAAATCAATGGGGGAAGTGGCAACAAAACGACTATTCACGCTGGTGTGTAGAATATATGAGTCTGGCGATATACCATCTGACTTTCGGAAAAGCATCATCCACACAATTCCGAAGACGGCAAGAGCTGACAAGTGCGAGAATTATCGCACAATCAGCTTAACAGCTCATGCATCGAAGCTGCTTACAAGAATAATATATAGAAGAATGGAAAAGAAAATTGAGAATGCACTAGGTGACGATCAGCTTGGCTTTAGGAAAAGTAAAGGGACGAGAGAGGCAATTCTGACGTTACGGCTAATAATGGAAGCAAGACTAAAGAAAAATCAAGACACTTTCATAGGATTTGTCGACCTGGAAAAAGCGTTCGACAATATAAAATGGTGCAAGCTGTTCGAGATTCTGAAGAAAGTAGGGGTAAGCTATAGGGAGAGACGGGTCATATACGATATATACAACAACCAAGAGGGAATAATAAGAGTGGACGATCATGAACGAAGTGCTCGTATTAAGAAGGGTGTAAGACAAGCCTGTAGCCTTTCGCCCCTACTCTTCAATCTGTACATCGAGGAAGCAATGATGGAAATAAAAGAAAGGTTCAGGAGTGGAATTAAAATACAAGGTGAAAGGATATCAATGATACGATTCGCTGATGACATTGCAATCCTGAGTAAAAGTGAAGAAGAATTTAATTATCTGCTGAACGGAATGAACAGTCTAATGAGTACACAGTATGGTTTGAGAGTAAATCGGAGAAAGACGAAGGTAATGAGAAGTAGTAGAAATGAGAAACTTAACATCAGGATTGATGGTCACGAAGTCAATGAAATTAAGGAATTCTGCTACCTAGGCAGTAAAATAACCAATGATGGACGGAGCAAGGAGGTCATCAAAAGCAGACTCGCTATGGCAAAAAAGGCATTTCTGGCCAAGAGAAGTCTACTAATATCAAATACCGGCCTTAATTTGAGGAAGAAATTTCTGAGGATGTACGTCTGGAGTACAGCATGGTATGGTAGTGAAACATGGCCTGTGGGAAAACCGGAACAGAAGAGAATCGAAGCATTTGAGATGTGGTGCTATAGACGAATGTTGAAAATTAGGTAGACTGATAAGGTAAGGAATGAGTAGGTTCTACGCAGAATCGGAAAGGAATATGCGGAAAACACTGATAAGGAGAAGGGACAGGATGATAGGACATCTGCTAAGACATGGTAATAGAGGGAGCTGTAGAGGGCAAAAACTGTAGAGGAAGACAGAGATTGGAATACGTCAAGCAAATAATTGAGGACGTAGGTTGGAAGTGCTACTCTGAGATGAAGAGGTTAGCACAGGAAAGGAATTCGTGGCGGGCCGCATCAAACCAGTCACTAGACTGATGACCAAAGAGAAAAAAGAAAAAGTTAGAATTTCTGTAACATTTTCCTTTTCTTGCATCTATGAATATAAGGGATGGTTGGATTTTGTACTGTTTTATTTCACATCAGGTTTTCATACTTGTGTATGTACTTTTACTGTTGCAGAGAATGACCATACTTTTGCTAACAAGGCGCGTGTTTGTACGATTTTAACTGAAGACATCATCAAAAAGGTATTCTGCGTACTAATGAAGTCTTCTCTACAAGAAGAGACAACATCTAATATTTGGATTAGACCGAAAGAATCACAACTTCCTCGATCTTGTGAGTTTGTGTTGATGTACAGAGTTTTCTATGTTTAGATTTACAGATGGATGATTGAAGGAGGTAGTTTCCTTTTCGACGAAGGATGTTGTAATAGAGTACGACAGAATCGATGCTACGAGCTGAGAGACGCAAGCAGTTTCTTTTGCTAAGTAGAAATGATGATGTTGAAGTATGTATGTTGTAGATATAGACAATGATGATGATTATGAGGATTCAATGATTAAAGATCTTTGTAAGAAAAAATCTATTCGATTATGAAGTTACTTTATGATACGTTGCTCATGATTATAATTAGAGATATGAATTTGAATTAGGTATTATAGGACCTTATGATGCTTGGTTTGTAGTCAATACTTTGAAATACTATCAAGCAATGTTCTTTATAGGTATAGTTAAGCTTTCTTTAGTTATGCAATGATGTTTCTTTTCACAGCCTTTTATTTGCTCTACCATAGGCGATACGTAATTCTCTGTAAACGAACTGAGGAATAATTTACTTTGATTTTGTACTTCAGTACTTAGTAATTTTTTCTCTGTGCAAGAAAGCTTTCTAGTAGACACATACAGACTAACGTGAAGGAAAGTAGTATGGTTTGCCTGAGGTGATAGGTTTTCTTGTGATTTTATTTCTGTTTGTTTTTACACCCTTTTTGTCATTTGTAATTATGGTACAGGTTCAGGAACGCAAGAAAGACGAATAACGTGAGATAATGTGACAAAAGGTAACTTAATCATTTTATTACAGGAGGGGAATACCAAAGAAATTTGAACATATAGCATGATGTAACCTGTGACAAGAAAATTTCGGTCGAGTTACCCGGTAATTATTAATACCTTTCGGTTATTTTATTTTTTATTGTTTGCTTACTGTTAGATACTGAATTAAGTTTGTAGTCACTCAGGAGCGCTAATATTTCACTTCCCTTGTAGCTTCAGGACATGTTTCAAATTGTAAATTTCTTTCTTATTTCAGGTAGAATAAAGCTGTTAATGTTAGTCTAATATTGTTACTACGCACATACATAGGCTAAGAATTTAATTTTACTACTGTTGTGCTAGATATATAACTCACAAGTAACTCACATTTATGATTACTTCAGTCTTATACCGGAACAATATGTCAGCCCTTCTTCTCTAGAATTGATCCTGTGCCCTTTAGTAATAATTCAAGCTCGAACTTTCTGTAGAAATTAGTACTATGAACTGTAGTAACTGCTGATGTAGTTAGGTTCACATATAAGACTTTCACATACGCAAATACAACCTGAACAATATTTTATCAATCAGTATGTTTCTACCCAACAAAAAAATTGTACATGACAGTAGCCACGATGTTTTTGTGGAATTTTGTACCCACTTTGTTCTAAAATTTTGTGTATAAGAAATAATTTTGTCGTAACTTACGATCATGCAGGAGTTTTGTATTATTTTATGAATACGAATGCAACATTTTCTTTCCTATGTAATTTCTACTTCTGTGTTTTGTCGCACTGTTGTGCGCTATTTGTCCATGTATTGTACATTTTGTATTATTAAGATTTTGTTTAGTTTATTGTGAATAACTTGTCGACTCATTGTAATACTATTTGTAGCTCGCATTAAATAATTTGGGATTTGACATTTGGACACCAGAACTGTGACACAGCTATGAGGCACACTGTAAGCAAGTAACATACGTTTACCAAAGAGGCTGTCATAGTTATAACCAAGTGCTATGATAAGTTTAACAATTGCACACAGACATTTAGTGAATTGGCAGTTCTGATAAACTAATAAACATCTGTGCTTTGAGCTATCAGTGGAGATCTAGAAACTGGCACCTCAGCCACTGAGTCTGCTCTTAACAAGGTTATATAGTATGTTTAGCAATTATTGCGAGATGCTAGGCGGACTGGATCTACGATTTTCTACTGCACTTGGTACCACTCCATGCTAAATAAATCATAACTAATTTTGTCTCTGGATTGTCAGAAGGTCGCACACATGGACTGGTATTTCCTGTGAGCCTTCCCTTAGACTACTCATCTATTGAGCAACTTAACACACAGTTGATTGTCGATGTCATTGGAGCACGTCTGAACTGAATCTTCGGCGAAGGTTACTATGATGAAATGTGCTACGCCCTTTTGTGATGTGCTACGAACTTCTATGTTATGAGCAGAATATTCCAAGAAAATCAAAATTATGTGCTGTTTGTGTCCTCTATGCGCTTTAAACATTTCCCTCCACTCAGTTTAACTATATCATTTATATTTGTATATATACTTGCAAACATTGATAATTATAACTTTTTTAATCCATGTGAAAACAAAAATAAAATACTCATACTTCCATATGACGTGCTACGAAGCTAAATATTTTCAGTACGTGACGTCTTTGGAAGCATTTGCTTCCATTGCTACATCTTTATTCATTGTGTATCCTTCAAGGTTATTTGTAATTAGAGATAATTTTTTATATCACTATGCAATTTTATTGAAGAAAGTGTTTCATCTCACCTCAGTACCAAACAGAGATTTTTTTCATAGCTTTGTTAGCGAATTTCGAATATTATGCCTTTTCATCTACAAAACGTAGTTTGGAAACTTCTGGACGGAGTGGCCAGGGAGCTGTGAAAGAGGTGTTGATATTTGTTCAGTATCAGTTTCCCTTCCAAACTGGGTACGCAGACGGCAGTCGTGTTTTCATTGTTTCTCAGGCAGCGAGATATGTCATCTGCGACACTGCGCCTCTACATAACATCTCTGTGACGACCGCTCCTCACGGGTGCTGGTCGTAGAACAGTCAGTCCGCGTCGTGCAATCGTGAAATGAATCACGCCCGAGAATGCGGCATAGGAAGATTGATTAATTTTATCTTCCTTCAGGAAATTGATTTTTAAAATGGGTTTTGATATCTTTACTGTGAGAGCGAAAAATATTTTCATTGATTTGATGAAGACTTGATAATAAGGTTACAATTTTCTTTGCTTCAGTCGCAGGTGAGCTCCTACCTGCACACCATTATAACAATTTAGTATCCAACACAGAATTTTCCTCTCTTCTTAATTAGGTGACATTGGTGAGAGTTCAGGAAAGATGAACTCAGTTAATGCCAAATTTTCTGTTGTACGATTAACTCACATATTTTGTAATAATCCTTTGAATGTGACACTGTTGAGCAAACAACTTTAAAGTATTTTCAGAGTCAGTCTTTTCTTTGTAGTTCTTCATTATAATGAAGAATACTTTTGTAAAGTGACTTTCCTAAATTTGACAATACACATTTTAAAGGGATCAGCATTGGCGTGATTTACAACATCATCATCAGTTTCTCAGTCTTTGTCATTCACTAGATAAAGTTTCACAATCTCAGTTGAAAATGCAGACACATTACGTGGACTCAGTGTACACGGAGTTCACCTGTACCTCGTTTGCCGCCCGGTAAACGAGACGCGCATTTTAGTAGCTTCCAGTGACGGCAGCAGCAGCACCTGCAGCAGCAGTTTCCAGAGAGCACTCTCCCGAGCGTTATTCATTGACCCAGGTATCATTTCAGATATCAAGGGACATCCTTGCATACGACTGGATAAAATTAAATATTTTGTCAAATTTCATATCAGGGAAGTAAAGAGGTATGAAACCGAGTGTTGCAATTTTTGAAGTGAACTTAGGTAGAATCTCGTTTTCTTTATTAGGCGATTCAGTAGACTTTCTTTGAAATCTCGCTTGCCGATGCAAAATCAGTAAATACGAACTACCAGTAAAACAAATAATTAATTTTTAAAGAAAGTCTCAAGTCTACAACCATCTATGTTTCACCTCCTGAATTCCTGCGCAATGTCTGTTAGTACAGGCCGTCTCATGTATGGCACAAGTGCCGTGGCCCGTTCCTTAGACTCTGGCAAGTGGCGTATCGGTTTCAGCCGAACAGCTCTTAGCTAGGAGAGTCCTTTGAAGTCAGGATAATTCGATCTGCAGTTTAACGCTAGCGATTAGCGTCTCAGTATCAACCTCATTACATACTCAAACTGAAACCTTACAAAGCAACGGTTCTTTCCCTTCACCATACTAATGTAGAGAAGTGCCTAGGATAGCGTGGTAGGGAGGTTGTCCCAGTGAACAGTGCCTGATCTATTTCCTCATCATATGAACCATATCATGAACGCATTTTGCTGCAGTAAACGTTGTGATCTTTATGTTTTCAAAAAAGTAACTCCATGAGCTGGCTACAGTACAACGGGGTTCGGCCGTCGTGTCATCCTGTACCAAATCGCGTCATTTAGATTCTGTATGGGGAAGAATGGAATCTGCTCACCGCCCTCCCGGCCGTTGTCAACTTTGTTGACCGTGCAACCGTTACTTTTCATCCAAACACTTCCTCCGTTGGTCTCATGAAAGTGATTGCATCCCAAGCCAGTCCTCACACCAAGGAAAATTGCCTGACAGTACCGGGTGTGAAGCCCTGCCCGCAAGGGGTGGTAATAAAACTTTATGAAACTAATTAGACTACAGAAAATAAAACATTGGAAGTTACAAATTAATTTAGAAACTCTACTAAGAAATGGAAAAATTTTGATATTTGTGTGGGATACAAGGGCGGCTGAGAGATCATAAACGGATAATGATGATACACAGGTGTAGAGGTTTTCTACCTAAATTTTGTGAGTCGTTATCTAGTTGCACTAAAAATGTTACTGATTGTCGCCAAGACAGTGACATCCGTTGAAACGAGGTCTTTGTAGGACCTAGAGCGTATTCGCGCACAGGAAAACATCTTCAAGATGATGCTAGCCATTAAGGAGACGCCAACGCATATCAACGCCAAGTTCCTGAGTGGATCTTCCAGTTTCGCTGCAAAAGACACAGTTAACGCTCTTAGGTTGGTCATAAAAAGTAGTGCCACTTTTGTCTGTTAACTTTATACTTTGGGAGCACTGGCTCTCTGATTTTGGATCTCAATGAAGATCTATACACACCTTTTCGCGGTAGGAACAGTCAACCTACAGGCCATATGGGCTAACAAATAAATGGTTCAAATGGCTCTGAGCACTATGGGACTTAACAGGTGAGGTCATCAGTCCCCTAGAACTTAGAACTACTTAAACTTAACTAACCTAAGGACATCACACACATCCATGCCTGAGGCAGGATTCGTACCTGCGACCGTAGTGGTCGCGCGGTTCCAGACTGAAGCGCCTGGAACGGCTCGGTCACAGGGAACGGCATCATGGGCTAACAGATTAGCGCCATTTTGTAGCAGTATACCTGAGTATTGAGCCGTCGTATGTTTAGGGAAGGCTGTCTGTTTTCTGTGAGAAAACTAATTAACATTGTTGCTCGTTCATTGAGACATCCTAATTAATAAATATTATGATAAAAGCTGGAAATTTCCACCTTAACCGAAACTCGAAGTCGTCCACGCTGCTGCATAGGTAAAGCGAAAAGTTTCTGCTGCCGCTGTAGCATTATTTGACAGAATCTCTCTCTCGCTAGTCTTTAATTCTAATATATTTCAGCATTTACTGTGTGGGATTTTCTCCTGTTGACCGAACCGCGACTGCCCGACCAATAACCTGTACAAGTTAAATATTTTGAGCGAACAATGCCACTCACTTCAGTTACATAATCTCAATTAACTGAGTAAGCTTCTATAATTTGTATCTGAGGATTTTGATCAGTAGATTTGTCTCTTTGATTCTGTTGCGATTCTTATTTACGTAGATTTCTAGCCTCTCCATCTGTGCCTAAGGTCTATTAGGAGCTTGGTCATAACCGCAGTGGTTAAGGTGGAGGCCAAGGTCAGATTCGCCTACAAGTACGAGAGAAAACTGTATTGGAAGTGCAATGCAATCCCGGAGACGCTCATGTACAGAGGTAGACTTCATGCGCTCAAAAGAAATACATACTGAAAACTAAACCACAACCACAAATCCTACATCGCCCATCATTGTAATTTTTTTTCTATCAGATGTATAGCTCTTTAGTTTTATGTGTGCTCTGGTAGGTAAACTTCCTTCTCTTACAGAAGATTTACTAGCTTACTTAAATATATAATGCAACAAGAAAGGTCTTACAAAATTTTGGGCGTTACAAAATCATCAGAGCTGATAAGTTCATTTGCATCTTACTAAACGATTAAATGCGATTTTTAATGTGTTGATGATAGGATGGGAATTGTGATAGGATTGGAAATATACCCTCAAGTAACATAACCATATGCTGGTAAAATGAGCTGTAGGTAGGTGTTTGACAGTGAAACACACATCTCACGAGCTACTTGAGTTGCCCTCAACTGTATATTAGACGAATTTGTGGGAGCTTGTTGAAAACATTTTGAAGTCTAGATGAAGTGCTCTATTCCAATTTCGTATAGTTTGAAACCATCTGTGAATGTCTCCAACCTTTTGAAAACACTCCAATTGCGAACGCTTCGAGGTTAGTGACAGACGTGCAATTTTCGTGAAAAAGCAGGCCCTCCCAGTAAAAATGTTCATTATTTCAGGAAGAAGGTGATACCCAAGGTCGTATTAATAACAAGACCAGCGATGAGCGCCTCCACACACCTAAGTGATAGTAAAAAATTCCACGAAAAAGTCCCCAAATCTTACTTCTAACGCTGTCATATATTCTTTCATCTGATCGTTTGTTCGTTTGTTTTCCAACGTTTCTCGCTAAACACTGTTAAGCCTCTTCGTCATTTGCAACAGAAATCGTGTGACATTGGTGAAGGTTGCCTCTTCCCTTTAGTCGACGCACTGTCTCCAGCAAGTGCGCAGACACCATCCATATGCCGCGGAGCCCCATGTACTTGAGGTTGACTGTTTAGAGAAAGTTGGATTTTATTGGCCACTTTTGTAAGTAGACGGAGAACTATCCTACTGTAATATGTCGATCGACTTTCCTAGGCCAACAACTATCTAAGTACATCTCGAACATACGAGTTGCGTTCAGTAGATAAGGCAACATTTCTTTTCTGATAGGAGGTTAGGCTTATTCAGGATTGCAGTACACCATGTTATTCCCTTCTCTTTTGGCTACAAAACCTGTTTTTTTAACGTAATCCTCGTTCAGTGCTACGGCGTTACGTCACATTGCTGAGAGGTCGTGTATGCCCACATTGTACCACTCTCCTGGTCGACGTCAAAGCCAACATTTTGCTGCATCCATATCCTCCCCGACATCGACGTATTGTTTCATGCGGAGTGCATCATTCATTGGCGTAAACGTAAGGAAGTCGTAACGTGCGAGATCCGGACTGAACGAATAAGAACACACCTTTTAGTACACAACTGGTGTGTCAGCACTAACAACAGAGACATCCAGTTGAGCAGAGAGGTGTTTTATTGTGATCCTTGGATCACCTCGAATGAGAGTGTTCACTCGTTCCAACACTGCAGGAATCACATCTATGTGCTGCCGGCCGACATGCGCGAACTTGTTTCGATGATAACAAACGTCTCGCCCAACGAATCACCGTGCTTTGGGTCACTACCACGTCTTCATAGACATTCTGTTAGTGGCTATGATTATCTACGAAGCTGTGGTTTTCCACCACAACAAACTCAGTAACAGTTCTCTGCTTGGAACGTAACTCTTTTACAGACTGCTTTTTGAAGGCTACGCATATCATCGCCAACCATCGGAACTTCGTTCTTAAGTGGGAATATTCCACGATGTCCCACAACGAAGCCCGCATTGTTTCAACCGAAACTGGTCGAAAAAAGAATGTGCTTCATTACTTGTAGAACACCCCTCGTAACATGGCGTGGAGGTTTGCAGTTTACATTATGGTTATTTACAATGATATCTTCAGTACACTCACAGTACACTTTGGTGACACGGAAATATGAGCAGTTAATAAACTACTTCGTATCAAGTATGCTGCCCATGAGACCTACATGACATTGCTCATCCACTTTTTTTATTCGAATAAGCTGCTTCCCTTATCTATTACAGCAGTGAGCGTAACTCTCACGAGGTAATGACTGCTATCTACAGGGGATGCCAAATTAATCCCATATTTTTAGATTTCCTAAAGGCTTTTGATACCGTACCTCCCAAGCGACTTCTAAACACGTTGCGCGCTTATAAGAGTACCTTCTCAGTTGTACGACTGGATTCGTAATTTCCGGTCACAAAGGTCACAGTTCGTAGCAATGGAGTAAAGCAGAAGTAATATTTGGCGTTCCCCAAGGAAGTGTTACAAGCCCTTTACTGTTCCTGATGCACACAAACGGTATAGCAGGCAATCTGAGCAGTCTTCTCAGTTTTTTTGCAGACAGTACCGTTTTGTAAAGTCATAATTTGATTAAAAACCAATTGAAAAATGATGTGGAGAAGATATCTGTATGTTACTACCATACAAGTGGCTATTGACTCTAAATAATGAAAAATGTGAAGTCATCCACATGGCTACCAAAAGGAATCCGCTAAATTTTGCTTATACGATAAATCACTCATCTCTAAAGCCTGTAAATTCAGCTAAATACTTGGGAATTATAATTAAGAATAGCTTGAATTAGAATGATCACACATAAAATTTTGTGAGTAAATCAAATCAATGGCTGCGATTTATTGGCAGAGCACTTCGAAAATTCAGCATTTGTACTAAAAAAGGACGCCCACACAGGGCTTCTCCGCCCTCTTCATCAGAGTGGGATCCGCACCAGACAGGATTGACGGAGGATATCGAATAGTTCAAGGAAGGACAGCTCGGTTTGTATTATTGCGAAACAGGAAACGAAGTGCCACGGACATGATACGCGTTTTGGGGTGGCAGTCTCAAGGCGTCTTTTGTTTCGGCAGGATCTTCTAATGAAAAATCAATCACCAAAATATTTTTTTGGCTCCCACCTGGAGAGGAAGGAATGATCATTATAATTCGATAAGAGCAATCAGAGCTCGAATGAAAAGATTTAAAAGTTCGTTTTATCCGCGCTCTGTTCGATTGTGGAACGGTAGAGAAATAGCTTGAAGGTGGTTCGATGAACCCTCTGCCAGCCACTTAATTAAGAATTTCAGGGTAATCATGTAGATGTAGATGTGTATGTACATTAATTCCTAGCGGTAAACTATTAGCCCTGTTATGGCACTACTTTTTCAGTGCACACTGTGTCATATAACATGAGTTACGTGCTGCAGCAACGAAAATTTCAAATCAAGGTAGTTTTACGCCAGCATCCTAAGGTTTCAAACATTGTGGAACAGGTATATGATGAGTTACTGCTGCGAAATATGGGAGTCTATGAAATACCTTACCGTTGTGGTGTAGCTAATACAGGAAAAAATGAAATGATCGTGTGGCATTGACGGCCGGGACGGGCCATCTTGGGACGTTCGACAGCCAAGTTGCAAATCTTATTTTAGGCGACGCTTCATTGGGCCACTTGCTTGTCGGTGATGACGAAATGATGATGAGGCAATACAACACCCAGTCAACAGGCAGAGAAAAATCTTGAACCCTGCCGGGATTCGAACCCGGGCTCGCTGCAAGGTAGGCAAACACGTTACCATCACCATCCTGGCGCCCAAAGGGAGGGATGGAGGCAAAGTGGGCAGCGGTGGCAACCCGAGGTCGGGCGACCATGTCCCGTTCCCACCTTCCAGGAACCAAGAAAAGCGTAAGGAACGTGGAGTAGATGTACAATGAACATCGTTTATTTATTTGTTTCTCATATTGTTCCTTTTTATTTTTACTTATTTATTTTTGTCATTAAAACCACCGAGAATATCAGGAAACCAGCGTTACCCAAGGAGGAGGGAACAGCAAAACCTAGGAGGAGAGGCTTTACTGTCTCTGACAAAAAGGTGGAACGTTCACGGCGGCGACCCGAATCAAATGGCGCATAGGCATGGACGATCCTGACGCCATTAAACGTAGTGCCATACCTCTGGCATCAGGGAAATACGCAATTGCATCAGCGAGGCTACCGTCACGTAGGAGGATCACCACCCCACTGCCAGTAGGCGAATCATGTGTGACACGTGCTGCAAAACAACGGGGAACACAGAAAGTTGCAGCATGCACCTCCTGAAGGAGAGCTACGTCAACGTACGCGGCATACACCATGTCGTGGAGGGATGCCAGTTTTTGGAGTACGAGAATAGTGTTGACTTCGACCGTGGCTATGCGATACGTCTAGAGAGCTATCATCGCCAGGAGGACAGGAGATTCATACACGGGGAAAGCACAGAGATCTTCCTGTTAGGCCTCCAAGGAAGGGCACATCACTCTGATGGGGAGGGAGCCGAACCAACTAGGGGGTCCATCGTTCTGTACACATCCAGAATGTCCATCCTCAGCATCGACGTCGTCTGCCCAAGAGAAAGACGTATCACCAGTCGAACATTATCAGATGTGTGCCCACAGGTAGCGTCAGACCCAGAAAGGGAAGCAATCGCATCAGACGCAGGCGGGGGAAGGTCGGTGTCCGGAGGTGGACGCTGACTGGAGATAGAGGCAGGCAAGGACGTCACGTCGTCAGGTATCGGGGCGTCAGAGGACAGCGCACCACCAGTAGTAGGGTCGTCATCCTGTACAAACTTCCCATCGACGCAACCATCAGAAGGGGTACGGCTTTGTCTCTTCCGTTTCTTTGGCGACCGTTGCTTCCTAACAAGCTGTTGCGCATGGCGGGCAGATAGTAGAAAGGAGGAGGAAGGACAGCTCTGGGATCAACAACCGTGGGATCGGTACAGACAGCTTGTGCCTGCTGACGGTCATTGTTCATTTGTACTGCTTCCGGCCGGAACGTAGGAGAACAGGCGAAATGTCCACATCGTCGTCGAGAGGCGCCGACATCGGTGGCGACTGATTCAGAGGGGGCGTAGCAGGCAGCACCGCGGCAGACGCGTAAGACACAGGTAACACAGTGGGCGCCGCAGGAGGAGCGACGTCTCCCATCGGCGTCTGAACCAGTCTACGTCGGAGACAGTCAGAACGGACATGGCCTTCCCGGTCATAACCTGAACAGGTGCGTGGCTGGCCATCGTACATGACGACAGCCCTGCAGCCGGCAATAACCAAGTAGGAAGGCACGTGTTTTCGTAGTTCAGTTGTTATCTGACGTACAGCACTGAGGACACGCTACGTTTCGAACATCTTCCACGTTTCAGCCACGTGACTGAGGACGTTGCCGTAAGGTTTAAAGGCGGCCACCACAGCGTCCGACGGTACTTCAAATGCGAGTTCGAAAACCTGCAACGTTCGGAGGCCAAATCCAGGGTAATCAACCGCTACAGTCCCTGTATGTCGGACTTATGACCACAGCAGTTGAGTCCCATAGTGCTCAGAGCCATTTGAACCATTTGAACCCTGTATGTCCGTCAGAGTATCAAAACTTGAGATCGTTAGTGTCGCACCGCACAATGTCGGCACACAGCTCGTCATTCTCCAGCTTTATGTACACAGTAGTACTGAGGATCGAAAAATGTATTAGGAGAACGTCTTGTGGCGGGAGACGCATGACATCCCGTATAAAACGTTCAATTTCGTGCGCCTTCGGTCGTTCGTGATCTAATGGAAAATTTAATTTAATATTGGCTTGGCGGCAAGAAGACGCCATGGAAATGAGCGTTTGGCATCATTGGCCGGGAGGCCCCTTACGGGCTAGGTCCGGCCGCCTTCGTGCAGGTCGTATTACATTCTACGACACACTGGGCGACCTGCGCCCCAGATAGGGATGACATGATAATGAAGACAGCACAACACACAGTCCTTGAGCGGAGAAAATCCCCGACCCAGCCGGGAATCGAACCCGGGCCCGTAGGACGGCAATTCGTCACGCTGACCACTCAGCTATCGAGGCGGACATAAAACGCCATTATGGTTAATGAAGTCGGAGTCTGAGACAAGACGCTACGCGGAAGTAAACAACCGCGCTCTCACTCGCAAGCAGCACAACAAGCGAGACGCAAACAGGGCGTGCGCGTCTCACGACAGTCAAAGGCAGACTGACTAAGCAGGCAGACAGCTTATACAGGCTTCTGACCACATGCATCGTGAAAGAGCATTGCAGAAAACCTTATTATTCGCAATACTATAGATGGGTAGTGGATGGAATCCTGTCAATTCCATCGTCTGCTCTCGCAAGATAAATACATGACCGCAGGGGCTCAGAACTGCACGAAAATGTCCTTGAATACAAACTGGTCATCCGCAGACCAGTGTTAACGAGCCATTCGCATGCAAAACTGCGTGCCTTACCCCGAGAGACATTTGATTGTCAGTGTAAGCAACAGAACTCTCCCAAAGCGATGGTGAGCGGCAACTCATCGGGCAGCTGTGTTTCTCACTTCGACCATCAATGGCGCTGCCCGTGTCGCCGCGTAGTGTGTTATTACTTCAAAAGATTCGCAACCGAAATCCATACAGAGTAATACTAAATCGTGTGATACGGGAAGTGTATGGCAGTCTTCCCCGACTCACAGGTGGCTGGCTCAAATTTGGTGACCAGCAGTAAACGACGACCAGCTGCAATCATGAGGAAACTTTCAAGTAGGCAGTGTTAGAGTCCACCACCATTTGTTTCTGCCTTGCACTACTACACCATTTCCTCAATCACGTCGGTTCCAATACTGTCAGTAGTTCTCACTGCTGTCTCATTTATCTTGACATGAAACTCCTGTGACGAACTGCATTATACCGTTCTTGTATACCACACATAAGTATCGGTTGGGTCATTTATTTTCTGTCTCCTATTCTTGTGTTCTACAGACTGCCTCAGAGTTGCGAGTAATGACAATGATCCAGGAAGCACAGAAATTTTTTCTTGAATTGTCGTTGATGATCACAGAAATTGTCGTTAGACCAACGGTTTCTGTCCATAGTGAGCAGTTTAAGATCTGATTAAAACGTACCTAGCTTTACGATAACCTAATATTATCAAGCTAAAGTAGAATCGTTAAGAGATATAAATAAAACTAGATAGGCATCATCAAAGAGAATTAATAATATTGTGTAAACTTGGCCACAGTGACTAGAGAGTCGTAATGCGAATTGTACTACTATTCTTTCCATTTCACAACAATATTTTGAATTCAGCTGCTTACATCAAAAGTAATTAACCAAAATAAAGTAGAGATTCATACAAATTAATGACCATCTAGCTTTATCAGCAATTGAATTAACAACAGCAATACTAATTCATCACTGTGATACAGTATTCTCCTTTTCTTGCAAGCACACGTTACCATGCATTCTTCAATCAAACTCTTACATCCAATTTCCACCTTATGACACCAAAATAAATCCGATAACTGGATCGCTCCCTAATAAATCCTTGTAGCACATCAAAGATGTTCATATTTAACTTGTAACTGAACATTTCGAACAAACAACCGAGCTTAATTAATGAATTTGCTTAAATTTTTGATAGGGCCACTGATAGTTTACTTGTGTGCGGACGACGCATCTTTCAAAGTGCTTTTGCAGCTAACATATTTTCTATGATAACATTCTCTGTGTGTGATCTGGTCAACAAAACAGATCTTAAGATAAATATCACTACGTCGCAGGAAATTATCATATTTATTCAAAGATACCTCGTTTCACACTACACAAATCTCTACTACACATAGTGCTAAGTAATACAGAAAATATTCTCAGCTATTTGATTAGTGTAATACTATGAACAAGAATGAAGATTCTTTACATTCACATCAGAAAACTCGTTCTAAATCTTACAGAAACAGCCACTCTGGAATAAATTATTCTCAGACGCGTTAAACGTTTTTCCAGTTACAAAACTAAATTAATGGCTTATCTACGGACATATTTTTACCTCTGCTTTACTTCTGACTAGATCCATGTACATCAAAATTTACTGTCTCAAGGTTATCACCTAAATTCTTAGAGGTGGTTTACATACTTTTCCTCCCTTTCTCTCTCACTCCCTCTCTTTCATTTGTCTATTTTATTCTTACTCTCCTCTTCGAACATAATATCCGATTTTGATTTATGTTGTTATAATGAAACAGATTACGTTCTGTCAGGCACTTTCGTTAATTGACAAGCGAAATGTGTTAACTTACATTGTAAAATCGAAGTTGCCAGTTTCCATATTAGAAAAGTAAAGAGTGAACAACAGATTATGAAAGTAAAACTAAACTTTTAATCGCATAAGATGAAATTCGTAAATGCAACTAATTCAACATAAAACTTCAAGATTTTTGAAATGTTTTTCAGTGAAAGGCAGTCTTCTACTAAGAAAACCATTTAGTGCCCAGTGGACATTATCTACCCAATATCCTTGCAGCAGAACTGTGAATGTTGCATTCCATTGTTACATCTCCTTCTTTCGACACCTACTTAAAAAAAGGCATCCAGTACCATTTTGTTATCGTTTTTCTGTGTCACTCGTTTCACCTCCAGGTACCTCGGATTCCTATTACTCATTTTAATTGAACGACATGGGAACAGCAGCTATAAATCCTGAATGTCAAACGCAGAACGATTTCTGGTCCCTTTTTTATTTATTGCATTTGAAGAGAATATATGACATATTTAGGGCCCTATACGCCCGCCAAACGCGATATTTGTAATTCAAGAGCATTTTCGATGCAAGGTAAGCATCACTTGTCCCAAGCTCCATTTATTTCGTTAATGCGTTTAACCCTGTGATTCATCGGGGTATTATTCATTTGCTCAGAATAATTTAATCTTGTCTATTGCTAAGCATAAATGATGTTTGATTCTTGGAAAACAGTGCTTCGAAAAATACTGGCCATTATAGCTAAATTTGTCAGGTGCGATGGAAAATAATGTATTTCGGTACTCAGTATTGCCTGTAATGCGCTTGGTTTCCCAGTTACTTTTTCTTCCAATAAACTGAAAACGCAAAATAGGATGTTTATTATTAATTGTTATAAATATAATATTTATAACTAAGTTTTTTAGGTAACTTACCTGTAAATGTCAGTTAGTCATATAATGTAACTCTTCTTTTGCCAATCTGCGTCACTCACTACATTTTGAAGACAGTTGGTTTTGCTTAAAATACACGACCATTGTACATCCAAACCATTAAGCTTGTTCAACTGAAATACTGATCAATGTAAATTTAGTGGAGAAGTAAAAATGTGATACCATTTGACACGTAGGCGGTGTTGAAAAATAAGTCACGCGCTACACGTTTGCTGCTAGTTCTTTCTACTGTGATATACGAACTTCAAGATTCATATGAAGATCTGGTTCTAAAGTTAAGAAAATGTACCATCGCCTTTCACGATCACTAATTCTGAAAACTGAGGCATCATGGAGAACATATGAAAATGATACGAAAGTCGCAGAACATTCAAAGGAGAGCATGACTTGGGAATTACATGAACTACAGAGAGAACGCTCAACTGTTTGTCGAGAACGCTTCCTGACCGGTCGCTTTAGACGTACGTATTTATTGAGGGTTATAGAGGGCACATTGTTCGCTCTGTGTCGTCAAACACCATCGTAAGCGTTGCACGGCAGATTACCGCACGTTCTCAAAGCCAATGAATTACAAATGATCGAGCTGTGGAGTTTGACTGGAGGCGAACGGTGAACGTGTTTTGTTATATCTCGTCTACTATCTCTGGATACGAAATTTCGTATAATGGCGACGACAGTATTGAACTTATGGCAGTATGCTCGTGCCTGTCGTAAAGCGAGACGACGCTTCCGTAGATCATCTTTTATAGGCTCTTTGTTCGATGCCTTAAACGTCAACGCGAAACGCAGGTGCATATAAAAAAGATTTGAGGCTCCTCTGTAAGCACAGTTAATTATTGTTTTAGAAAGCTGTTAAGGTGCTAGTGGGTACCTTCCTCGGTATGACAATGTCATTACTGCTCTGTGAGATGAAGCCCCAGAATAGCACACGTGTTAACGGCTGCCGCAAAACACTATACCTTAATAATACGTATAACGGCTTCAGCGTCCTGTAAAAACTTTATGCGAATTACCGCGGCGAATAGATGCGCACTCCACGCCCTCGTGGCAGTAAATATTTATCAAAAAACTGCTCTATCACAGCCGCACCGTTGCACCGCACTGTAAGCTATATGGCGTGTGGCGCAGAAAAATTCTTATAGAAGATGCCCTTGCTAAAATGAGATTGTTATAAAGGTAGATCAATGAATACTTGTATAAAGAGTTAGTACAGACGAGATTAATGTTTTCGCTTCCTTATTCCACGGGTATGTATTGCTCAGAAAATTCACGACGCATGACATAAAAAAGGCCCTCCTCATTCATGTGGCTACCGTTCATTACTTGGACTCACACGTCAGTTTACATTAGAAACTTCAGCAACGTGAAACAGCATTGAAAAATAATATTATTGGTGAAATTCAGTGAACAAAGGGCCATAAGGCCAACAGAGTTTTGGAAAAGAAAACAGTAAAAAAATTACATTTAATTCAAATTTTAAAAAAGTGTATTTAATCTTACGGTTAAAGTGTAACCACGTCACGCAGAAAATGCTTTGATAGTTAATCGGTTATCATGCAAATAAGACCTGGTATATAAGAAAGTGCGCATATTATTACATCTTTCACTGCCACCTTAAATGCAAAATTATTTACTGTCTGTGAAAGTCCGCAGCAAAGCCACGATTTTCCATACGTCACGTCGCTGTTACATCTGTTAGTCTTTTTTTTTAACTAAACTCTTTTTAGATATCTTTGAGAGTGTTTTGTAGAGATAAATTAAACGAATTCGTTCAGAATTCCCTCTTTAATCCAGCTCTTTGGTATGTAGTGGAATAGATAATCTGGGTTATCTTATCCAGCAAATATGATAAACACATACTGGTATTAGCCTCTGGCAACTACATGGCTAATCCATTGAGGACACAGTAAGTGCTGTCGTCTATAGGATTCTTAATTTTAACAAGATGTCCGTATTAGTGAATCGATTTTTCGCAGAAAAAGGTAAAAGCACTTCTCTCCGAACATTGCGTTGTGACGTAAGTAACTGAACACATTACATTATTTGTTTTTCAATAACTTAATGTAAACCGCACCACTATATATTTACCCATTCTTGCTATACTTTGGGCAGTCTTTCTTAGCTACCTCATGGGGTAGCCTGACCTACCTGCCTCACCTAGTATACTTGCAGACGTCTCCAAAGTGTAAAACACTTTATTAATAAGCAGTAATCACTTAACTATCATTTACTTTTTAATCCACATAACATCGCATAAACTCTTCCGAATATACATTTTTTTTTACCGCAAGTAATATTCTATGTGCATATGTTAATCTACCCTAACAGACAACTATAAATATGATTATTTTTGTGCTATACTGAGATTAGGGTTAAAACTTGTATATTTTAAAAATATAAACGTACTTTGTGGCATTTTCTACAGACACATCGTGCTTTACTCTTGCACCAACATCGAAGTAATGTCATCTTCGGAGTTAGAGCGTAGAAAACAAGAACCCGTCTACAGTTCATAAAAGCGAAATAGCACGAGGAAGGAACTATCACTTTGCTATCGTCTATGAGAAAGTGACGCTCCACTTAAAGGTATGGTGCGTCTCCGTAGTCAAGGACGCTAACAAAGACCCATATGGCGCCAATACCCTGGATTAAATTCCTAACCTCACTACAGTGTCTCATGTGGTTAGAGCATGTGACACCGTCGGTGTTGATCCGTCCGTGGAATAGGACGTTCAGACCACCGCTGCCTTTGATGCTATTCGAGAGGAATCGGCTTTGTACCGGTACCGGGTTTCACTCTCTCCCTTCTCTCATCACACAACGAAAATTGCCCCACACTACACACATATCCGTTATAGTCATGTATATTCAACAGATACACTTGAGACATAACTTTCATCCACTCCATGGAAAACGGAAGAAAATTGTTTACGAGCGTGCGGTTGAGCAACATTTGACAGTGAGACGTTGAAATCGACTTTTGTCAGAGACTTATCCTTTGAAGAGGCGCCAACAGTCTGTACGCATCCGGCCGGAGTACCCGAGCGGTTCTAGGCGCTACAGTCTGGAATTGCGCGACCGCTACGTGGCAGGTTCGAATCCTGCCTCGGACATGGATGTGTGTGGTGTCCTTAGGTTGGTTAGGTTTAAGTAGTTCTACGTTCTAGGGGACTGATGACCTCAGAAGTTAAGTCCCATAGTGCTCAGAGCCATTTGAACCATTTCTTTTTTCAGTATGCAGGAAACGTTCACGGGCGTCCTGTCATCCGAGGGAAGTCGGGAACGGGGCAACATACGGTCGCATGTGCTGTGGTTCTCGCCGAGTATGCATCCCTCACTCTCTCACTTTCATACCATTGTAGACAGTGGCGGTGCTCTCCACTGAGAGAACATCGAATAGGCTCTGTTATCTGACGACCGGACTCCATCTGCGAGGTTTGTAAGGAAGTCGTCCTATTCCTCCGACTAAAATTTTAGCGTAACGAAATTAGGAAATTAGAGTTTGGAGATGTGTGAACGAATTTTGGTAACCTACGGTGAGGAAGAATATCGCTGAAGAACCAGGATGATAGGAGTAACGAATGAACAATGTAAGAACTTATATCATTCATGGAAATACAGTATATTCTGTACACACCCTCAGAAGACAGAAACAGATCTTCTGCAGGTGGTGCCATTGAGCTAAACACGGCCATTATAGATGTTCAGATTGGCTAGTATTATGACTCTCTGAGCACTATGGGACTTAACTTCTGAGGTCATCAGTCCCCTAGAACTAAGAACTACTTACTCACCTAAGGACATCACACACATCCATGCCCGAGGCAGGATTCGAACCTGCGACCGTAGCGGTCGCGCGTTTCCAGACTGTAGCGCCTAGAACCATTCGGCCACTCCGGCCGGCTGCCACAGCAGTTAAACCACTACAAACTGATTGTCTCCAGTACGGTGCGGGGTTATTGTTACTGGTCATAATTATGACTTCGCTTATGATGACCTGTTGTATATTTTCAACCAGCGGTGATTGTGTACATGTCGACTAAACATAATTTCAAGCTGATTTTTTGAACTAAGGTATTTTTCTTAAGACGCCCCAGTATAATTTTGTTATATTTTTCATCAGTTTCATATGTAAACATTCTTTGTAAATAAACTGCATCAGCGTAAGGCTGTGTAAAGCAGTAGTATATAAAGCGACTTGAGAATGAAATCATGATATGGGAACTAGAGCATTAAATACCCCAGACACAAGGGCGAGACACATTATTCCTTCATATATTCTCTATGTTATTAAATGTTATTCCATTTTATGCTTGTTACGATAAGTCTTTTTCCGATTTTTGTAACATCTCCTTATTTCTTATGACCCGCCATCTTGCATCTTATGGTGGATCGTACCCTCTTAACAGCTGCTTCCATCTGTAGATGCATGCCCTGTCGCCCACCTCCAATTCTATGGGAATGGGTGACGTCACGTTTTTATTTTGTTCTAACTCATTTCTGCAGACACTTGAAAATAATTTCAGTAATTGTAGAAAATTTGGTGCAGTCGTTAAATAGACATAACTATTCGTATTCCCGCAGAGAAACGAAGAAACGAAAGTTGACGAAAAGGTGTAGACAAAGAAATATTGACCGGTGGCGGTGGCGGGGGAGGGGGGGGGTGAGGTAGGGGGGGGGGGGGGAGAAGTATTGAAATGATGTGAAATGTGCCTCGAGACTAGCACCCCAGAAGGTAGACTATGCAGTTTGCATTAATATTAGTCACATGTGTTAGCGTGACAGAAGTGTACATCTGCGCCTCATGTATCTCTATGACAGTTATTCTAGTCTTGGTGCTTTCTATGGTGGTATCTCTTTTCTAGGTTTGTTTAATGTTTTTTTATGCTAGTATCTCAATGTAGGAAATTATTATACGACTTTTTTACTTAACTACTATCTTACTGTCTTATATTAGCAGTTACGTCGTGTTTACGTTTTACATGATGTTGCAGTAATCGTAACTCATCATGAAAAATCATATAGAGTACTAATAACGTACTACGCTCGTTTTCACTATGATAGTGCCTCGCTGCGCTAGCCGGCCGGTGTGGCCGTGTGGTTAAAGGCGCTTCAGTCTGGAACCGCGCGACCGCTACGGTCGCAGGTTCGAATCCTGCCTGGGGCATGGATGTGTGTGATGTCCTTAGGTTAGTTAGGTTTAAGTAGTTCTAAGTTCTAGGGGACTGATGACCACAGCAGTTAAGTCCCATAGTGTTCAGAGCCATTTGAACCATTTTTGAACCTCGCTGCGCTGCATCAGTTGCTATCGTGCACTTACTGTGCTACGTTAGTTCTTAAAGCGGCATTATGATATTGTGTGACATGTCAGCAACACCAAACGCTCAACTTATGAGCCATAGGGCATTTTAGGGTACTTTACACTTTTAACTTTTAAGGTGGCTATTCTGTTGCCACAACCGATCATGTTTAGCCCTATTTAATCTACCTTAATTATAGCTACAATTACCCACACTTAGAGTACATGAATGAATGTTTTGTCACTACTGTTGTCAGAATGTGCAGGCACCACGTTTCTATTCTGTGAACTGTATTTCTGTCATTCTCTGTATTCCATTTAAAGTGGCTCTGATGTTGTGCCAATCCCGTTGCACTATTCCATTCAATCCATTTTCCAGATCGTGGATTCTTAGATGCAGACCTTGTCTTGTCAGTTTCTGTCGTCATTCCTTTCCATAATCTTCTACACTGCAGAACTACGTGTTCTCCATAACTAAATTCTTCACCGTAAATGCAGTCACCCACTCGATTTAGACGCTGCGAAAGGTGTCTTCAACATAAACCGTGCTGAGTCAGGAAAAGTACTGGGCCACAGCCGGTTCGATACGTTTCTTTCAGAGCTGCCCCCTCATTGGGAAATAGTGTGCATAAGGCACCCCATATCACTTAAATCACATTCCCTCTGTGTCGCATTCAATCTCCAGTTTTTAACGAGGTTTAGTTTTCTTTATTCAGTATAGCTCGAAGTAAGACTCTTGATATGCATCGGTTATGTTCTTATCGTGGTGCACGATGCTTTCACCGTTGTAGAGTTGAAACTTTCTAGTAATCGTAGAAACACAGTGTACTACACACGCCTCGCGTCTGTCCTATTGGTCGCTCGGACGACCTTGTATGCCAAATATTGGCCGTGAAGCTCATTGCTGATTCATAAAATGCACAACGCTACCTTATGTTCATTAGTAATGGTAGGTTAATAGTCATCCGCATTCAATGTAACATATTTCCCGATACTCTTCTTAAAATTTAGTCAAATTCTGAAATGCGTGGTAGTAACAAGCTGTCTACCACACTTCACAGCACAGCTTCAATATACTTGAAATAAGGCATCGAGGTATCACTAAAAGATGCTGTAGTGTGTATTTGTATATCGATAACCTTCAAACTACGAATATGATTACATCATATTAAAGAAATATTCCTCGATGTTTGCTATACAGTTATTATCAATTACAGCTTTTAAGTGAAATAGCTAATAACATACCATGCGTAAAAACACTAAAAACATAGCATACATCTTAAAGGTGAAAATGTCATGTTCTATATGTTCTCGATATTCTGTAGCATGACCCTAGCTTTGTTCCAAGTGTGAAACAATGGATAAAATGTTTCAAACATTCATTTCTAGATGACACATAGCCTTTGTGCCGACCAGTGCTTCCCTACAGAGTTCCAAGTGCCATGAGTCTAGGTTTCCCCTATTTAGACCGGGATGGTTCGAAGAGATAACACACAAGAGTTTGGTAAGTGGACACGGATTTTTGAGCTGCGTCGGAGATTTTTCAGCTATACAGGAACATAGTAGAATAGGCAAGGCCTTTGTTCCGAATACTTCGCACAAGACTGTTGAGGCAGCTATGGCTATGATCCAGTTCCACGAACTCCACTGCATACAACTGACGTCTTTTATCTCAAAGATGCTGATGAAACATTTTTGTCAATGCAGGCGTGTAGGACACTCAAATGCAGCATGGAAGAGTGTTTTAAACCCTCCATCTGAAATAGCTATTTAAATTCTTACTCTGAAACTGTAGAATGGAAAAATGTTAGTGTGTTCAAAAGAGGAAAGAACATGGCTCATTATGCCATGACGCACTTCATCTGAATGACAACCCTTGTTTAGCATCTGTACAACAGAAAGAACTGTTGACGACATTGCCATTTTTTCTCAACAGCACAGGAAGTTCTACAGTAAATTTCTGATCCCAAGAATGGTGTTGTGCACAAAATAGAGATCTATACTGAGATATTTTCTTGTATTTAAGTTTGTTATTCTCTTGCAAAATATAAAAAAAATGTGAGGAATGATTTGTGTTGTCTACAGTTCTACTATATAAGACATAACTGCTTCATTTCTAGGCTTTTATCATCGCAGATGAAACTTACTGACTCAGTATTAACGAATCAAGGAAACACTCTGCTCCTTGGTACGGCACAACAATATTCTTAATAAATCATTTGCAGTCCAGTTAGTCTCACAATTTTTTAGTTGACGATGTTAACAGCATAATTCTGTGGTGCCAGAATACGTTTTTACCATTTTTATATACAAATAGGTTATGTATAAAAAGACATATATATTGTTTTCTTCTCCAGTCAAATAAGAGATTTGGCACTTAGAACGTTTGACATTTCCACTCTTCAAATACATATGGCGTGTGACGAGGGCCTGCCGTCGGGTAGACCGCTCGCCTGGTGCAAGTCTTTCGATTTGACGCCACTTCGGCGACTTGCGCGTCGATGGGGATGAAATGATGATGATTAGGACATCACAACACCCACTCCCTGAGCCGAGAAAATCTCCGACCCAGCCGGGAATCGAACCCGGGCCCTTATGATTGACAGTCTGTCACGCTGACCACTTTTTTTCTTTTAATCTCATTTTGTTCGTTTTCGTTCGTTGTATCTGTTCGGAGCGGACGTCGAAAGACACCCGTTGCAGTTCGTTGTTGATCCATTAACTCAGTTTTTTTTATTACAGAGGGCAGCTAGCCCTCTGACCAAACACGCTGAGTTGGCGTGCCGGCGCAGCTCAGCTACCGGGGGCGGACTATCTTCAAATGTATACACGTTATAAATAGACACAAATGTAACACTAGTACCTGTCACCTATACACGTGTCCATCGCCTTAACATTTTTCTATTAGTCCCTAAATCCATTACATTGTTCCGCATACTGTATCACCAAATTGTGAGCGAATCAGCTGCTGTTTGTCTTCATATGGATGCAGCGATGTTGCTTACAAGTAGGGACAATCGATCGTTACTTCTTCACAGATGCGAAACATACAAAATATTTTAGATAGACTATCCTGTTTACAGAACGTCTGCTGTGGAAACTGATATAATCTTGGTCCTTTTTAATTACGCGAAAAAAATTGTATACCTTTCGATGTACTTTTTGCGCCGAACCATTACACTTGTCTGCTCTAATCACGTTTTAAAATGTATAAGGAGCAGTCAGTTGAAAACGAGACAGATGTAAAAAAAGTAAGTAACTCTTTATTATTTGAAAAGTAATCACCATAACTGGAAATACATATATTCCACTGTGAGACGAGACGGTCAACACCTTCATGGAAACATGTTTGAAATGACCCACGGAACGTTAGTTGTACCCAGGCGTGCACCTCTTGTGTTCCTTCAGGGCTCTAAAAATGTGGAATGAGGTGAAACTGAGACTGTAAGGAGGATGTGTAAGAGCTTTCCAGCGAAACATCTGCATCGTACATCTTTGGCACATGAGGGCCATCTCTGCTTTTTAGTAGTCATGGGGACTCAGTTGCAGAGGCCGGATATATGAGAGATACTCTGGGCAGAGATATAGCAGCACCATTACCCGAATTTAGAAGTTCTTTGGGACAGCATTCTTTGGATGAACTTGCGATTTTCGTATGTAGGGCAGGCCAGGACATAGAGTAAACCAACACTGTGTTGGATTCTAAATCTGACACTGGAGGCGGACTCTGAATATCTTTGCTTCAGTCGACACTTTTTACATTTTTCTCGACTGTCGTACGGACTCGTGTTTAATGTTAATAGCACCAGTTGAACTGAGAATGACCTCCTATAGAGATGGACTCTAACTCAGACGGTTCAACGGAGCCTGTGAATACAGCATGCAACGCTTAGCATACTTTCGTCGTGCGTTGGACGGACCTGTGCTTATCGCGATCAGTGCTGGGCTGGATATACAGCATTTCCAGCACTGCGAATTCGTGAACTTACAATAATTTTGCAGTGTTACAGAATTTATTTAAAATTCGTAGTGAGCTTCTAACCACGAGCTTAAGCTATTTTAGTTTTGATTAAGTACTGTCATTAGAATTCCACCAGTATGTCATTCAATGAGTGCATTTGGTAAATAAAATGGATTGACAACTTGTGAAACGTAGAAAGATGTATAAGGCATAGATACATGTATAAGTGACATGTACTAATATTGGATTTGTGTACATCAATAACGTGTATACATGTGTATTGCATGTTTTGCGATATCTTTACGCGTATTGTATTTTAAGTGTTTCAAGTAGGGGCTACAACTGACGATAATTATGTAGTTGACACCACAGGACCTACCTTTAACCTAATGTAATAGTAGTGGTCTCTGCTATACACAATAGTCAGTCTTAATTGTTTCGACATGTCCTATTTGTCATACATTTCTGTTAATACGTACGTGACGTGGAGCTGGTAGCTTGAATTAAACTGCTTGTCAATAAATAAATACACATTCTAGTCGCTTTTGATGATTTTGTGATGCCCTGCCTACTGCTGTTGCTTGCCTAATAGCGTTGCTCACGAGATTCGTTGAAACACTCCGACATAAGGCCACTATTACACTACTGGCCATTAAAATTGCTACACCACGAAGATTACGTACTACAGACTCGAAATTGAACCGACAGAAAGAAGATGCTGTTATATGCAAATGATTAGCTTTTCAGAGCAATCACACAAGGTTGGCGCCGGTGGCGACACCTACAACGTGCTGACATGAGGAAAATTTCCAGCCGATTCCTCATACACAAACAGCTGTTCACCGGCGTTGCCTGGTGAAACGTTGTCGTGATGCCTCGTGTAAGGAGGAGAAATGCGTACCATTACGTTTCCGACTTCGATAAAGGTCGGATTCTAGCCTATCGTGATTGCGGTTTATCGTATCGCGAACTTGCCGCTCGCGTTGGTCGAGGTCCTATGACTGTTTGCAGAATATGGAATCGGTGGCTTCAGAAGGGTAATACGGAACGCCGTGCAGGATCCCAACGGCCTCGTATCACTAGCAGTCGAGATGACAGGCATCTTATCCGCATGGCTGTAACGCATCGTGAGCCACGTCTCGATCCATGAGGCAGCAGATGGGGACGTTTGCGAGACAACCACCATCTGCACGAACAGTTCGACGACGTTTGCAGCAGCATGGACTATCGGCTCGGAGACCTTGGCTGCGGTTACCCTTGACGCTGCATCACAGACAGTAGCGCCTGCGATGATGTACTCAACGACGAACCTGGGTGCACGAATGGCAAAACGTCATTTTTTCGGATGAATCCAGGTTCTGTTTACATATCACGATGGTCGCATTCGTGTTTGGCGACATCGCGGTGAACGCACATTGGAAGCGTGTGTTCATCTTTGCCATACTGGAGTATGGGGTGCCATCGACTACACGTCTCGGTCACCTCTTGTTCGCAATGACGGCGCTTTGAACAGTGGACGGTACATTTCACATGTGTTACGACCTGTGGCTCTACCCTCCATTCGATCCCTGTGAAACCCTACATTTCTGTAGTATAGGGCACGATCGCATGTTGCTGGTCCTGTACAGGCCTTTCTGGATACAGAAAATGTTTGACTGCTGCCCTTGTCAGCACATTCTCCAGATCTCTCACCAAGTGAAAACGTCTGGTTAATGGTGGCCGAGCAACTGACTCGTCACAATACGCCAGTCACTACTCTTGATGAACTGTGGTATCGTGTTGAAGCTGCATGGGCAGTGTACCTGTAGTGTGTAAGCTTAGGGATTGATGACCTTAGCAGTTAAGTCCCATAAGATTTCACACACATATGAAGTAAAATCATGTTAATCTTTTCTATTTCTCATCTGCGAGGACCTAGATTCTTTGAAGTCGCTGTGGCTGATTTAACAGGCAAATCGTGTTTGCTCCCAAGGGAGGGGTACTCTAACCTAAAAAAGCCCCATGTGCACGCTACACGTACTCCACTACCCTAGTAGCCGCTTCCTGCGTGTAGTGCATGCCCGACATATTAAGGGGAACCTTATAATTCAGCGCCCGATAGTGGAAGTCGAAAAATTCGCATCCGAAACCGTCGCAGAGCGCGTCTCAGCCCCTGGTTGAGACCTACCACTCTGGTCCAAACCAGAGGACCGTGATCAACCCTGGGTACGCTGCTACATATAGACAGCTTAGCCTGCTCTCCGCGTGCGTTGCTAGTTGCCTTCACCAAATCAGCCAGCCCTCCGAAAGGAGTTGGGAATGGCCTCAGAACCCAAGCGGCAGGCGTCATTCGTGCCGACAGGTGACACTACATGCAGCCGGGTGCACCCAGTGCTCTCGACAGCCGCCGGCAGGGCCTCCTCCACATCACGCATGAGACTTCCCGGCAAACATGCCGAATGCACACTGGAATTCTTTCTCGCCTTGCCTGCTATCTCCCTGAGGGGCTCCATCACCCGCCTAACATTGGAGCTCCCAATGACTAGCATACCGGCCCTCTCTACTTGTCCGGACTCGGCAGGAAAATCGACTGCTGGCCCAACACGAGAGGCATCCCATGCTGGCTCAGCGTTATCATCAACACTGGGAAGCACCTCGTACCTGTTGCTAAGACATAGGGAGCCAGCGGCACGGCCTGCTCCCTTTTTCGCATTCCGCCCAGTGACACGCGAACCCACCACTGTCTGCCACCCACTCTGGAGTGAGGACTGACCGGTCAGATGTTGCGTATCGGAAGCCTCAGTGATTCCACTGACACGAAAGGTGTCACAGGTCTCGTCACTGGCGCCCCGGCATCACCGCAACTTCAAGTATTAGCTAGAAGCTTGTCGACGGTAGCCAACGCAGCTTCCAGCTGTTTAGGACAGCAGCAAATTCTCCTTGGGCCCGCTCACAACACGCACAGTCTACAGCCATATCGTACCGTGTATAAAATAGATATAAGGTCTCAAATGGCGCTACTGAGTTTGAAAATATACCAAAGGAGAATAAAGTAACACTAAAAGTTGGTGTGCAGATTTCTCACTAACTCTGAGACCGCAAACTATTAAACAGAAATAAATTTCTCTATATGGAAAATTTACACAAGGAAGCCGCCCTACACAAGGATATTCACAGGACTTACGCAAAAAACAAAAACCACGATTAACTTTCTAACCACTAGTCAACACAGTAAAATACACACGTATAGTTCACTTCTTTGCAGAAGCACGTGAACAAGAAACAAAGACTAAATTAATTTACAGTTTATCACACAAGTGCTGCTGCTGCTCTGCTGCGCGTCCTCTCGACTCGGCGGCTGCCGCTACACTACAACTTATGAAGAAACCAGCAATCAGTTATAAGAGGCGAGGGGAATGAAAGGGAAGCAGTGGTAGAGAAGGGAACGAGACAGGGGTGCAGCATATCCCCGATGTTATTCACTCTGTACATTAAGCAAGCAGTAAAGGAAACGAAAGGAAAATTAGGAATATGAATTAAAGTTCTGGGAGAAGAAATCAAAATTTGAGGTTTGCCGATGACATTGCAATTCTGTCAGAGACAGCAAAAGACTTGGAAGAGCAGTTAAGCAGAATGGACAGTGTCTTGAAAGGAGGATATAAGATGAACATAAAAAAAGCAAGACAAGAATAATGAAATGTAGTCGAACTAAATCAGGTGCTGCTGTAGAAATTAGACTAGGAAAGAAGGCTCTGAAAGTAGAAGGTGAGTTCTGCTATTTCGGCAGCAACATAATTTATGATGGCCGAAGTATAGAGGATATAGAATGTAGACTGGCAATGGCAAGAAAATTGCTTCTGAAGAGGAGACATTTGTTAACATCGACCGTAGATATAAGGGTTACGAAGTTTTTTCTGAAGTTATTTTTCTGGTGCATAGCCTTTATGTAAATAAAACGTGGACGATAAAAGTTTCAGACAAGAAGAAAATAGAAGCTTATGAAACGTAGCGCTGCAGAAGAATGCTGAAAATTAGATAGGTAGATCATGTAACTAATGTGGAGGTACTGAATAGGATTGGGGAGAAGGGAAATTTGTGGCATATTTTGGCAAGGTATCGGTTGATGGGACACGTTCCGAGACGTCACCAGTTTACGAGGGCACGCCTAAAACTAATACCCCAGAATTTTTCACGTGAAAACTCTTCACTTTTTTAAATGAAACAAACGTTGTTAATATTCTACATCTTTGTTCCTCATATCTACATATCTGGAACGCTCTGTAGTTAGAGGGTTCCGAACTTCAGCGGGTAATGTGGCGGTGTGTAAAGTAACTATGTCGGCACGAGAAACAGCGTATTGTAATCGAGTTTTGAATTCGAGGAGTTCGTCCACACATGAAGCACCTTCTCATTCAGCATGACAACGCCTGCCCCACACACAGGCGCTGCAACATCAGCAACATTCCAACGTCTTGCGTTCATTCTCATCGATCATCCTCCATACAGTCCCCACTTGATCCCTTCTCTATTTCAAATGTTTCCAAAACTTAAAGAACACCTTCGAGATCTTCACTTTGATGGTGATGAAGCGCTGCAAGCAGATGTGAGGCTGTGGCTCCGTCAACAAAGTCAAATATTATACATTGGCGGTATCAACAAACTGGTCTCTAGTTGAGAGAAATGTGCTCGTCAGCAGGGTGACGGTGTTGAGAAATATATGTGCAGACATGAATAGTAGAGATGCAGAATGTTAAAAACGTTTGTTTTGTTTAATAAACTTTAAGAGTTTTCACGTAAAATATTCGGAGGCATTTCTTTTCAACACGTCCTAGTTGAGTTAGGTTTGGTTTTTGGAGAAGGAGACCAAACAGCGAAGTCATTGGTCTCATCGGATCAGATAAGGACGTGAAAGGAAGTCGGCCGTGACCTTTCAAAGGGACCATTCCGGTATTTGCCTGGAGCGATTTAGGGAAATCATGGAAAACCTAAATCAGGATGGCCGGACGCGGGATTGAACCGTCGTCCTCCCCAATGCGAGTCCAGTGTGCTAACCAATGCGCCACTTCACTTGGCCGTCCGCGTTGATTTGGAGGAAAGTGAGGGCTAGAAATTGTAGAGGGAGACCAAGATATAATTATAGCAATTAGGTTCAAAAGGATGTATACTGCAGTAGTTACAGGGGTTACTCACAGATGAAGAGGCTTGCAGGGGGTAAGCAACAAAGACAGCTGCATCAAATCAATTTTCGGACCGGATATCATAACAACGACAACTAAAAGAACATGATGTGAAACCGTCAGTTCTGTATCATTGTGGTTAGTATTGAGTACAAGGGAAAGTTGAAAGATATAGTGTCAAAATCATGAACTGAATTCTTCTCATCAGAATGTTTGATGTATGAATAGACAAGAAGAAACTATGAACCGCAACTGAAGAGGACCACACCATGTCGGTCGAGACGTCGGCAATTTAGTTGCTTCATTAGTTTGTAATGACGTGGCCCAACATCCA